>NW_024504787.1:503991-643991 GCF_017590055.1 Onychostruthus taczanowskii
ACCCCCCCACCCCGTTCTGAGAGCAGCTTAAAACTCTCTTTGCTAAAATTTTCCAAAAAAATTCAGCCGGAGGCAGAGACATGTGAAGTTTCAGTCCAAATGGTTAAAGGCTGGCGTCGTTTCAAGCAACTGAAGACAGGGGCTTATAATCAGAAGTGTCAGGCAGCCTTAATTATATTATTTCCTGAAGGAAATAGTTTTCCCTGCTGAAGTCCAGGAGTTATTAAAAAAAGTTGACCTCACTGGAACCAATCAAGATGGAGACAAGAAGCCTGTGATGGATTCTTAAGGCAGGCGTGTTCATGCATCTGTATTTTCAGGGATCCAGGAGTTTAGGACAGGTGTTCCCAGACAAGCCTGGCTTTGCAACAGCTGAGAGCCAGGACCCAGGATGCAGAGCCCCCTCCCATCCATCCTCATGGGTGCCCTGGAGAGGGGCACGTGGGACCCCCATGCATCCAGGGAGGGTGCTTGCCTGTGCCCAGATCGATTGCCTCGCCAAGGCGAGCGAGGAAAAACAGCCGGATGCTTTGTAGCTGTCAGGAGCACACAGGCTTTTTGTCCGTGTCTTCCTCTGTGCCCATAAATAAAAGTGACAGCAACTTTATTTAGGACTTCTTCCAGTTAAGAGGGGATGGAAGAAAAGTGAAAAATTAAATCGTAGCTCAACAGAGGCAGAGGGGGAAGGTCCTGGAGGCACAGCTCAGGCTGTGCCACTGCTGCAGCAGCCTGGGGTGGTGGCAGCCCTCACTCTCCAAAATCAGCACCTCCTCATCCCCATCAGTGCACCCCTCTCCCCTGCCCTTCCAGGCACAGAAATCCCAATCCCAGCCCAGTCCCACACTGTGTCCTCTGCCTTCTGCTGCCCATCCACTCCGCAGTGCAAGCTGAGAGATTCAAAAATCTGGAGTGAGTTGAGGTGGAATAACCATGTCTTCTTACATCCTAAGAGACTGAAACAACCCCCAAATAATCCAGAGGAGAGAGTCACCTCTTCCCTGCACGTGTGCAAAAGCTGTACTGGTAGCACAAACAGCTGCCCCAAGAGGCAGCTCAGCCCCATGCAGCTCACCAGCGTGGCTGCGCAGGGAGTGCAGCATCTCCATCAGGATCCACTACCACAGAAAGTCCTGTCTGTTTGGCTATAACTTCCAAGGAGTATTTTACAACTGAGGAAAGACCCCCTTTCCATAAAAAGCATGAGAAGAGACTCAAACATCAGGAGAGGGGGGAAGGCTGCTCTGCAAGAGGGCTGAGCACCCTGCAGACCCAGCCCCCAGCAATGCCCCAGCATCAGGGAGCACAGCCAGGGTTTGAGCATCCCAGTCTGGTCTCCCCCAGCTCCCTACAGCCTCTCCCAGCAGCACAGCACCTCGTGTCTCACAGCGGTATTGCAACACACTGATAACAAGCTTTGTTTCAGCCTTCATCCTGCTTCCACCAGCGCTGAGCCAGAGCTATGCCACAAGCCAAAATCCAGTTCCATAGGGACTGTATGATTGTGCCAGTTCCCAGGTGCTTAGGGCCTTGACTGTAGCTTGTCTGGAGTTGTGCCCTGAACTTGCACACAAACACAAAAACTCAGGGCAGGTGTGCAGGAAAGAACTCTCTCCCATCCTGGGGATGAGCCCACCCCATGCAGAAAGGTTTAGGGTGGAAGTTGTGTGCAGGTCCCGTGGGACAGAGGCTGCCAGTGACCTCATGGGTTTCTTCCACTGCTGCCCTCTCCGCTGCCATGAGTCAGAGATTAATGACAGGCCATTTGTCAGCACCGGTGGCATCATTGCCAATCTCATTTCTGAGCAGACATCTGACCTTGCTTGCCTCCCCGAGACCCATGTTACCGCATGGCTCCAGCAGCCTCCTGACAGCTCCCAGGGGAAGCAACACAAGGCAGGGAACTGGGCTGTGACAGCTTGATCCTGAGTCAGGATGCACAGACAAACAGCTCAGGATGAGCAGTGAGTGTTTGTCAGCTTGCCCCACTGCCCTACCCCCCTCCCAGCTGGAACCCAAGAAAGGGCCTCTCTTACCAAGCACTGGGTTAGGTTATGGAGAAAGGAGATCTGTGTCCAAAGATGAGGGCATAGGCAAAGCAAGCCATGCCTGTAACTCTGGAAGGAAGAGGAAAGAGGGTGTAGGGGACATATGATCTTTTCCCCAAGCCTGCAGTGTCTGTGTCTCTGCCCACACTACCCAGACAGCTGAAGGGATCTTTGTGCAGTTCCAGATGGGGCAGCTTCTCCACAGTCAGCCGTGACCCAGACTGAATCTTAACCCAGATCTCACTCAAAGAGGAGACCAGGTAAAATCCAGATTCATCGTGCATTCCTGAGCAGGACCTGTACTCATGTCCTGAGGTGCAGATGACTATGCCACAGGGTCCTGCACTCCTCTGCCCCAAATCTGTCCACTATGCGACTGTCACTTGGCCACCACACACAGTCTGTTCCTCACAGAGAGGGAATAGAGGCACAGGGGAAGGTGAAACAAAGCATCTTCTGCATTCCAAGAATACCAAGGCTTTTCAGCCTGGGAAGAAGGAGGAGGCAAGGCTTACTTAGCTGCAGACCCTTGGGCTAGGCACACGGTGTTGGCCAAACCATAATGTCCACACTGCTCCCTATTAAACAACAGAAAACAAATTTTTTCCAGAGGAGCAGAGAACATTAGAGAACAGGTCTTCTGACAAGTGCTGGTCCTGATGCAAGCTTTGCCTCCATGCAACCCTCAGCCTTAGACAGCCAGATGCATCCCCACCAGGAGGGATGAGACAACCACCAACACAGCTCCTCTTCTGTGCCAAGTCAAGCCAGTCCCAGTTCTCATGCTTCTCAGAAGGAGAACAAATTAAAATGATGTGGGACTGGGAAAAGACCCACTTGGTTAAGATGAAGAAATCAGTGCCATTAAACGTCATTAGAATAATATGCCCAGAAAGCTTCATAAAAGGAGATACCATATGATTGAATGCTCTCCAGACCCTCATTTTACACAGACCCAAAACATCAGCCCAGAGCCTCTTTTAACAGCCAACTCTCAAAACAATCAGGTTTTAGGTTTTGTTTTTTGATGTGTTGGGTTTTCTTTTTTTTTTCCTGAGGAGCTTTTAGGTCTGCAATTGAAACTACAATTCCTTTAGTTCCTGGAGGGGGGAGAAAATAAAAATCATTTTTCATTAAGCTGAAGCAAATGGCATTTTTGCTTGTCAAAAATATTTGACACAACTCTGACATACTTGACCAGACATATAAATAAAAGAATTAAATCCTTCTGCTTCAGAGCTTAAGAAAAACCTGCTGTCAGTCCAGTGCTAGTACAAGCTCTCTCCTACAGCTCACACTCCCTGGGGGTTGCCAGCACCACCCTGGCACTGACGCTGGGATAGAGGGCAGGTACCAGCCACACCAGCCTTTTCCTGCAAGTAAAACCCCACCAGCCCATGATATCCCTCTGCTCTCGGAGACAGGATCAGCCTCCCCTGGCTCAAGCAGCACACAGCCGGCTCCAGCAGCAGGGAGGTGAGCAGCATCGATCCCTTCCCTCTCCTGCCACCATCTGTATCTGATAGCAGCATCGACCCAGCAGCACTGGATGCTGTATTTCCTCGGCCACCTGGGCTGTGCACCAGCCGCCTTCCCCATCCGTCGTGTCAGCGAGGCGGCCGCAGACGCCGTGACAAGACACAGAGCAGTGTCGGAGCCCATTTCTAAATCCTTCTATCCTATTCAAGCCAGAGAGGCTTATGTGTATGGATTTATACTGTTTGCCCCAATATTTAGCTACTGAGCTGACTAATCTGTGTGCAAGAAAAACCACGGTGGCTCAGAGGCTGAGCAATCTACATCATTCATCATTTAGATTAGCTATTGTCTTAATCCTCTTTAAACTACTGTATAATACATAAGGGAATGGATGTCCTATATGCTCAGGATATGCAGAAAAAACCCAGGCTGAAGCTCAGAAACTTGGACAGAAGTGAGAATGACAAATCCTACCAAGCCACAGAAGGAAAAGCGAACTTGTTGAAACCCCTGACAGATGGTTTAACTTCTTCTTGCTCTCTCCACCCTACCAGCCTTTAATTATTTCCTAGCCAGCTTCCCAATTATTTCCCAGGCAGTTTCCTAAATGTCTTCTGTCCTCTCCCTTCATACAACCCCATGAAGAGCTGTGGGCCCCAACCTGCAGCAGCCCATGCCATGTGGACTCGCTGCTGCCCCAAGGATTTGCAGCCCTGTACCCCGGGAGCTGGGACATCCCACTCCAGCCTCAGCTGTGGCTGTGCTGCCCTCAGAAAGGCAATGGCTCTGCCCAGCCCAGGGCCACGCTTTGGGCCATGCCTGGCAAACAGGCAGGCTCAGGTCAAGGATTGAAGCCTTGCTTGGCTATCCAGGATCATGCCAGGCATTGCTGCAGTGCCCGGCCAGAGGATGAACAAAACCAAGAGTTCAGGGGCAGAGGGAGGGACAGCAGCAAGGCAGTGGCAAACAAGGCTTTAGTTCACTGCCTGCCGGAGCTGAGGGAACTAATAAACAGACAGATGAGCTAAATTGTCTTCTGAACCTCTGTATCAGTATTCACATTACAGAGCCTGCTTCCAGCAATTCCAGCGTATTAATAATAAATGCTACATAATTACAGCAGACTTGCTTTGTCCTCTCTTTCTGTTTACTGTCAATGTCTCTTTAACCCTTTGCAGTCCACAGCTGGCTCTCCACTGGCACCAGACCCTCCACAGATGGCACAGACCTGGCATCACTGATGGGCGTCTCTGCCAGCTCCCTCCTGGGCTGGTTGGAGTGCAAGGGGAGGTGAAGGAAAGCTCAAGTGCTGATACCTCTCAGTAGGGATCACTTTTTACCTGTCAAAACCCTGACAATCTTGCTGCAGGGCATGAAAAAGGTGTATTTGAGGCCTCAGGAGCACCCCCAGGCTGGGATGAGTTGGGGACTGTGCAAACAGTGTCTGCAACGCTCAGAGTTGTAAAAAGTCACCAAGAGCCTCTTAACAGCAAAGAGGGTTTATGGCCTCTCCTGGTTTTGATCCCCTCCAGACTTACAGATGGATCTGCCTTCCTCACACACATGTTTTGGGGTATCTGTACCCCAGCCCACTGCGACTCTTACTGCTGCACCCGTGGTCCTTGGGCTGTTGGTGATGACAACCACCTGGAATGCAAACACACCCTGCTGGGAGCTGGAAGTGGGCTCTGGAGCAATCCCTGAAGGACATATTCCTGGGGACACAGAGGAGATGATCCACACAGGTGCCAAGTCTGGCAGGGAAGAGCAAAGGTTTTGGACAATCAAGTTTCAAACCAAACACCTCCTGTGTTTGATCAGTGGCCGCATCCCCCATCCTCAGCAGCACCACAGCCCCGCACAGCTGCTCTTCCCAAGTCTCCTTCCTCACAGACAAGCTGTGCCAAAATGCCTGCCTTGTCTCATCATTTCATGAGCTGATCCAAATGAGAGTTAAAGACCCTCTGGCACTTTTCCCCCGAATTTTTGACGTATTTAATCCAATGTAGCTGCAAACTGAACTCTGGAGCCTACTTTACTTCCCACAGGATTCTTAGTAAGTATTTCTTCCTCAGTTGCAAGCAAAAAGCCCCAAAACTCTGAAGAAAGGCCCACATTAACAGTGCAAGAGCAGTTTTTATCTGAGCACAGGTTTAATTTGCACCTTTCAGGCTAGCTGTCTCTTTTCCAGCCTTGCAGGGAGGCTGCCATGGCTCCTAACATGGCTTCAATAAGAGAACAAATACCTCAAATGGGATTTCTGCAAGAAACCAGCATGCAAAACAAAGTATGCCTGCCTTCCAGTGCAAATTAACTCAGCTTCTGACCCGACTGCAGACCTTTCCAGACAGGAGACCCACTGGACAGCAAATGAATGCCAAACAACTCAGATGCAAATCTCTGCCTGCACAGAGAGCCTTAAATGCTAAGGGAACACTTGGCTCAAACAGCTGGGCACTGAAAAGCTTTGAAATGGAAAAACACAAACAACTTAAACCCAGTTATGTCACTCACACTGGGAAGGCTAGGTTGGAGTGACATAAGAACATCCATCCCTCAGACACCATGTCTCCCACTCCACCTGGGACATGCAGAGCATCCCCCCGTGCAGACATTCTGCCATCATTTTCCAGTGGTTCCCACAGCTGCACACATCCACTTTGCATTTTCTGTGCCATCTCTCCTCTGCCAGGTGAAGCACAGATTTTTTTTCTCCCTGTAGTACACAGACACTTCTTTTGATTTCTCAAAGAATGAAACAGCAACTGGTCATTCAGGAATAACCACCAAAGAAAAAGGAAGACAGCACTTCTGTCCTAAAATGAGTACAGGCTCCAAGAAAAGTGGGAGGGACAGATGGGAGCAAGACACAAAGGCAGGAGTGCTCTGTACCACTTACATGGAGCATGCATGCCAGAGAAGGATGGAGCAGAATGGGATTGGGAAGAAATGGGATCATCATCGTTACATCCAGCTCTTCCTTTGAGGACAGTACCAGGAAGAGTACTTGGAGAGCAACATACTACACAGTTAGAACTAGCAGACCTGCCCAGGGTACAAGGAAGGGCAAGTTCATTCTGCTGGGTGGCCCCGGGTTGATTGTATCCCTGCTGTCTCTTCACTCACTGGCACTTTTGGCAAGCAGCTCCAATTTAGGTTGATTGTATCCCTGCTGTCTCACTCACTGGCACTTTTGGCAAGCAGCTCCAATTTCTACACGGCAGGGACCCGTGCAAAGGGAACTCAGCAGGCTGGAGTCCCCTCACGCCATCACAGGATGGTACAGCCAGCAAAGCAACAATCCATATGGACAGGAAGGGAAACCCACAGAAAGGCCTGCAAGGAAGATGACACATGCCAGCTCCAGAAAGGAAGATCCTGAGCTGGACTGGGGCACATGCAACCTGTGCTGCTGGAGGAGCTGCTGCTCACAGGGGAAGCGACGGCCCTGCCAGCCCCTCACAGCACCCGCCAGACACACGGGCAGCCCCCAGCACTGCCGAGGTGGCTGTCACAGAAGGACTGCGAGGGTGGAAGTGCCTGGACTGATCCCTGCTCAGTGATTTACCCCAGGATTATCAGCCAGATCTCACAGATGCAAATACAGAAAAGCATCAGTGTTCTGAGGTCCCAGACTCATCTCCAGGACAGCCTGCATCCCAGTCTCCTGCCAGGGTTGTTTCCCTGCTTTCTAACAACATCCATGTCCAAACCCACCCCCCAAATCTCAGGATGCTCCTTGGCAGTTGATGACAGCACACTGCAGGCTGGGTGACCCTCCTGTATCAGCCCCCTCCGAAAGCCATTTAGAAAAGAGACAGCAAGTTATTAATTACAAATTAAGCCACTAATTGATACTAAGCTCGGTTAGCTCTAGGGGAAACAGAGGCAGAGCTGTGCCCCTCACACCATGGTTCACTGACTGCAAGTGCAATACGAGGGGCTTGAGCTCCCCGAGAGAGCTGCTGAGGGCACAGTCACACCACTTCCAGCTTGAGCTGCATGCCTCAGCCCAGAGATCGCTCAGTGCTGCACTCCCTCCATCCCTGACCTGCCTCCAAGCACTGTGACCACCAGAGGTTTGGACACCCTCTCCCAGCTGACAGTCAGACCCCAGACCACCACCCACAAGTGCCAGTGACTGCCTCCATCAGACTTCTTCTATAACACAGCACTTCGGAGTGACAGCCCCAGGGCTCACCTCAAATAAAGATTTCCTCTCTTGGAGGGGATGAGCAGTTTTCCTATCACCACAGCCCAGCAGAAATTCATGGTCTGTACAAAAAGCCCCAGGTTTTCCTGGTCCTGTGTGAACTCCTGCATCTTGCAGGCAATAAGGAGATGAAGCCACGCAAGAAACAGCCCATGCCAGGCAGGAAGGATCACACCATCTGAAATCCTAGGTCTTATGAAATCCCTCCTGCCAAAAGTTCCTCAGCTCTGCCTTCTGAAAAGCTAAGAACGCAGTGCAGAATTGCCTCCTCTCTTAATAGGTAACAAGTAATAAGTAAGAAAACAATAATATTAGTAAATAATGAATAGGAGGCAGTAAAGTTCTAGAGTATTTCACCCCTTTGCCCCATCTTTGAAGCACATGGGAAGTTCTCTTGCAAGAGAAGCTCAGCACTTGCCCGCTTTGGACAGACCTGCCTTGTCCATTGGCTCTGCTGGAGCAGGACCAGTTCTGCTGGGTTTGGCAGTCAAGCAGCTGATGCCAAGGGTTCCATCCATCCACTCTTGCACTGCCCTTCTCCTCTGGCAGCTCAATTAAGCCTAACGAATTACATCCAGCACAAGTCATGAGCAAACACAGGAAGACTTGGCGGCCTCAGTGCTGTGCAAGCAGAAGGTGAATAAATAAAATTGACTCAAGTTGATAGAAGATGCCAATTCAGTGGTAGAGAATCTGTAGTGAAGCATCTGTTTGGGTGACTTTGGCCTAAGAGGAGACAAAACAAAAATGACACAAGAAGCAAGTTCTACGTTTAAGTGGGAAAAACTCCAGGTAAGTTTTATACTATTTCAACATTTAAGTTTTAGACTTAAAAAAAAAAAAAAAAAAAAAAAAAAAAAAAAAAAAAAAAAAAAGTATTTGTAGTTACCAGAATGGATTTAGGATCTGAGCTGTAGAATATTGCAGCCTGACTCAGATCTTAACTCAATGCCATGCAGGGGGCATGGGACCAGCCATCTCAGGTACAGAGGCACTGCAGATCAGGGCTGAACATCTCAAAGATGGGACTTTTCCCTATCTCCTATTCCTGTTGCAGTGTTTGACATGGGGACAAGATAATTCTCAATGCCTGACCAGCTGACCCCAAACTGGACTGTGGTCTGCTGCCCTGTCCCTTGGTGCTTACAAAAACCACTCCATCTCCTGCCTCTCCCTACCCATCTAGGAGTTTGAGGTTGTCATGACGCCCCTCAACATCCAGCTTCACCCTCCCTTCCCAGGCTGCACAGACCCACTGCTCCCAGCATCTCCAACATCATTCTTCTCCACAAACCCTCCAAGTTCCCCTGCCCAAAAACACCCCAAGGAGTTTTGACATCTCATTCCCCCAGGAGATGATGGTGGGGAAATCTACAAACCGAGACAAATTGCACAGCTTCCTAACAGGCAAGAAACCCCTCCCAAACCTAGTTGTATCCAGCTGTAAACAACTGCCACAGTTTTCCCTTGAAAAAACAAAGAGCCCTGCTCCATGGTGGCACAAACTGTTGCCGTTTCAAGACAGTTTCCCTCCTCCCCTCCCCTTCCCTTCCCCGTTCAATTTGAAGTCAATTACAGGAAGGTTAATGGGGCAGAGAGGATGCCAGTTGGCTGGGTAATGATGTCAAAGCACCTGGCATTGCCTGGGCAACAGCTAGGCAGCGGGGATGCAAATGAAGGCACAGGATTGCACTTGGTCCCTCAAAACGAGCTGATGCAATTGAGCGTATCAGCGTTAATGAACATGGAAATAACGAGAGAGAGCACCCAGAGAAACAAGACACTGACTGGGGATGGGGGCTGTGCCCACAGCAGGGAGATATGGTGACGGGCACCCTGTTCTGGCTGTCAATGGGAGCAGCTTGCACAGTGCTGACATTCTCCCAAGGCTTCACCCAGATGTGCTTTCCGTGGGTTAATGCTCCAGCTTTGCACACCCCAGACCAAGTCGTGTTGATCTGCTGAAAGCTCCCCTCGTGTGGCTCCTGGCTCCTCTCCAGACAGTCTGTGACAGGAAGAGCAAGAGGGGAGATCGTGTGCGTCAAGAGGCCACATCTCAGAATGACCTGATAAACACGGGGCCAGGGCAGCAAAGACCCGGGGCAAGAGGTGCACAGGAGCAGAGGGCTGTGAGGGCGTTTCAGTGCAAAGAGCAGTGACCTGCTCAGTGGGAAGGCTGTTCCAGCAGTGCAGACCAGATTCTCCAAAGCTTGCAGTCCCCACATCATCTGCAACTGATATTTTGAAGTTTTCAGGCAGAGGAACAGGAGCCTCCATATGGGATGTTGTCTGCCAGCACAGCACTTGGCACAGTGTGCTGCCATGGACCAGGACTACAGAGCAGCACATCGGAGTACTGCAAAGCCTCAGACATCAGCAGAAAGCCCTTTCCAGCTTTGTTCCACCATCCAACTGCTTATCCTTAGTGCACAAGCTCCATCAGATCCCCCTCAGCACATTTACTGCTTGCAAAACCTTCAGTACTGTTCAGTGCTTTTCTATCCCTGGCCTTTGAGACCACTGCATGCCACCGTTCTCCCTGTTTCCTGACACCAACTCAGACTCCAGCACAGTGAAGCATCTGCCTTTGGTCCTCATGCAGAGTTCATCCATCCCTCCAAATCCCACCTCCGTAGGTGCCGGTGCCCCTCTCACGGCTGTGCTCGGTGCTCAGCCTCTTCACACTCCACCCCAAAATACATCCAGGGCAGCAACAGCTCCACCAGTAGCCAGAGCGAGGTCCCACAAGGGCTCTGCTGCCCCAAGAAAAGCCGTGTTAGAGGGACAGGGAAGGGCTGACAGCATTTCTCACACCAGTGACTAGCAGAGCTCGCACAGTTGAGACGCAGCTGTGCAAATGAGACCCCAGCAACCACCCCCCTGCCCCAGTGATTCCCCACAGGCGTGAAGAGCAGTATCAGGGACACAAAGAAGCCGACGCCACAGGGAAGCACTTGGGTCACGCATCCATTTACAAGGTCATCGCCCTGTGCCTCTTTAAAGTACTTCACTTTCGCCAGAGGCAAGTCAAGGTGACTCGGACAGACCGTGCTGCCGCTGCCCCTGTTCCCACCGATGCTCCCTGCTATCCCTGGAGAGCCCCGGGGAACACAGGGCATCCTTCCCTGTCCTCTGGAAACGGCCCAGCAAAGCAGCAACCCCGGCCATAAATAACACTGGCAATGGGTAAAAGCAGAGCAGCCTTGGGCTCTGCAGGGACCGGAGCATCCCTGGCTAATCCATACGCAGGCTCTGTGGGACCCAGCGCCTGCCTCAAGCGAACACCTTCCAAACATCCTCCCTGCCCACCACAGCGGGTCCGGGCATGCCTGGGCTCACAGCAGCGCCATCCCAACGCCAGGTCTCTCCTTGAGCTTCCACATGTTGCTTTTAAATGTCAGCAGTAAAACCAGCTACAGAGAGGGAATTAAATGGAGGAGGGGGAGGAAGGAGAAAAAAAAAAAAAAAAAAAAAAGAGAGAAAGACGAAAGGGAGAAGAGACAGCTCTGCTAATGAGTCAGCCAGAAGTCTCAGAATCCACTTGAAACACGTAGGGCTTAATTTAACTTAATGGTTTTGTCAAACATTGGCACTCTGTTAAAAGCACAGGAGAGCTGGTAATCCAAATGCCAGTGGCTCTGCCTTTGCTAGTCACAAGAAAGCTGCTGTTCCCGTCCCCAGATAGATCCATCTGGTTTCAGGCAGGCAGCAAGTATGGCCCTGGCTAATGCAGTCACTCATGAGGGTAGTTCTGTATTTACTTAGCACCGGCAGCAGCTCTGACTTTGCCCAGAACACAAAAAATAAACACAGCCACTGCATTTCTGAGCTTGTACATGTCTTAAGGCAGCTCCAGGCTTCTCCTGAAAACACGGCTCTGTCAGGAGAAGAGAGATTTGCAACTTACCCTTGGGAAGACAAAATGAAATCTCTGACCTATGCGGACTTTGGAAAGAAGTTGGAAGAAAAAAAGAACAGCAAGTCCTTTGCTCACAAGCAGGCAGAGAAAGACATGAACTGAGCTGAAAAAGCAGCTGGTTCCCTACCCAGCCCTGCTCTCCCTCCTCTGTGCAGCAGCCCTAGGTCAAGGGCCCCCAGCAAACCCCATGAGATGAAATGGGGCTCAGCCCTAGGGCAGCACTAGCTCTGCTGCTGTCAAACCCTTCTAGAGAAAAAAGCAGAAATTTCAACCTGCCATTTAAGATGATCTTCCTTCTGCAGACTGAGCCCATCTTTACACACAGTAAGGACAAGCAGAGTGTGTTTAACACTCCTTGCCTGCTGTGATGCCCTGTTCTGGCGATAGATTGGGAATTTGGGACATTTCATTTTGGTTTTATCCCCTCTCTATGGACACCAGCAGATGAATTTCAACACCAGGCACTGTGTGATTCAAGCTGCTGAGCCATGGGCACACCAGGGGCAGCGACCAGGGCACTCTCCTCTTTGCAATGACAGCAGTCCACTAAGGTCAAGCTTACCTGCAGGGTCTTGGGAGGAGGGTAAACCATCACTTTTAACCTTGCACCCATCTCCAGGACACCAGACACTGATCTGTCCTCTGCACCCACATCCTCCCATGGAGCAGCAGCCACCACAAACTGGTGAGACCAGAGATGCTGCTGAGCTCTGCCCACCTCCCCAGCCCCATATGCTCCCAACAGCAGATCCTGGAAACCTTCCTTTCCCTAGGGAAGTCTCCACTTCCCAGCATATTCCTCAACCCTTTCTCAGAGGACCACCTCTGCCCTGTACCCCAAGGCAGAGGGTGGCTTAAAGGGCCAGCACTAAAGGAAGCAGTTCTGCCAACCCCCGGAGCGGAGGACCACAGAGAGAAACAAAGCCCTAAACTCCAGGGCCATGGGCACATTCCCTGCTCCACACAGCGCAGGTGGGGAAAGGACTCCAGGAAAACTCAGGGGGGGCAGTGGAGGCTTTTGAGCCTCTGCATCCCCTTAAACCTCCCCCTCCATCCCAGGACCTGGATTCCTGTTTGATTTAAGACACAAATGGGATCGAGTTTAAAGGTCTCAGCCTGGCCCTTGACTCCTTGGTGGGAGTCTTTCCACATCACAAAACCACCAGACAATTCAGCCTGATTGACAGCCTTTCAGGCAGAGGGGCCCGGAGCTGAGGGAGGGGAGAGGGCTGTGGCTCAGGGCTGAGGGGGAGCAGCCAGAGCAGTGCATGGGGCTGGGAGAGCAGGGGATGGCTGAGCAGTGGGGACAATGGTCAAGGTTTGTACTTCCACAGGAGAAAGGCTTTTGGGAAAGGCTGAGAGGCTAGAGTATCCTTGAGGAGCTATTAAGTTCCACTTAACACAGGCGAAATCCGAATTGCCAATAGCACACGCAAGGGGAACATAGAGATTTGGTACAATGCAGTCTTTCCTGAGGTAAGGGCATGGCAGCATACACCAGAGAAAGCAGGAAGCTGAGGACAAGGCAGAACAGGGACCACAGGCTCACAGAGAAGAGAGGAGTCAGTGACAGGCAAGAGCCAGGAGACATCAGGGATGGAAAAACAAGTGAGCAAAGCCAGAATTCAGTGACTGGGCTCAGACACTGGGGCTGCAGCAAAGGCTGAGATGGCAGCACAAAAACACAGACACACACGGACCTGTGCCTTGGGCCTATCCCTGATCTCCATCTCCAGCAAAACCCAGCCCAGTGAAGGGCCTTGACCAAGTTATCCCTGCAGCAACAGGCAGGACCCCAGAACAACCAGTTGCAAAGATGAAGTGCATCCTCAGCTCCTCCACCCTTCTACTCCTCACACTTCTACTTCTCCAGCTTAGGAGAGGTGGGCACAGTGGTCACCTCCTTCCAACACGGCTCTTCCCCCTGTTCCAGGGCTGATGCCAGCAACCTTCATGGGTCTGCAGAGCCCCATCTTCCACAATAGGTGGTCAGGCCCTTCCAAGCCCATTCACCTTGCTAATTTTGGGAGAAGGTTCCTTTGAAAGTGTTCTCACTTTGCAGTCTGGGTCAAACCCATGTTTGCCAGCTCAGGAGGACACTTCTGCAATAGGATTAGAGTCATCACTTGGGGAGACCAGGCAAGGGAATGCAAGAGGACCACAGATACTTGTCATGCTATCTTATTTATACCCCCTTTTACACACAGGAAACCCTTTCTCCTACCTTTTTTTTTTCACCCTCCTCTAAATAAAAGAGAAAAATTTTAAGCTGGTGCTCTAAAGCACAGCAACCGCCAGCCCATCTCCATGGCTTGCCAAGAGAGCAATTCATCCTCTCCTCTATTCTGCAGTAGGTAAAGCCCCCCCTCCGCTTTTGTTCATCTCCCCGCTCTTTTGTCTGGCCCTGAAAGCGTTGATCACTCCTGCATGAGGAATGTGAAACTGATGTGATGTGATCGGAACAATGCTCCAGCCCCGGTCCTTGCAGCCACATCAAAGTCCCCATTTGCATGGCTTCCCCTTGCCTGCCTGTCCCCCTCTGCCCCCGGCCGTGCTCTGGCTGCTTCAGCGCCTTCATTGTCCTCCCGGCTTCGAGAGCAGCCTTGGCCTCCTGCTAAAAGGCACTCGATGGGCTCCCATGCCTGCCCCTGGGAGATGGGACCCACGGGCAGCATCTGGCCGGCAGGAGATGTGACAGTCGCAGGTGGCACTGCTGCCTAGGTTGCTGATGCATGATCTCCCTGTTCATCTGCTTCCCCAGCTTCCATTCCCCAAAGGATGCTTCTCCCCAGAGCACTTCCAGGCTGGGGTGGGGGCCTAAAAGGATGGAGAGGTGAGGAAGACAAATCTGGAGGTGTGGGGCAGTGAGGCTGAGCCCTGCTAGAGGAGAGTGGGGAAGTGCTTTAGCATAAAGATTAGGACATTTCTAAGCCAGTGAAAGGCACAGAGATAGTTCACACTGAGAACGCTCTGCCCTTGCAGTATCTGGAGGAGGTAGGACTCTGCCTGTACTTCTGGTGTCCTGGGAGAGAGCAGGATGTATGCTCTCAGTGCAGACACAGCCTGACAGCTGGACACCACCACACCTACAAGCACTTCCAGCCCATGCAACAGCCTCCAGCAATGGCAGCGGCACAAGGCTCCGTGGGTGCTGCAGGAGCTGCTGGAGCAGCTGCAGAACCACAGCTCTGGGTCCAGGCAATCTCCTGCTGGGCTGCTGAACCCAGGAACGCTGTCACCAGGTAAAAATCCTGCTGCTACTTTGCAATGGGCAGCTACAACCCAATGCTAAGCAATGCCCTTCCCAAAGGACACGTCACAAGGAGCCCAGCTTGCCAGACTCCATCAGGTCAAAGGCTTTCACACAGCAAAGGAGGCTGGTGAGAGAAAACAAACCCTCCAGCAAGACAGAGAGCCTTTCCTACAGCAGCTGTGGCTTCATAGCCAGCCTCTGTTGACATGACAGCAACTGGAAAGTGATCGCCCTACACCTCCCCAAGGCACCCTCTGCCTCTAAGTCCAGTGGGAGCTCCAGACAAGCAAGCTCCCTTTCCCTTCAAAGAGCATCCAGGTGCCTGCTGACGGGCAGGGAGATGCAGGCAGCACCTTGGCAGGGAAGGGGAAATCCAGGCAGTGGCCATGCCAGCTGTGGAGCCAGGGAGAGGCTGACATGGAACAGGTCCAGAGTGAAGCAGTAGTGGGGCCACATGAAACCCTGTGCTGGAAACAGCAAGGATACTGATGTCTCTGCAAAACTGAGGGCTGCTGGTACATCTCACAAGCTGAAGGACTTAATTTTTGGCAAAGAGGAAATACACTTAGCTTACCCTTGCCATCAGGGCCCATGTAGGATTGATTCCCCACCCCTTTCATCCTGGAGTGTCGTGTTTCCATTCAGCCTTGGCACCAACCATGATGCTGAACTGGTCTGTGCCACTAACCAGCACACAGAGATGGCCAGCATCTGCCCGCTGAACAGCAGAGGCTCCCAGATCCAGCCATTCCCAACACAGAAGGCAAGATCCAGGTGAATCTGTGAATCTGCAATCAAGGTTTGAGCCCAAGCACATCTCCACCTTGCACCTTATACAGGTGATGAAGAGGGACTCCAGGTGTTTTGGGCTTCAAATGCACAGAAAACATAAACAAACAGTCCAAGAACCATGCACGGATCATCAGCCCTGAGATCCAAATGCACTCATGGGTCACAGGTAGGGTGTAGTGCTCTAAGGTTAAACAGGCACTTCTTAAGCCTTTCACAGGCCACCTCTTCTCAAGCAGCCTCCCTTATAGTGAGATGCCCTACCTTTCTTCAGTTTTTACCTGGTTTTGCTTATTTTTATAAGCTTATAAATGGTAAGCTTTATAATTTGCTTTCTATTTGCCCCTCTTCGAGTGCCTCTGCTCCTCATCTCTGGCTGGAGCTCATGAGCCTGCCAAGGGACACAGCACTGGCAACTATTCCTGATTTATACTGATGGAGAATATAACTTCCCTTTACTAAAGTAAATAGAGTCACTACCAAGAGGCAGAGCACAATATTTTTTTTATTAATGAGCATATTTCTGCCTCAGTGCTCACCGGGGAGGCAAGACAGTCAACATGGAAGAACTAAAACCCTCTTCCTAACACTCTGGGTCACATTTGCTACACAAGGAGCCTGCTGTTGTGCATTATACCTGGCCAATGTCACTCCTGTTTAGGAAAGAAGTCTCTGCTAGAGGAGTATCTTGGGGTATGATTAAGGAGGATTTTTTATGCTGGCACTCAGGTTTTTCCCTGCCAAGGTGGTTTACCTTAGGATGACACCAGAAAGGCTGTTTGGCTGTAGCTGTCCTCACACACTAAACAGAGCCCCCAGCAGTTTTGAGGCTCCTTCATCAGGCTGGGAGAAGCACAGCACACCCAACCATGCTGCCCTCCTCTCTGCTGGACTCCTGCCTGGTTATCCCCAGGGGATAAAGCTCAGAGTTCCCTGTGGTGGGCTGACCCAGGCTGGATGCCCACCAAAGCTAATCTATCACTCCCTTCCTCAGCTGAACAGGGAAGGTAGAAAATACAGCAAAAACTCCTCAGCCAAGATCAGGGCAGGGAGAAATCACTCACCAATTACAGTCATTGGAAAACCAGACTCAGCTTGGGGAAATTAATGTATTTTATTACCAACTGAATCAGAGTAAGGTAATGAGAAATTAAACCAAATCTTAAAACACCTTCCCCCCACCCCTTCCTTCTTCCTGGGCTCAGCTTCACCCCCAATTTTCTCTGCCTCCTCTCTCACAGAGACTCTGTGTAATGGGGATTAGAAGATGCAGTCAGTTCATCACATGTTGTCTCTGCTGCTCCTTCCTCCTTAGAGGCTGGAATCCTCACACTCTTCCCCTGCTCCAGAGCGGGTTCCCTACCACAGGAGTCAGTCCTACACAAACTTCTCCATCGTGGGTCTGTCTCACCAGCTGCAGTTCATTAACTTCTCCAGCACAAGTCCCCTCCACAGGGTCGGGAAGAGCCTGTTCCAACGTGGGCTCCCCACAGGGTGCCAAGTCCTGACAGCAAACCTGCTCCAGCGTGGGCTCCTCTCCCTGGGCCACAGGTCCTGCCAGGAGCCTGCTCCAGCACGGGATCACAGCCTCCTTTGGGCATCCACTGCCATGGCGTGAGGTCTGCCACAGAAAGCACGTGGATGTCTGCCCAGGATGGGCCTCCAAGGGCTGCAGGGGCACGGCTGCCTCACCCTGGTCTTCACCTTGGGCTGCAGGAGACTCTGCCCTGACATCTGGAGCACCTCTTCTCTCCAGGCCTTTGTTCTCTGCAGAGCTGCCACTCCCACATAACCTCACTCCTCTCTCCTCTGGCTGCAACTGCAATTTCTTCCCCCATTTCTTAAATCTGTTATCCCAGAGTCTCTGCCATAGCTGCTGGTGGGCCTGGCCATGGCCAGTGGCAGGTCTGTCTTGGAGCCAGCTCTTATTGGCTCTGTCGGACACAGGGGAAGCTTCGGGCAGCTCTTCTCACAGAAACCACCTCTGCAGCTCCCACCCCTACCACCAAAGCCTTGCACACAAACCCAATACATCCCCATGCCCCTGGCCCTGGAAGATTGGTTTTTTTGTAGCTGTAATGGTACAAAACAAGCAATTTTGCTGAGAGCCTGCAGGGCTGCAGGACGGGAGCCTTGTTCTCACGTTATGGCAGTGAGCTGTTGCAGAAGAGAGCACAGATAAGATGCTGTAGACCTCTCCAGTGCCCAATCTCCCCAGCCCTTCAGCCCTCCACACAGCTGTGAGCAAGACAGGGCAGAGGTCCCGCTCCAACAGAAGGCTCCTTGCTGATGCTGCCCTGGGAACAAGGAATAAGTGCTTTGTGCCAGTAAGGGATACAGTGATCCCCACACTGTGCTCACTGGGCACCACCCTCTAAAAGTGGGAAAACACTGCAGAACCTCCTGCCCCATGAGTAAGGCTGGATATGACTCCTCCCCTGGGGGTCAGGGACCAGGAGACACCTGACCTTTTCCTTTGCTCTACCCCAGCAGTCCTCACAAGCTCCTGGCTACCTCCAGCAGGTGATGGTGACCCCATGGGACTCTGCATCTGGGAAAGCCCCCTCAACCTACCTTACACCAGCATGGCAGTGTGCTGGAGCTCAGCACTCCTAATCCCTCCAGCCCATGGAGAGCCAAAATGCAGCAAGACAGTTCAAGAGAGCCACCTGGCTCGCTGCATCCAGTTGCCATTGGAGTCATACCACAGGTGAAGAGATCTTAAATAAAGCTGGACAGATGTTGTTTCAGGGCTTCCTAGTTCTCTGTCCTTAATTCATTCCTGGTTTCTGCAAGGCGCAGTTAATTCTTGACCAGCCACCACACGTGCGTGTTTCTTTGCTTTCAATTCGCCCAGCAAAATCCATTTACCCTGCCTGTCTCATCCGGTTTCCATCAAGCCTGCTGAATTCTCCTCCAGTGAAATAAGCAAGCTTACTGTAACACCCTCTTTTGTAAGAGCATGGTGAAAATGACAGTCTTTCTGGTACCTGACTATTTCCCTTCACAGGAGCTAAACATTGCTTGTTTTCAATTGTGAGCTGTTCTGACTTCTTAAAATGCATGAAAGTACCAGGAGAGTCAATTCAGCTGGGAAAGAAGTTTCTAAAGGAGGATATTTACTTACCTTGCAGTTTCCTGTGGAGAAGTTCAGGCTTAGAATTTACTAGCCAAGGCTGTGGGGGTCTGCAGGTGAACACGAGGGGGAAGCAATGCAGTTTAACATCTGCCTTGTCCAGCCGCAGCCATGGGGAGACAGAGATCAAATTGTGGTTTAAGGTGCCTGGTTCCAAAGCCCCACTCAGTGGATGTGTGGGAGACAGAGCAAAATCTCTCACAGCTTGCACAGCCTGTGGTGTTTTTTTTTTTTTACTTTTGGTGGCAGAGCCACAAGCCACCTTTGGATCTATCAAAACACAATTCCAGTCCTCTCCAATATGTGTTTTCCACCTTGAGACGCCTCCTTAGGGTTTCTCAGCCTGAATTTGAGGCAAGAAACAGAGAAGAGAAAACCCAGACCTGTTCCTCCCATACTCCCTGCTCCTTCCTTATTGCTTTTCTAGTGGCACACACCAATGACAAAGGAGCTACAAGACACCAAAGTTATTGGCTCTGTGATAAATGCTGCCAAAGAAGCAGCATATGAGTCAGAGTGACCCTCTGCCCCAAAACCAGCCAGAGAATCAGGTCAAGCTGCTATTTGCAAGTACCTGGAGGACCCACAGTGTTAACTTCTGCCCAGACACCAGCAGCCTCAGAGCAGGGGAGAGTCCCCAGGGATGCACACCGGGAAAGGAGACCATCAGAGAGCTCTCCTCCCATCCCCTCTCCTGCCTAAGCAGGGCAATTGGACATCTGGAGCCAGGCAGCTGACGGGAACCCAGCATGGTGCACACCAAACTATGCAGAAGGAAACCTGGCCCCTGGACTCCATTTGCAAAATGCTTGAAGTCTGATGCTTTCAGCACAGGAAACATCCAAACTCCTTACACTTTAGGATTTAATTTCCCGCCTGCAGTAGCCTGGAGTTTTCATTTCTCATCCTCTCTTCTTTTGGTTTCCTTACAGTCTTTTCACATCCTTGCCTTTTTTTTTTTTTTTTTCCTTTTTTTTTTTTTTTTTTTGGCGGCCTCCTCAAGTTTCATTCTCTTTTCCAAGTTACACAAGATGAATTTAAGACTGCTGCCACTCCTCCCTGCTCATTAGCAGACATAAATTAAAAGCAGAATTAAAGAGATTACTTCCAATGCCACTTGAGACACCTTCAAGCCTCTTATTGCTTTACCATGTACTGTGAATTCTGACCCACCAAGGGACTTTACATTCAGACCTTGCCATATGTTTATCTACATCCTGTTAGATAGGTTGGAGGGAAAAAGCTCCCATCCTTCTCAGAAATAAAGTCAGATTAAGACTTTGCTGGAAGCTTTCCATTCCTGCATCAAGTTTTGTTGCAAAAAATTTACCACCTGCTAAGGTTTTGACACTAAATAGCAGATATGACACACTTGCAGGAAAACAAACAAACAAAACCACAAACAAACAAAACCTCAAACAAATAAACAAGCAAACAAATAAAAACAACAACAACAAAAACACCAAAAAAACCCCCAAAGCCAAAACATGCAACAAATTATTTTTTTGTTTGTTTCATGGAGTCTGGGTAGGATGTTACGAGACCTGTACTGGAAACAGCTACCACCTGCAGGGTCCTGGTTCTCCACAACCTCCCACAGGAGGAAAATCACTGCACACCATCCTGCTGCCAGGACCAAGAGCATGCTGTTGATTTCTACACCTCCAGGTGACAAACAGCTGAGGATCTGAAGGCTTTTATTGCTGTGCTCAGCTGCACCTATCACCTCCCCTCTGCAATCCTGTGTGTCAGGGAAGAGGCTGAGAGAGATGCCACTTGCTCCATGCTCATGGGTGTGCTGACATTTTGCACCCAGCAGCTCAGGGACACAGTCTGAGTGCAATCACAGTTATTTCTGAAGTCTCATATGATGTTCACAGGTACAGCCTCTGCTGTTAAAAGCTCAGCTGGCACAAACCAAAGGGCACAGGGCTTACAGAGTCCTGCCTGTCCCACACTTGCACCCTGACATATAGATCCAGGCAAGATGCAAAGCTGAGCTCAAGTCCTCCAAGGGATAGAAGGCAGAGCGCTCAACCACCAGTGGGAAAAGAGCAGCAAGAAGGATGGAGCATGTGTCAGGAGACATTCTACCACAGCTGGTCACCGGAAAGGGGCTGGGAGTGACGAGGACAGAGCACAAAGCCAGCAGCTCAGCAACTGTCAGCTCAGAGCGCCAAGGCACGCCGAGCGCACACGGGCCATCGCTGCTACGTAAGGCACCACATGCCTTAATCTCTCCCAGGGGAGAGAACCTCGTCCAGCCCAGACTGTTTGTGTACTCAGCTAATTTTGTTGCCTGACTTTCCACCTACTTGCTCAGCGGAAAACCGATCCTCCCAAGCAATCATCACTATTCCATCCCTACCCTCGGACCCGGGGCCATGGCACAAGCAAACCCTGCGGCGCTGCATCAGCTGCACGCCCAGTGTCACAAGGGCAACTGGCTCTCCTTGCCGTGTCCCCTTGGCTGAAGCTCCCCTTCCAGGCTGAGCACCACCTATGCCAGCACAATCAAATACTGCAGCCCACTTGTTAACCTAAACGAGCCTCCTATATCCTAAAATGCTGTTCCAAATCTCCTCTGTGGCTCCTACACACAAGCCAGGCTGTTCAAGCACAGTAATATAATTAAGGGGAAAAAATGCCCTGCATACACCAGGGAGTATCCTTAACAGCATGAGCTTAGTATTAGCTCTTGCTAGAGCACAGTGAGACTATTCCTGGCTACTGCCTCCAGTGCTGGTGTCCACACTTGTGAAAAAAAAGAGGTTGTGGAAGTGGAACAGCTTCCAAAAATAATTAGGAGAATGAATTGGGAACTGGAAAGCCTGCTGTGCAGACACAGGCTCGAGCACTCGATTGGTTCCACTAAGCCAAGAGATGATCAGGAGAGGACTTAATCACCCCCTGCAAAAGTGCAGGGAGAAGATTTCTGCTGGCAGTGGGACTCTGGTCCAGGGCTGCCCAGATTCCACACAGCAAAGGCAAAGGAGATAACTCAGCTTGTGGGTCACTTTAAGAGGGCAAACCAGGCTGGGGAGGCAAGTATTGTGCCCAGGTCTGCATCTGGAAGCCACCACACCCAGGAGGGCCCGAGCTGTAACAGAGGAGAGCACATGAGTACTGGAGATGCTCTGGTCCCTTTCCCTGGGCTAGCCAAAAAGATCAATCAGAAGCCAACCTGCATCACAACACCAAGAGCATCTACTGACAGCCCACCCTGAGATGTCCCTCTGCACCTTCCTTTATCTCTTAATTTCACATGTAAGAGACTTGCCAGAGGAGAAGCCCATGTTCTCAGAGTCAGGCCAATGGAAAAAGAGAAGGCAGATTATATTGCTTTCAAAATGCAAGTCAGCCATCCTGACGGGATCAAGGGGAAGATCACTTTGGATAGACCAGCAACCTCAAAAGGTCAGAACAGGCATTCAAAGAGTTTCACCATCACTTTTAAGTCTTACTGTTCTTCCACTTCTGCTTCCATGTTGAAACCAATTTTGTCAGGGAAGCTCTGCAACTCTAAAACTCATCTGCAACACCAAAGCCTGGTCTTCACTTGTCCCTCCAGCTGCAGCTCACTTCACCTTTAAGGCAAGGCTGCCTGGGATGCCTCTTTGAGCTGCGTAATAAATGGCACAGGTCTTTCACACTGGGGCTGTAATCCCATTTCAGAGGTGCATCCTGGAGCTGAACTTGCACGTGGGAGTGCAGAGACATTACACCACTTCATGGGGGGACAGGGACAACTCACTGGGAGCCCTTCGTGCCCCTCAGACTGGGGTGTCCTTTGCGCTGTCAACACCCCTGGCACCAGACTACTTTCTTTTTTTAAAGCAAAGGGACACAGTTATTTACATTCTATCATTAATTCCCCTAATGCCCTGAAGAGTATTTGCTGAGGTTAGCCAAGCATTTGAGATGCTTTCAAAGTATCCTCAAGCTTTCCTTAATAGCTATTTCTCTATAGTCATGTTTTGTTCCCAATCTCCCACACATCTCTTTGGGCTTTTTTAGTCTTGCTAAAGACAGGTATAAAGAGATGGCAAGGATCTCATTCTTTTCCTCTCTCTCAGTTTGAGAGAGGAAAAGAAATTGGTGAGAAAACAATTCTATTTAATGGACTTATTGTCTCTCTTCTATTTTCTTCTCCCTGGCAGTACTGTGAAAAAGCTTTTCTCCTTCCTTCCATCACCAGCTGGAAAGGCTGAGATCATGCACCAAGGACACTTTGACACTGTGACTTAGAGCCTCATCCCATTGTGAACTCCAGAGTATCCACACCCTCTCTGACATCTAACAGCATCCTTGCAGATGAGTTTTTAATAGTTTGACTGTTCTTCCCAGGCCCACAGAATCAACATATGAGCACACTTCTTCATTTTACATCCCTCATGCTGCATGTCTTCTCACAATTTTTTCCTTTTCTGGCTCTCTTCCTGATGCAATTCTCCAGGGCCACTTCACACCTCTGAGAGCCTCCCATTTCAAAGTCCACTTTCTACTTCAGTTTTCCCAGGTACAAAACTACTGACCTAAAAATGCAACCGGGTGAGGTATTCTGGGGATGTAAAGCTTCCTACAACCTCACAGCGAGAATCCTGCCCCAGGCATTTTTTCTCCCAGAGAGTCCTTCACTGTTTCATCACAGCTTTCCCATCACCTTCTCCTGGAGGCAGCTAGCACCAATACAAGTTCTTAGGTCACCAGACTTCAGTGTACTTGCAGTGCTGCCACTGTGCATCAGCGGGGTCAGTGCTGAGCCATCCTGTCCCCACTGCCCACGTGCAGCTGTGTCCCTGCAGCATTCCCAGAGCCTTCAGCTGGACAGCAGCTCCAACACCACTCACACAGCAAGAGGCCCTTCCTGGAGGGATTTAGAGCCTGTGCAGATACAGCAGGAGTGGGGATGGGAAAACAAAACAAAACCAAAACAAACCCAGGTCTGGAGAGAGGAAGGCAACTCGCTGCAGGGCAGCAAGCAGAGCATGCTGTGTGCTTCCTCTCCACTGCCCGAGGCGCCCATCTGCAACCATTCCTGCTGGAGGCTGGAGCACAAGTGTGGCTTCCGGGCACCAGGGCAAAGAAACCTCCGTGAGGAGGGAGGAGAGCCCAGAGGAACCAGCCAAAACAGGCTGGTTTGGTTTCGCATGAACTCTACCCACCCTTCACCTTCAGGGACACTTCCTGCCCTTGCCACAAGTAACAAGCACATATAATTGAAGGAAAACATCATTTCCCAGAGCACTTCTGATCTGTATTATCCATGCTCATTACAAGCTGCGAGGCGCGTTCTGGTCTCCATCAGCTCCCAGCAAACAGGAAAGTGCAGCACAGGGATAAGGGGCAGAACTGCTTCTGGGAATGCATAAAACCAAACTAAAACCACTTAGTAGCTCTTGAAGGACCTGCAAAGACACATGGGTTTGTGCTCAGGCCAGGATATCAAAGCCCTAGGGCATTTGCACAGCCCAAGTTGCTTCCTTGAGCTTATCCAAAAGAGTAAATTTAACTGGGCAGTCCTGGGGCATCGGCGCCAGAGCTCAATTCTCATCTATTGACATTGTGGGGTTTTGTCCTGCTCTCCTCTAGGTTGCCTCCTGACCCTGGCAACAGTACCTCACTGGTCAGTCTGACAAAATGAGTCCTTGGAAAAAAGAATAAGTTTTTCCTCCTTTTCAGTAATTTTCTTAAGTTTGTGGTGAGAGGGTGGGGGGTGGGTGTCTTCTTTTGGTGTTTTTGGTTTTGTTTTTGTTGTTGTTTTGTTGTTGTTTTTGGTTTTTTGCCATTACACATGGAGTTAGTTGCTACTAAGCTTCTTCTGCTTCTACTCTGCTGCCATGGCTGGCTGGAGCCTCCCAGGAGGTGACTGGACAGACACATGGGATGCAGGCCACTTCACTGTCTCACCCCAGCACCTCACAGCTCCTCCCCACTTGGAGAATTTTCAAAAAGGTGTTCAGGGACCACATTTCACCAGCTCATTGCAGAAAGGCCCTATGCTCAACAGCAAGGCATTATTAGAAAAGCAGCAAAAAAGCAGATAAGTAAGAAGACTTAAGAGGAAAAAAATTGCTTTGGCAGCACATTCAAGGTCCCTCTCTCCAGAAGAGCCATGAAGATCCAGAAGGTATGCTGCAAACAGACCACATGCTAAAATCAACTTTTTTTTTTTTTTTTTTTTTTTATAATAGCATTAGCCTCAATCAAGGAAGCAGAAGAGGGCTGGCCGACCTGGACAGAGAGTAACTGCAGATGGAACTACCCCCAGCAGTGTTGTTTTCCTCTCAGGGATGAAGGGAGACACAGATCTGGAAACATCACCCACCTCCGAGTCATCTCCTGCAGCTGCTGTGACAAATGTGGGGACAGATGGGGAAAGAGTGATGGGAAGCAGCAGTGACAGGCTGCAGCAACACACCACCTTCCTTTAAACAGCCTCTCTGTGTGGAGAATCAGGGTCCTGCTTGCTCCATATTCACCCCTACCCAAAAACCATCTCCCACTCACTCAAACCTCACCCCCCTCCTCTCACCAGCCCTTTTTGCTCCTTTTCTTCTTTCTCTGCTCCCATCAGGGCCAGGAAACTATCCGTTTCAGCACCTTCCCTTTGTGAATTATATGATTTATACCTGGTAAACTATAAAGCATTGGAGAGGATCCAAGACTGCAGGAAGCATATCTGCCTTGGCAAAGACAAGAAACAGAGGAAGAAACTGGATGGGAACTAGATGGGCTCTTCCTTCACCTGGCGCCCCAACCTCTCTTTTCCAAGCCGTGTGATTTATCTCTCTCCGGACCATCTCTGCAGGAACCAGGTCCATTACAGAAATTAAAATGTGCTGCTGCCAGCAGCTGGCAAGATCAAACCCTCAGCACGCCTGTCCCCTCCGAGCAGGGATGGCAGACACCACGGAGCTGGCAGCCAAGTGCATCAGAGGAGGTGCCAAGAGCAGCTCCTGCACAGTGCCCCGGTGGGCCACCGGCTCTGAAGCCTGCTGGCCAGTGGCACGACTCAGAGGGCCAGGCAGCTGCCAGTCTGAAGCTGGATTTTGGCACAGCCAGGCTTCCAGGAGCAAACACAGAGCTGCCACTCCATCGCTTGCATAAGCACGTCCAAGGTATTAGAGAGGCATCAGATTCTTCAACACTGCGACCCAGTTTGAGGTGCAGGGAGGAGAAAACCCTTTCCCTTCTCCCCACAACTTCCTTTCCTAGGGAAATATCCCCAGTAAGAATATGCCTGAATCAAGGAGAGATTCATCTCCCAGGACAAATAACCACCACAGGAGGATGGTGGCTGCAGGTACTGCTAGAACATGTGACCAGCCAAGAGATTCTTCCTCAAAAGAAAGGCTTCAGCCTCACTCTCACACAAGAGGAGCCCTAGAAGAGGCAGTTTGATGTCTCATTGACTGCAAACGCATCAAGGTCATTATCATTCCCTACAAAAATCTTTGTTGCTCATGTATTTCCAAATGATAACACGAGAGCATTCAATCTTGAAGATGTTTGTGCTCTGAGCTGGTGACAGCTCTGGAGAAAGCACAGGAATAAATGCCTGGGGAAGCGTATTAGAAGGGCTCAGAGCTGGCAAGGCAGGCACAAACTTCTCCTGAGCAAGATGAGCTCAGTCAGGCATTTCTGACTGAAACAAGAAGAGGGAAATGCAGCCCATGCTGGGAGGAGACGAATTCCAGGTGCCCCATCCCAGCCCCATGCAGCAGCACGTTGCTCCCTAGGACCAGCACTCCTCAACCCAAGACACTGAGGCATCACTGGGCAGCCCAAAAACTGCTGCAAAGGTAAAACCTCACAGCCACGCAGCAGCACTTACTTGCACACACAAGCAACTGTAGGAGAGGGAGAGGAGGTTTGTGAGCAGAAAAATGTTGGAATACATCATAAAACAGCCCATGGATTTTTGTCATTACATACAAGGTGGCCCTTAAAAGTCAGGGAATGCAGTCCTGAAGGCTCAGGTCTTCATGGCCACAGCAAGACCACAAAAACCTTAAAACCAAGGTGCCTTAAAACTCCCACTGTTTCCTTGATGCAGAGAATGCAGAAGATGTGCACAGACCCGAGCCTTAACAGTAGGACAAGGTGCCCTTGTGCACTCAAGCACTAAAACAGGAGCTTGTTCCACCTGAGCTTCTGCTGGCCTAAGGTCTTGAACAACCAAAGGGCAGATAAGAAACTACCAGCTTTGGCAGGGTATCAGGCAATTTTGTTTTTCAATGAATTTCCTGCAAACAGACTCCTTGCTGGCACTTTCTGTCGCTTAAGACAAAAGAATGGAAGTTATCGTCTGGACAGTCAGAGTACTGCCATGCCAACAATCAGCCTAATCCCTCTGATTAGAAGAGGATTTGGAAAAAGAAAAAAAACAAACCAGGAAGGGAGATTTGCTTACTTCCTTCCTCAGTATTTCAAATTAACCCACTTTGTGCTGTGCCACAAGGTAACCTTTTACCAGGTTGTCCTCAGCCCAGACACAGAGCACTGAGCACTCTATCTAGGGCCAGATAACTAATTCTGAAGTGCCTCTGACCATGGCCTGTTAAAGGGATCACAGCAATCTGCCCACACAACAGCAATATCCTCCTGCACATCACCTGGGAGAGCCTGGGGTGACTGGATCTGAGCCCTGACCTCCCAGCGCCCTTTCAAACCTTCTGCACTCTGCTCCCTGCATTGCCATGATACTCTTGCTCCTGGTCACAAGGAGCCTGCCAGGATTGCTGATCAGCTGCGTGATCTGCTTAAGAGGGGAAGATCAAAGCACACCAACCAGCTCCTTTGCAGCTTGTGCCATTTCTGTCCTACGCCTCTCAGTTCTCAGGGAAGCACTGGGGTCAGGCAGGTGCAGGTAGCACTGGCTGGGCTTACCCATGCCTGTACCTCTGGAGCTGGAAGATGCTGGAGAAACGTGGCATCTTTGCAATCAAATCAAAATCCAAATTCCCAACCCAAATGTGGGAAACAGCAAAAGAAAAAGTGAAAGTAGCCTTTGGCAGGTCCCCTTCTCCCAGGAAAGGTCACTTGGGCCAGCAGATGCAGGGAGGCGTCAGAGTGGGGCTCTCCATCAGCTGTTGACAGCACAGACACTTCATCTTCCGCCAGCAGGAACGTCTGGGCAGCCCTGCATAAGCTCCTTGGGTACTCTGGACCATCACCAAGTGACAGTTCATCCTCATTCTCCCATCCTTGCCAGCCTTCTGACCATCTACTCCCTAAATAGCTTGGATCATTTCAAAGAGATGGTACAAGGAACAAGAGGTTAAAAAAAAATCTTCTCCCTCCCTCACCTGCCTGTGCAGCATCTTGGTCCGAGGCTCTGGGTCAAACAGCCTCCTTCAGTTCAAGGCAGATGGAATCTGTGATTTTTAAGTGACCATCTGTGACCCAGAGCTGCAGCGTGGAGAGAGTGGATGCAGACCTGCATCTTAAGTAGATTGGATTTTGTATTACACTTACACAGCACAGGCAGCAGAGAGATCCCCCAAAGGCTTCACAACCAGATGTAACAGCAATGTGCAAGGCTTAATGCCATGCAGGGAACATGCTCTCCACTGGCTGCTCAGACCTGGCCCCACCGTGGGGAGCACGAGCCAGCAGGTCCTTTGTTTTTTCTGTAAGGAAAGAGCTACAGCCACTTGGGTTTTGGCTGCCCAAAAGAATTTAGGCACACTGCTACCAAACAGACAATGCAGCAATCTGCAGGCTAGGTCCTGGTTAGGGTTATCTTAACCTGAAAGCATCAAACCAGCCCGCCATGATCTGTACAAGGAGCAAGAGCTGGGGATCAGATCAGCTGGGGAGCAACACCAAAACATTCCCATTTTCCCCAGCTTCACGGCCAGGGAAGCACAACGGCAGAGCTGGGAGCACTCAGCATCTTTCCTGCTAGTGTTTCCCCTCTGGATAAAACGCAGTTCATCTCTGCTCTGCAAACATCCCTGTGCATCACTGCCCTGGCCAAGGGCTGTGTTCTGCAGCTCAAGGGCGAGCAGATGGTAGAAAGCCACACTTGCAGCGAGAGCAGAGCAGGAAGCCTTCGCTACAAATGCCATACAGCCAGGCTGCTCCAACTGGCAAGCCCTTTGCCGTGCATAAGTGGAGTCATTGCCTCCCAGCACCTGAACATTGCCTTCAATTTACACATGACGACAGTAATTAGCACCTCATCTCCAATGGAATAAGGCTGGATGATCAATTTACCTATCACAACCTTATTCCATCTCCAGCACAACTTTCTGCCGTGACAAAGTCACTCAGGACCCTTTTCTTCCTGATCTCAAGAGGACTGCCAAAGGCTCACCAGAACTGGTACTGCCAGTTCATGGTTTCTCCTTCTGAACTTAAAGTTGTGTAGACAAATCTGTGAGGTATTTTTCAGGCCAAGGTGTTGACATTTTATTTGCCCAGTATGAGCACCCTCAGTTTCTTTATTGCAGAGGTTGAACAAAGGAGCAAGAACAGAAAGGGACAGGGAAAACCTCTGTGAGGGGCAGCTGGGATGTTCCTGATCTTAGAGCTGTCACGCATCAGCGCTGAAGATGCTCAACCAGATTACTGTCATACAGCATAAAACCTGTACCTGGAGATGCTTGACAAGGCATGTCTGGGCAGAGGAGGGATGCAGCATGAAGCTGGGGTGCACAGCATCACCCAGGCTCCTCACAGCACAGAGCCTTGCTGGAGGGCACCTTGCAGCTGCAGGTACAGAGACACAGAATTTGCAGTGGTGAGGGACAAGTTTCCCACTGAACCCTGAGAGCAGCTGAGCTCCCACAGAAAGAGGAACAAAAAGCCAGCTCAGCCAGGTCCTCAGCTCTTCCCAAGAGTGGGTGGGTGGGGGGTGGTGATGCTGTGGGTGATCAGGACTTGCTTTCTTAGAATCAATGCACTTAGACAAACTCACAGCAGAGGGGAAAGAAAAAAAAAATCTCTTTACTTTTGAGACTGTCAAAGGCTGGAGTTATAGCACATACTCACCCTGTTGTTACACCATTCCTTGCATGTCCAGTACTGTCCACTGCCAGGGACAGAACCCCGGGACATTTGGCTGCACTGACCAAGCCATTCTCTAGGAATAAGCCAGCCTAAGGCATGCAGCAGGAAAGCACTGAGGCAGATATTTTGATTCACATTTGCAAGGGCTTTTGACAGGAGCAAAGAAAGAACATTTTAAGCATTCCTTTCAGCCAGCATGCATCCCGGCCCATGAGACTTTTCCTAGGGCAAGGCACAAGAACAATCTCTTTGAAATCAAGGGCTCCTTTGTCACCCTGCTGCAAGCCATTTGACCTTCAGAGTCAGAAGGAAGCTCATATCACTAGTGGCTCGATGGGCCTGGGTTGGGAGCGAGCCCAGGCACTCGAGAAGGACCACAGCCCGGCTGCCAACCCCAGCATCTCAGCATGGAGATAAACAGACCCCGAGCCTGAGCACTCAGCTCTGGGAACACTTGTTTCGACTCAGCACATTTCCTCTGACAGCCCGACGCAGAAGGTCACTCAGACCAGCTTTCCATGTACAAGACATATCCTTGCCAAGAAAGAAAAGTCCCAGGCCAGGCTGTGCCACAGGTGTCCAGAGACGGTTTAGGCCTTTGAAACAGGCTTCACTTCACCAACAGTATCTTCCCATTTCTTTTAACTGCATCAATCCCCCCTGCCCTCCCTGCTCTGAGGAGGGAGATTGCACACTCCTCTTCATTCATTCACTGCTCTCCCTGTAATTGCCCCACCTTGAATATTTGTAGTTCTCTTCCCTGCATCTAACTACAGAGGTATTTATAAGGGAGCACAGGGCTTCTGAATGATACATGGAGACAGCTGGTCCCACATGGAGCAAGAGGCAGCAGAGCTTCTGCCCTAAAATTCACCAAATACCCTGGTGCAGCCTTTTGAGAACTGCTAGCTATAGACAAGCTCTCCCCCACACCAGAAACCTCGACAGAGCTAGAGCTAACATGAGTTGCTATTGCTGTGACACGTCTGACCTGCAGCTGTGCTGCCAGGGACTGCTCTCCCCATGGACCCTGCTTCCTGTTCTGCACCAAGGTGGGACCACAGCACCTCCGAGCCACTGCAGAGCCCAGCCAGCATCCAAAATGCTGTGTCTTCTCCCAGCTTGCAGCTGCCAGGCCCTACCAGAGGATCACAAGCCAGCTGAAACTCTGAACGTGTCTCAGGCATCAGTGTATTTGCACACAGGAGTTGCTTGTTGGTGCATGAAGAACAGAAGGGACACTGAGCCCCAAGACAGGGTTCACTCCCCAGCACTAACCCAGCTACCCCAATTCCCACAGCCCACTCCTGCTTTTTACCTGATGCAAGATAAAAAACAAATCTGGGCTAACACCAGCCCAGCCAATATTCTCCTTCAATCCTGCCCTGCAAAGACTCAAACCAGGCAATAACAACAGTTTTTACAAGGAGACAGGAAGAATCTGAGCATCAGGCACCAGCCAGAAGGAAGTCATGGCTACATGGGCACCACAGAGAGCTGATCTTGGACGGTGCCTGGGTCAGCGTGAGCAAGGCACACGCTGGCTGGCATGCCAGCTTCTCCAGAAAAGGGAAATATGTGACAGATGCAGCGTGTTTATGCAGCAGAACGGCCACTGCTGCTCCCACAGAGCCCTGTCAGTCTGTCTGCACACAGGCACACCTCAGGCCTGTGTGTGTGTCCTTCCCAGCCTAGCCAGGCAGCGAGGTGTTACAATACACATTCAACTAATTCAATTACTAGGAAAAAAATAATAAAGAATTAGGGCACACAGCCTGTGATTAAGAATTTCTTTCTCAACATGCTGGCAACATGCCTGCAATTACCGAGCCCTTGATTCTCTAAATTCCCCGGAGATCAACAGCACCTGATACCAGCATGTCCTCAGGTCTTTCATAACCCAGAAAGCCGCTCCCCCACCCTGCTGTTTCAACACTGGTGAGATTTTTCACACCTTGCAGCTCAGAAACACTTAAACCTCGGACATCCAGCCCGGCAGGTCACACCAGATTCGCTGGAGTAATTGGCAGCACAGGTGGGCTGCAGCTGACACAAGCCAGGGCAAAAGTACTCTCATTAAAAGCTGCAAAGCAAGACCACGCTCGGTGCGATGGGAGGGAAATTGCTTCCCACACCGAGTCCGTCGAGCCAGCCACCAGGAGCACTGCGAAGGCGAGAGCTAGAGCAGCCCTCCCGCTAACCAGATCCCCCAGAAATGCGAGTGATGGCCAAGGTAGCTGCGTGAAGGCAGGGCAAGAGGCTGGGGAGAGCCAGATGGCTTTTCCCAGCCAATAACCCCAGGTGCCATGGGGTTAAATCAATGCGTGAAGCTATTAAAGGGGGTGGAAGTGCTTTAACACGGTTGAGTGAAATTCCTCACACTTTTAAGTCGACAAGGACCCCATTGGGGCTTAATGGGCTAGCACAACCCGTCCCATTACAGGTCGTTAACACGCACGGGAGCCTTGGGAAGAAGGGCAATTAGGGTTCCCCCCTAACTCTGCAAGAGGGACTCCCTCCCCAGCTTTGAATCCCACCAATTGTGAAGAGGGATCCTGGAAGAGGCCATCCCCTCATCTAGCCTCTGTGCTTTCTCCACCTGGGAGGGGCACACACACCTTGCAGGAGACTGAGCTCTTAGCAGGCTCAAGGGGCAGAAAAATGGTCCCCACAGCAAAGGACAGCGTCAGAAGTTCCTAACACAACTCCTTTGCTGGAGAACACTGCTCTGCCCCACTATCCTGCCTCAAGACTCAGGGCTGAGGAGCCACTGACCCTCACACACCTAGCAGCAGGAATAAGGAGATACCAACAAAGCATCTGTGCTGTAGAAGCAATGGGCTGCTCCCCAGAGGTGACGGGGCAGTGCTGGGAGTACTGCAGCCCTCAGTTTCTGCCATATGGAGTACGGTGTTTCCAGCCCAGAAATAAAGTTAAGACCTCTCAGGAACTTAATAGGTATACACTGGTTATTTTCCACTGTCAAGAAAACAGTAACTAAAGCTGAAGTAAAAGGAAAAGCAAAAAGACTGCATTACTACCTAAACCACCTTTCTCTGTTGTTCTCCAGACATCCCTGGGGAGGGCAAGCAGTTCTGTTGGTATGGTGGGGTGGGAACCCCGAGGCTGAAGACCTGGAACTAAAAGTGGGACAGAAGTGGCCCCCAAATGTGGCTGCCAGCTTCTCCCACACAGCCAGCTGTGGGGAGGGCCTGAAATACTGATCTGCTGAATAGACTTTACAAATTCAGAAACAAGAACAATCCAGAGCATCAATGCTCAACCCAGAGCCGAGGACAAGCTGGGAAATGCTCTGGGTGGCTGCAGGAAGCATTGTGGATGGGAGAGAGAGACCACCCATGGGGAGAATGCCTGGAACAGTCCCCAAAAAAGTGAAGAAAAATCCTAGAGTGAAGACAGCCTTGGACACTATTATTTGGCAAATAAGGACTTTACTGTGATGGAACTGATAGATTTTTTTTTCTTCCCTCCCATAAGAGGGTCCAAAGCTCCACAGAGACTGTAATAAGAAACAAGCTCAAAGGGTCTGCTTCCTTCAAATACCTATTCCTTTTGGCTTCCAGCCCTGCCCACAGTCTAAACATCCCCAACACATGCAGCCCATCAGGGCTTTGGTCTCTCACAGGTGGTGCTTCCCTTCCTTGCCTGTCCCAAGAGTGGGGTAAGATCTTTGCAGTACCACAATTCACCACGGGCAGTGACGCAGCTCTGCACTTGCATCAATCCAGCCAGGACTCGGCTCCAGCTCTTTTCCTCCTGCTCTGTGCTCAAATACCACCAAATATTGAGAGGACCCTGCTCAGAGCCCGTTGGTGGCTGTGTGGAGTAGTTGCAGCAGTCTAAGTCTGACTTCTCCTCATGGAGACATAGCTGTCACTTCCACTTCTGCTCAGGACAAGCCAATTTACCAGTTCAGTCTCCACTATTTGCTCACCCTGACCATCATCTGCTCACCATGGTGCTTCCCTGGCTCAAGGACACCACATGTAACACCACTCCACCCCTCTGACTGCACCCAGCTCCTCCAGGCTCCCACTTTTGCCCATGCCCTTCATTGCAGCTGCCTTCCTTGGGCAAACAGACCCTGCTCAGACCTCTCCAGCCTCCAGCTGCAGATACTCCCCTCTTTGCATGCTCCTCCAAGTCTCTTCCCAGCATCCCCTTTCCCCCAAAATGCTGCTTACCAACAGTGGCGTGGCTCCTGAAGGTGCCCGTGGAATTGCCCAATATTTAGTTACCAATCACTTTGTACTTTTCTCCCATCATCCTACTAGGAGCCCCAGGAACACCTACAGTGGTACCACCCCAGCTTCAGGTTTGCTTTGATGCCTCAGCAAGGACCAAGCAACTGCTGTGAATCCACTTGCAATGACTTCTACCTCACCTGCACCAGGGCTGGTCTGTACTAAAAGCAGAGTTTAGGGGAACAGCCCAGCAGGGTTCCCAGCCAGGAACAGCTTGCAAGCTGATGTCTCATCCCTGCCTCTGGCTGGGGAAGGGCAGAAACACCTGCAAACCCCAGAGTAGAAACAAACAAACAAACAAACAGTTCCAAGCAATTTATTTTCTTGCTGTCCCAGTCTTGCATGGGGACAGACCCAACTGGAAAGGACCTCAATGACACGCCTAGTGTATGCCTTATATCCCTGGAGCCACCCCAACAGGCAGGGCTGGAACAAGCACCATTAGGAGACACCCAAGCCCCTTCCAGAAATCCAGGAGAGGAGCTGAAGCCCCTTGGAGAGAGGAGTGTTCGAGCAGACAGGAGCCACATCTTACAGCAAACAATTTGATGTTGAGCTATTGTCACAGGTTGCTCAGGGAAGCTGTGGCTGCCCCATCCCTGGAAATGTTCAAGGCCAGGCTGGATGGGGCTCTGAGCAATCTGGGATAGTGGAAGGAAACCCTGCCCATGAAATGGGGGTGGAATGAGATGATCTTTAACATCCCTTCTATCCCAAACTGTTCTATGATTTTGTGATTTTGCTCTGCAAAGACCAGGGTGAGCCCACCCTGCAAAGGCTCCAGGGTGGTCTCATAATGCTGTTTTCTGCCAGAGCTGGAGCTTGAAGACATCACAAGGGCATGGGATTCTTCCCATCACCGCCCCCAAGGAGATGTTACCTGGCCTCTTGCGATTGCAGATGTTCAACAGAGAGAGAAATCACAACAGGGCAGTTGAAGGGACATGGGGCACTGCTCTAACCCTGTTTTTTCCTTGCTCACATAGCATTGCTGAACAAGTTCATGGCCAGGTCTGTTCCCCCTGCTGCCGCCACGCCGCAGCGCTGCCCAAGGAGTGCAGACCACTTCCCTGCCTGATCCACCATGCAACATTTGTTTTATCTTACAAATAAGACACTGGCAGGTCTTATTTGCAAGACGATGAAGTGGTCTGAAACCTTCCACACACATGTCAATTAGATGCTCCAAACCCCAGGCTCAGAGCAGGGTCAAGTGCGTGGTGTGCTGTGCTCCGCGGCGTGCTCCCGCGTCAGCCGGGCTCCTCGGTGGGATGTCTGAGGAGTGCTGGGAGCAGCATCCGCTGCTTGTTTTCATGGCTCACAAGGAATTGGCTTAAAATGGGGAGGGGGGCTGGAAATAAAAGTTTAGGGTTTTTTTTTTTTTTTTGTTTTGTTTTAAACAGGGAGGCCAGACATGTAACAGTCTCACAACTTCAAGCTGTTTTGATCCAGCCAGCCCCCTCTCTGCTGAGTTCTGTCAGGAGACAGGCACAAAGCACCAATTAAAGACGAGTTATGCTTTTTCTGTCAAGAAAAAAAGAAATGGTGGGGGGGGGGGGGAAAGATGATGGGAATGGGGGAGAAGAAATCCAGCCCTGGAGTAATTTTGCTTTCAAAGCAAGCTGTCAAGGCAGCCCCCTCTCTTCCCATCTCCCGCAGAAGAAGAGCAAGGGAGCACCCGCGCGCCTGCTGCGGACGTGTGGCATCAGTCATCAGACCACACCATCAGTCAACTGGCATATCAGGCCGAGCCGTGCCCTCGCTTTCCCCCAGGCATCTGTCAAAGCCCGTGACAGGGAGCCAGAGCAGCAGATTTTTAGTGAAGATGGGCTGAGCACAAGCCCCACCAGCTCTGATGACAAGCATCCCCATTTATGAGCAATTAGACTGGGAACAAAACAACACAACAGCAGCAAGGACTCAGGGCACTGACTAGCTCATGTGGCCACAACATCAGCTCTGTTTTTCCATGGTAGAGGCATGCACAGCCAGCACAAGCATGCAAATCCTGCCTCTTCTGCCATATAGGTTACCATGTTTGAAGGCTCCCTGCAGCTCTCTTGGCTCGCAGCTGAGCTCAGGACAGAGAGCTGAGAGCTTCCCACACTTCCCACACAAGGCTACCTGCTTTGGCAGCACACTGCCAAGGAGCCACATCATGGACACAGCAAGCTCTCCATCACCTTGGGCTAGTACCATCACCTTTGAATCTACCTTGAGCACTTGCAAGCCATTCCTGGGTCTCATCCAGCAAGCACCAGTCCTGCTTAATCTGGACAGATTAAGAAGATTACAAAGGTCCCTCTGAGCTTTATTGTTGTATGAGGAAGATAAATAGCAAGGACAAGGACAACCCCTTCTAGGGTGAAAAAGGGCAGGCATTTTGGCACTGCACAAGCACCAACCCCAGCTTTAATAACCTATCAGTTTCTTTAGCACAGCACCCTTTGCAGAGCCCATTGGTACTGATTATGGCATCAGCTTCACTCCCACTTCTTCTTTCCTGGGCTTTCTGAAAGCCTCAGCTAATTACAGCAGCAAAGTCACCCACAGGAGATAATGCACACCCTCATTTCAACAGGGTGGCACTCGGGCTGGGCTGACTGCTCCCAGGGAGGGGATATCCTCTGCCTGCTTGGCAGGACCCAGCCTTCTGGGCTGGATCCATCCCACAGTCAGCCCAGAGGAGGAGGGGAGAGCATCCCTACTCCAGTCTAGGTCTGCTTGGGCTGGCTGCACACACTCCCAGCTCGCTTGCAAGTGCCCTGCTCATTAGCATGGGGTCACTCAGCTGCAGCAGGGCACAAGGACCACTTGGCTATTGCAACACTGCTCACGTCCACTGCTGTGGAAGTGTTGAATTTCTTTTAAGAGCCCTGAAGATCTCGGTTTGAATTTAAGGGAGGAGAAAAAAAAAAAATCTCACAAAGAATTGCAGGATCTCTGTAAACATACCAGAGGAAAAAAGAAAGCGAATCTCTGAGCCTCTTGACCTTGACAATGTCCTTATAATTACAAGACTATTTATTTTCAGTTAAACCCCAACTATTGAACAGACAGTGTCGAGTTGGTTTTTTCCTGAGCAGGTGATTATCCTGCCTGACTAATCTAATGAAAATTATCAGGAGGCTACTGACCTCCTGCTACACACACTAAATAATGCACAAAGCTTCAGGATCAGACAGGCAAATCATAACCCTGTCTTATCTTAATCACTTTCTATACAGCTCCAGGCCTGTTCCACTCCTGGTTGGCTGTGTTAGCCAAATGCTATCTCAGTGGAAACCACAGCAGAGTCAGCCCTGAGAACTGCACAGCAAAAAGTTACCTCCTTAAGATTTATTTTTGTAAAAGCCAAGAGCTGCAGAGATATATTTAGTCTTTAAGCTGCTGTCTGACTCCTGAGCTTACAGCATGAGCCGGTGGTCCCCTGGTACCTGGCTTTGGGAAAAGCAGTATTTTCCTGCTTCTTTGAGGCAGGGTACAAGGAAGGTAAGGTCTGGGGGAAAAAAAGAAAAAAATGGTGCACAAAGGGGCTCATTGTTCCAGATAGGTAAAGTAACCTTTCCACTCCATCCTCCTGGAACTTTGTGTCAGTCTACCCCTGCAAACAGGACTGCCCACAGCTTCTAAAAATGCCACAACACGGCATGAGGACTAGGGTAAAGCAAGAGGAGCCAGCAATGGGGATGCTCTGTCCCCAGCTCAGCGCCTGAGGATCTGCAGCAAACCTGTCCCACTCTTTGCAGCATCACTCTCCTTCAGAGAGACAAGTGCAGCAGCTGGAAGAGATAAAAGACTACAAATATCAATTAAGGAGCATAGAACTAAAGAAGGAGACATTTAAAAAGAAGTTATCACATACTCCCCACACAGACTCAGCTTGAACAGCACCCACAGCTAGACAAATAAAATGCATTGGGGTGACTTCAAGCCTAAAATAAGTTTCCACTTGGGAATCTACAGAGAACAGTGGAAAAACACTGCTAAAGGACAAACTGACTAATTTTTACACACCCTGCTTCCCTACATAGAACCCCAGCTAAAGCACCAGAGGGAGGAGAGGAGAGGAGTGGAGAGGAGAGGAGAGGAGAGGAGAGGAGAGGAGAGGAGAGGAGAGGAGAGGAGAGGAGAGGAGAGGAGAGGAGAGACCCCCCCCTCTTACCACCCAGCCTGACCTTGCTGCCGGAGAGGAGAGGAGAGGAGAGGAGAGAAGATACCCCCCGCTCTTACCACCCAGCCTGACCTTGCTGCCTCATCCTCAGCACCCATCCTGTGTGGTTCTTCAGACGTCCTGCTACAGGAGCTCCCAGATCCCCTTCCCATCACTGCTGCAGCCAGGAGCTTCACCTCGCAGCCTTCACAAGCTGCTGACAGCCTCAGCAGCCTGCTCCTGCCCTGCAAGGCTCTCCCCCATCCACAAAACACCTGGATGATCCTCCCACCCCAGGAGTCCTGAGACACTTTTCTCCAGCCTGGGAGGTGCTAAGCACGACGTGGGTGGACAGCATTCCTCATATTTTTAAATGGCCCTTTCTTCCCATCTTATGACCTTTCAGAAGAAGAGGGGCAGTTTCTTCTGAAGTGAGCTGAAAAAGAGCCCAGGGTGGATTTAGGCATGACAGAAGAGGGAGCAAGAGAAAGCATAGAAAGACAGGCAAGAAATAGCACAAGCTTCAGCTTTGGGAAAATACCAGCTAACACATGCAAGGAAAATGTCCATAGCAGAGATATTCAAAGGGAAGCAAAAATCTGGGAAAAATTAATGTCCACAGCAGCAATTGTTGGGGGGACAGCAATCAGGCAGGGCTTTCAAACTGAGCAGTACTGAGACAGAGGCTCTACCCAGAGCAGATCCCAATTGTGCAGATGGAAGGGTTCAGCACTACTGCTCTGTGGGCACAGCCATGCCCAGATGTGTCTCCAGAGAGATGATCCTCAGTCCCACAGAGCCTGGTCATGCCATCTGGACATGGGATGGCTAAAAGGGTTAACTTTCCAGGACACAGCAAAAGGAAAGATCCTGTGCTTTTCGTCTCAGTTTTAGAGAGCTGCCTGTTGCTGAGGCATCTGAGCTGCTTCTGGAAAGGAGTTGGAACAATAAATAAATTCCTCCATCTCCTAGCCTGGTGACAAGAGCAACCTCTGGCTTTTCTGGTCACTGAAGCCAGTGCTGTAAGTGGTTGTGTCACAGAGCCTTGCTCTATCCACACAGCCTGACTCTGCCCCAAAAAGCCAAGGTGCAGGTCAGTTTGTGTCTCTGCTGTCTAGCAGCTGCTTGGTATCCCCCACAGGCACATCTGGGGTTGCCAGAGGGCCACTGGCTGGGTTAAACTGGTAGCACCCCACTGAGTTATGGGGGGACCCTCTTGAACTGCCATCCTTGCTGAAAGAGGCTGCTCAGGGACAGCTGAGACAGGCACTGTGCAGGGTCTGGTGAACGTAAAGTGGAAGGTGAGAGGCAGGCAAAATCCAGAGAGCTACAGCTGTCTCAGGATTGACTTTGTCACTGTGCCTGCCCAGGGAGGAGCCTTGCACAAGAGGAAGGGATGGAGTTGAAACCACATTGCACAAAACCCTCAAAAATGCTCCCAGGACTAAAGCTGGAGCTGGCTGCTGGTGCTGGGAACAAGGGATGGCTCTGGCTCCAGCTCCAGCACCTGCAGCCACCCCTGGCTCTCTATTCCAGAGCAGGGTAAGCACCATCCTCTTCTCATACCAGGAAACAGGCACTGAGCCTTCCTGCTCACACCGTGGCAGGAGGTTGTGACTGCCTGGGAGGGACTGCGACACACCAGAGCTTGCAAAGTCATGTTCTGGGGAGGTTTCTCCACTCCCCAAGCTGACTTCCAGCTGGAGACACGTCTGTGCTTGTCCCCAGGGCAGACAGCAGCAAGAGGCATCCTCTGGTGCCGCTCCCCACCAGCAGAGCACAGCGAAGTGTTGGAGTGACAGCCTCCAGGGACACGGGAGCAATTTCCTCACCACACACACAAGGAGAGCACTCGCCTTCCTTGCTGAGACCCAGTGAGTGAGAGGCTGATTAGTGCCACTCATCCTGGCTGTCTCAGGACAGTCACCCAGCCTGCTGGGACTCTGCTGAGAGCCCACCAGCCCACGGCACACGTGCCTGCCTCTGAGACCTGGGTCAGATGCAGGCTTAGGAGGAGGAAGGGTATGCCTGCAAGCCTCTACCACTGCCCTCTCCACCCCAACACATCTTTTTCAGCGCAAACCTGGCTCTGTCTGCTGTTTCTGAACTGCTGCTGCTAACTGAGCCTAGAATGGCCTGATCAACAGGGAGAAGAAGGAAGCTAAAATCTGTTTCTTTTCTCCTGTCCACCAGCAAAGCTGTTGCTCCAGCCCCCACATGTGAATGCCAGTGATGGGAGGCAGGAGGAACCCAGCTGGACTCCTCCAAGGCAGGGATGGAGCAGAGCAAGCTGTTGCTGGGCCAGCACTTAGGAGAAAAGAATCTTCAGCTTGACAACTCAGCAAATTTGATTTGAAACCGGCAAGAGAGAAAAAAGTAAAGCCTTTAAATGTCATCTTAGGCTTGACTGCCAGAAGCACTACAGACAGACAGACAGATAGACAGATAAGCATAGTGCTGCACAAAGAGCCGGATGCCCTACTTTGATCTACTCAAGTGTTTACTAATGTGTCCCACAGCTGGCAGGAGCTGTTAGCAACTCAAGAAATCTGGTTTTCTGCCACTAGCTCTACTCTGGGACCTCAAGGAAATCCCAAAGCCACTCCAGGTTTCAGCTTCCCCTCTTTGAAGGCAATGATGCTTGCCTCCAACCCCTAGTGATGGCAAGGTTAAAGGCTGACCCTGGTAATGTACCACAGCAAACAGCCTTGGGGAACCCTCCAAGCCTAATCACAGATGTGCAGTGAATTAAACCTCTAGTTTGGGTCCAACACCCTAAGACAGGCCAGTTCAATTCCTTGGGAGAGGCAAAGTCAAAATCATCAACACAAATCCTTTGCCACTGGCTCTTTTGTAAGTCATGCCATCATCTCCTTCCTTCCTCTGGAAGGAACTGGGGAGATACCAGGTCCATTTGTGCAGAAATAGCTCTCTCCTGTGCATAACTCAGCCCTGCTTGGGAAAAATCACCACCACTTCTGGCCTGACCAGAGGTACAGATTTACCAAAACCAGGAGGCACAAATGCTGCATGCCCCTGAAGTCGAGGACCCACCATGGCTGTTGGGGAAATTTCTCTTCATCCTCGCTTAACAGTTGAACAAGCTAGGATGAAGCTGGAACTGCTGATCCAGATCAAAGAGGGCTGAGGGAGAGCAGATGTGTCTGTACAGCAAAAAGCAGTTTGCAGGGTAGGGATGATCAGTGATCCCCGTTCCAGTCCTCCTCCTCCCATCTAAACAAGCCCCAAAAACATGGTGTGCCTCAGCATTGCTGGAAGATGGCAACACACACAAAACTGGAGCCCAGCAGGCAAACGTGCAAGTGGGAATGACTGAAAGGACTTCTGAAGGATGGACACCTTCACTGAGAGTCATCAGGTGCATGCCTGGAATGTCCTCAGCACTCAGGTTTCACTGATCTCAAACTGCATTTTCTGGCAAAACAACTCCAACTGCAGATACAAGGGAGGAGTCTCCAAAATGGTCAGGAAGTTGGGACATTACAGAAATGCCCCATCAAAAGGGCAAGGGGCTTCTGCCAGGTGGCACAGCACATCTGAGGCACAGCCAAAAATACTGTCCAAAAACACTGACATCTGTCCCTCCTGCACAGATGTCAGCATTAGCTGGTGCTCTGAGCCCTGTCATAGCACTTACTTTCACGCACAAAATAAAAACTAGACTCGCCAGCATACCCAATGGGCCTGTCAAACTAATCACGTTAGGAGAACTGGAAACACACCAGCAGCAAGAGCCGGCCCCTGCTCCAGAGCCCTTGCAGAAATCACGCGTCCAGGAGACGGAAAAGCCTCTGTCGTTCCCGTAACCAGGTCAATAAAAGCACAGACAACTCCATCCAGAAGAGACTTTTTTTACCAATCACAAGAAGGAGCAGCTTCAGCTCCCCCAGCTGCAAATAGGTGGGCAGGCACAAAGAGGCGGCGCGGAAACGTGTCTGTGCAACACGTGTGGGCAATCGGCCGCCCCGCACATGGCCGGGGTATGGGGCAGGAGGAAACCGCTCTGAACCCAGCCGGCAGAAACAGCGGCGGCAGCTCGGGGTGACTGCTCCCACCCCCACCAGCTGGGCTCCCAAATCCAGCAGCCTCCCACCCATATGTGTGTCTGGCGTGCTGGGGAGAGACAACAGGCTAGACAAGGGTTTCAAAGCGGAGAGGTCCCAGGCAGCTTTGAATGGCCTTGGATTCACGGAGTGACAGTAACCCTCCCCTCTGGGGGGAGTAAAAATGCCCAAAATGAACTTCAACCTGGTTCCTCAAGAACAAAGCAGTCCCATCCCCAATCCCACAGTTATCTGAGGGTGCACTTTACTGTAACACTATTATTTCTAAAGCTCTTGTTAAGTGAGAAGCCCAGAGGACTGGACAGAGCTTTTTTTGATCGAATTTCAGAGCACCAGCAGCCTTTTGTTGTCTTTCCTTCCTTTTAACATATTTATTTTTCAAGCCCTCAGTTCAGTGGCACAGAGGAGAGTAAATCACACATTGGTGGTGAAGTCTAGCACAGGCTGTCTCTCCTTTGCATCTGAGAACCACACTCTAACCACAAGAAAGGATGTGTCCTCATTATCACCAGCATTTTTAGGCCCTAGGCAAAAGGAGTGTGGTGCAGAGTGTACGCAGAGCAAAAGCAGAGATAAGGTTGTTTTGTTATACACGATACTCTTTGAACTCACAACCAAATCTTGTGCCTGGCACCAAAGTACCCAAACCAGGCTGCTTCCCCAGGCAGGAGGGCAGCAGTGCAGAGCCCTCCTTCTGTGCTGATCAGCTTGTGATGCCACAGCACAGGGAGCAGCCCCCCACCCATCACCTATAACACAGCACCCTAAAATCCAGCGTGGCCCCTGCAGCACTGGGACACCAGGGCATTAGCACAGGGAGAGCTGCCTGGGTCAGCCCTGTGTCCTCCAAGTTACCAGACCCACTCCCCAAGTTATTTGCACATGTGCTCTGGAGTCTGGGAATGCCACCAGAGACCAGGAGCAGTAGGAAAATACCAGGCTGCAACTTTGTGAACAAAATGAATTCACTGGCTTAACACCCACATAATTAAAAGCAGGCGCATCCCTCGGTGACTGTTAGCACGGGAGTGTGCCTGGTTGTGTGTTTGCATTTGGGGGACTGCAATACCACCTACACAAGCAAAGAGACTCCCTTTGCAGAGCCAGGCTCCTCATAGCACTGGCGAAAAACACAGGGAACATCCTCGCCCCAGGATCCAGTTCATTTCCCATTGACACAGGAGTAACAGCAGCTCCCTCCTGCCAAGGAGGTCTGAGCTACCCACTGCTCTCTCTCCCAGCAATTCAGAGAGCTCTGACAGCCATGGGGACCTCAGCCCTGAGAGAGGAGAGCATTCTTTTGCTCGCTGCTGCTGAGCATGGCAATGGGCCCTGCTCTCCATGCTCATCCACCAGCCACCTCCCTGGCTTCAGGTGGCTCCTGCTGGCTCTTGGCACCACTGCTGGGCATGGGCAACTCCCACTCTCCTCTCCTCACAGGGCTGACTGAACAGTGGTTCTGATAGATGAACAACAGGCAGCGAGAGCAGCCCCAGTGGGAGCAACCCCCAGCCCTGCTCTCAAAAGGGAAACAACCACCCACCACCCAGGTGTGGTCCAGGCTGCAAGCTCCTTCCAATATCAGGGAAAAGCCTTCCCAGGAGCCTTTCCCTCTTACCCAGCACTTCTTGTACTGCTCCCCGCACCAGTTCCCCCTCACAGGGTGTGTTGCATAGTATTTAAATACAACCAGGTCTGGGCAAGCCAGATTTCAGTTGATCCCATGTCCCCTCTGTCAGGCAATGCTAAGAACGGGGTCACGATTCCTCCACCAGCTGTTAGTACAGCATCACTTAATGCAAACCCTCACAGCCCTCCTCCTCCAGCCTCCCCCAGGCGGAGAGCAGCAGAAAGTGATCCCCCTCAGGGAAAAGAGAGGAGATTTCCCACATAGTGGGCACCAGTATTAATTCTTCCAACTGCTGCAGGCTCTCCTTTCATTCTGTGACTTTATGAACATCACTCTGTGTTGGCAGCAGCCCCGGAGGGTATCACAAGTCACCTGAAAGGAAAAGAGCCTCTTCAAGCATCTGGGCTGCCTCTGAGCCGGAGGCCGGCAGCTCTGGCCGTGCGCGGCCACACCGACCAGACAGCTCACAGCCCCGGCCCTGGATCAGCCATGCCTCAAGGGGGCTTTGATAACATCTTTAGGGTGTCATGGCTAATTAGAGCCCTGACTATACCCTCTAATTAGGTAACACTTTCAGACAAATCACCCTGTCCTCTTCAAACCACTTCACACCTCCAGACGCATCCCTAATTGACTTGAAAGTTGACTCGGCACTTCTTCCCGGACCTCCTTCCAATTCACACGGCAGTTCAAAATAAATAAACCCCTGCTCCTCGGTTCTGTCTCAGAACCCAGCTGGGGAATTGCCCTCACATCCGCACAGGCACGCACCTGCACGACCCGACACAGAGCCTCCATCCCAGGCACAAAGCAAACGTTCTGAGGCGGCGGCAGCCCCGTCCTCCTCTGATCTCTCCTTTCTACCCATGCTAGTGCTACTTCCAACAACAGCCAGCAAAGCTTTTTCTCGGAGTACAGCAGTGTTTGCGATGCATCAGTGTCCTACTAAAAATATTGCCCGGGGGCTCGCGAGAGAAGCACGGCTCCAGCAAAGGAGCCTGGTATCTGGCAACGGAAGGCATGAGAAAAAACCCTAACCATTGAGAAATTAATATGCCAGAATGATATCAAGTGCCAACATTTCAATCCAGAAGCTTGACTTCTGTTTTCATTACCGAATGAATAAGCTGAAATGATCCAAATGTTTTCAGTTTCCCAACAGCACAAAATTTGAAGTAGATAGGCAAACCCCCCACCACCATCATAACTGCAAACATGCTGAACAAAAACTATCAAAATTCATAGAAGATAAATATTGAGCCCTTAAAAGCCTGCTATGAGAACAATGTCTCTTTATTTGCTTTCTGTGAGGTTTGTTATAACAAGAGAGAAAGACTCCAGTATACAGTGCTTTAATATATATATATATACATGCATTCACAGCTGGAATAATAGATTTTAAGGACTCAGGACAATATTACAGCTGGATGTATGCAGAAATGCATAAACATATCCTTCAAAAACAAATCCTTTGCACCCCACCCAGATATGTAGATGGACACATATATAATACACACACACACACACACCATGTTTCAGCTCGATCAGAACCATTCATTAAATCAGACTCTCTAAAGTTTCTGCTGCTTTGGGAAAACATGACCCTGAGGAGACATCATGCATGAATTTAACAACCAGCAGAAAATGAAACCATAACACGCTGCATCTTGAAAGCCAGCCCTGAATCTAACTTAATCCCTGCTCTGGACAACGCCTCTAGAGAGGCATTAAAACCATGCTAAGGTGTTTTCCTGGATTTCCCAGATTCCCCGGAGATCCCCTGGCACTCCGGCTGCATCCACCTCCTTGCTTCGGGGATGTTTCCGGCTGACCGCATCCATTCCTACTCCTGCTGCTTCCACGGCCAGTGAGGGACAGACCCAGCGGAGAGCTGCGTCCTGCCCTGGCAGCGGGACGAGTCACCGGGACAGCTCGTGGGGTTTAACACTCGTAATCCTACAGAACGCGCGGGGGAATGATGTACGGGGCTTGAAGGGTCAAAAGCAGCTTTGCATCCTCCTTTCCCATCCCCAACAAAGGAATTCCAGCAGATCTCGTGCCCCCTAGTGTCATCCTGGCGAACGGACCGACACCGGGAGCCGCCAAGCACCGGGTACCACCTGGCCCGGGCGGCACCCTTGCTTATTCCGCCGTGAAGAAGCCGCCGTGTCCCGCTGGCACCGGGAGCACAGCGAAACGCCATTCCCAACAGTTCATGCAAGGGACAGCGTGAGCTCGCTGTCCCTCCCCAGCACCCCGGGGTAGCCACAGCCCTCCAGGCGTCCCCATGCCCAGCACGGAGCCACCTCCGCTCCGCTCTGGAGGAGCCCCGGCAAGATCGGGCCCTGCCGCAGATAGCCCGAACGGTGTCCCTGGAGGAGGGCCAAGAGGAGGAGGCAGAGAGCATCTGCAGTGGACACTGTCCAGAATACAACTCCTCCTAAAAATAGACGGATCCTGGAAGGGCACGGCCCTTCCAGGGAATGCTCATGCTCCGTCCTAGGAGCTTAGGGTTTGGCATGATAAAACTTCAAAGTGCACAAATGCAAGGCACTTTGTTACCCTGTTTCTTCCCCATGAGAGCACCTGTGGCATCAGGCTCTGGCTACGGGCGTGAGAAACAAGGAACAAAATCAACACAGAACCCAGCATCCTCATGTGCCAGCCTGCTCTGACCAAAGATCCAGCAACTCCTCGGAAAATGCCCATGCCAGCTGCAACACTAACGAGTGCAACCACACCCCACACACAGAGCACCTAAACAAGAGCTGTGTGCTGGAAAGGGGCATAGGAAATGTGCATGCACGTGCCTCAGTTTCCCCATCTGCCCAGCTTACCCTCTCTTATTTTCCTCATCCCTGCTGTTCAGCTGTTAGTTCTTGTGGGAAGAGGCACACCAGGAATGCACCTAGACCACCGGCCCCTTCCAGCATCTGCTACCAGCATGCAACCAAACCTCAGTAACCCATCACCAAAATTTGGAGGAATTCTCCCCAGGGCACTGACCTGAGTATGCTGCTTTCTTCTGCAACACCGAGCAGGGACTATAGCTTAGAATAATGGGGAAGTAACTCAGTTCAGTGCTGACAAAGCATCACAAGCCCCAGCGGGGTGGGAGGGGAGGAGGTGTCCTTCCCTCACACTGCCATGCCTGGTATACATCATGTTTAGGGCCAGGCATACGTCACTGACACAAAATGGACAAATTGGAGGGATTTCAGAAAAATGAGCGACAAAAATTATCAGGAGGCAGGAGGGATTGATTTACAAGGGGAGATTAAAAAAGCTGCGATCAGCCTAGCTGGGCTGAGCAAGTACTGACTGCAAGAAGCAGTTGGATGCTAATCTGCAAATGGGATGAAAACAATATGGGCAAGAGCAATTTAGCATCTTCATCAGTACTGGGATGAAATGAGGGGGAACTCAGGGCTGAGTAGGCAGGGAAAAAACCCAAACCAACCTGAAAACTCCTTGCCTAGTTATGCATGACACTCAAAGTCCCCAAAACTCACTCTGCCTAGGGCAAGGACCCCGGGGAGCAAGAGAGCCTGCGTGCACACACACACACACACACACACACACACACCCACACACACACACTCACACACACACAGAGCCCCTTCCCACCCCTGACTCACACTCAGGAAAGCAGAAGGGCTGCCACGATAGCCGGAGAGGATGGAGGCTTCACGCTTGCAGGGGAGCAGTGGAGAGCGAAGGCTAGAGCTGGCCGTAGCGGTGGGAAGGTCCCCGCAGAAGGATGCTTTTGCACTCCCGGGTCTTCACAGGGGAGAGGTGCTGAGATGGCTTCCTGCAAAGTGGCAGGAGTGAGCTCAGCTGCGAGCACTCAGATATTTACACACAAACAGCACATTACTCAGCAACTCTCATTTGTCAGGCGTAATGGCAGCGGCAGCAGTAATAAACGACAGAGCTGAGAGACAGGCTCCCCAGGCGCACACCCAGCCCCAGACTGAGCTGGAGCAGGATGCATGTCTCCAGCTTGCAGGGAATTAAATGAGAGTGGCCAGGAGCTGGGGCTTGCACCCACAAAACTCCTGCTGCCGGCTTCAGAGAGTCAGTCACGTCTCCAAAAGCTAAGCCTTGGCTTCACAGTTATTTGAGTGTGTGTGTGCACCAAAAGCTTTGTGGCTCTGAGAGGTATCAGGGCTTTTCCCAAGTCCAGAAGCTGCTGAACACCTTTCAGGGGAAAGGGGATGCAGAGTCCTGGCACAATGGGGTCCTCTTGGGGTAAATCAGACCAAAGATAATGTACGGTCATTAGATCATGGCTTGGCTTGCTCTGACAAGAGGCTCTGATAAACTTATCTTGAGGAGCTGTCACAAGGAAGACTGCCAGGCAAGAGGCTCTCATTTCTAAAGCTCAGCCTGTCTTGGGAAAGTCCTCCTGGTGCAGTGAGCCCCAGAGAGTTCTGGTCCCAGGACCTGGTCTCAGCGTGCTGCCTGGCCAGACAGGAGCATCCCTTGCACGTCTCCAGACATCACAGCAAAGCTCTAACTCCTCACGGAGGGGCAAGGCAGGGATCTGGGAGCAAGAACGGCTGCTCCCACATATTTGCACATTTTGCAGAAAGCAGCCCATATCAGTGCCTCGCTGCCTGAACATACAGCCAGTGGGACTGGCAGCAGCATGTGCAGGTCCTGTCCCTCACACAAGTACACAACGTGGTGTGCTGAGAGGGGGCACAGTCAGTGAAATTCACTAAATCTGAGGAGACTTCAGTAAGTTTCCGAAAAAAAGCAATCCGAGGAAAGGACCTCCTCAACCATCCCACAAATTAAAACACAAAGAGATGGGGAAAAGAAACTGAACAGCTTTGCAGGCAATCCCCTGTGCTCTGAACAGACCCTGCACGTGTGTCCGTAAACTTGGGGTGGGGAACGTAAGAGAGTAAAGAAGTGCCGATCGTTATACCAAAAAAAAGTTTAGTGGTTAAAGAAACAACTGCCAGAGAAGCCAGGAAAGCTGGAACATGCAGACCTGGTTCTGTCCTCAGTGAAGACACCACAAATTGGCTCACGAGCTGACTGGAGTCACAACTCGTTTTCAGGATTGCAGTGGGGGAAGTCACCAAGATGTGGAAATGTCAGGGAGTTTTGAGCAGCATAGGGATCGGTGTGTATTATGCAATTCTGGAAAGCAGCCGTTGTACTCACGCTCGGGATGAACTGTCTGCCTAGCCCAGGGAGAGCAGTTCCCCAGAAGCACCATGCAGACACTTTTCTTATAAAATCACACTTCAGAAAAAAAAAAAAAATTAAAAACAAGGAAAAAAAAGAAAAGAAAAAAAATAAAATCTGCACTGCCACAACAGAGAAGAAGGCAGGTTGCGCCTTTGAAGAGACGAAGAAGACTGCTCTCCCGCCCAGGAAATCCACGGGCTCCGGTTTACAAAGAGCCGCCCCGCAGTCCCAGCCGCTCCAGCCCCGTGCACTGCCGCAGGGAGAACTCATCCCTCCCAGCCCTCAACCTGGTGCCGGCCGCTATGCCCTCCCGGCCGGGCAGGAGACGGGGGTCCCACCGGGCACAGGACGGGGATTCCACCGGGCAGGAGACGGGGGTCCCGCCGGGCAGGGGACGGGGGTCCCGCCGGGCAGGGGACGGGGGTCTGCCGCCGCGCCCCGATGCGGACCCGCTGTCTCGGAGGGTGCGGGGACGCGCCGTCCCCTTGCCCCCCATCTCTCCCGCCGGGAACACGCGCACGGCGGGGCAGGAAAGTAAGCTGCCCAAATTGGATCCTCCCGGGGGGGTGGACGCGCGGCCCACGTCGGGGCGCGGACACACGCGGGCGCTGGAAAGGTGCGCGGCTGCCGGGCGGGAGGGAACACAAGACCGGGAGCGAATGCGGGGGAAGAAAGCGTTCCCCCCCGCCTTCCTTTCCGCCTCCCTCGGCGGCGGGCCCCGCGGCTCGCCTCCGCTGACCCCCGTGCCCGCACGCCGCCTCCCCCGTCCCGCGGGTGGGGTACATCCCGTGCCGCCCTCCGGCCCCGGCCGCCCGGTACTCACGGCGCCTTCCTTGCCGCCGCTCCCGGCGCTACCCCATGCAACCACCGGCTGCTTCTGCACCGGCTCGGGGGCTATAAGCTCTTTTAAACTCCAGCACATAACCCATGTGACCGCAGAAGCCACTGGTAAGGAGCGCCGGGGAGCCAGCGATGAGCTCAGCCCGCACCCCCCGGCACAGCGCCGGGGACGCGCTCCCGGCCCCGCCGCGCCGCGCGCACCCGCCCGCAATCACACACGCACACACACACACACACACAGAGGCTCACAAACACAAACACACGCACGCACACCCACACACGCACCCCCCACAGCCACACGCTGGTCCACGCCCCTGCGGACACGCCGCCGCCGCCGCCTCCTCCCTCCCCACGGATGCTGAGCCGGAGGGAGGCACCGCGCACACGCGCGCCCCACCGACCCCCGTGCGATTGCACACTCGTGGAAACGCCGCTGGGACGGCGCCCCGCACACACACACACACACACACACAAACACACACACGCACACATCACCAGCAGCAGTCCCTGCAAGTCTCCCCACCCTCCCCAGAGTGGAAGCAGCAGGGTCGTGGTCACCTCACGCGTGCCCTGTGCACACGCACACACACGGTCGTGCACAATGCGCCCTCCACACGCACTGTCCCTTCCCTCCACCACGAGATGCAGACCCAAGAGAGGGAGCCGCGCTTCCATCTCCGTGCGCATCCTTGCACAAGCTCCACTCGTGAGTGCCGTGCTCCCTCACACCAACACCCTCCTGGAGCGCCCAGTTTAGTGTCTGTAAGCTTGGGGTGCCCACAGGAAGATGCACACTGTCGTGAAAGCCTCTCACCCCTCTCACACACACTGCACAACCAAACACCCACCGCACATCTGGGCTGTGCTCCCTCTCGCACAGCCGTTCAGCCACACCTGCACCCACCTTCCCCGCTTCAATAAAACCTGCTGGTGGTGCTGAACAAGCCCACCCTGCCCATCCATCACAACCCCAGGCTGTGGGGTCCCCTGCAGCATGTGGAAACACCACATTCCTCATCACAGATAAGGACAGAGAGCTGTCACACGTGTGGGTGGGGTCTGCAGGGCAAAAAGGACAGATGCCTCCCTGTGCTGTGCTCAGTTACTCCTGATGAGGGGGAAGCTCCAGGGGTGGCCATACAGCTGGGCCAGGTTGCCCACTCCAGCCACAACACAACAGAGTTGGGAGTGCCAGGCTGAAGTGTGCCAAGCGGGGACGGGAGCCGGGTGTGAGGCTTTGGTGTGCAAGAGGCTGGGACAGGCAGGCCTGGCCGGGCAGGTGCAGGCGTGTGCTGCTGGGGCACGCCAGCAACACGTGTGAGAAGGCAGAGCTGGCAGGCAGAGGGCTCCGCTGAGAGCTGAGTTATGGAAAATGACTCTTTCCAAGGAATTGCTAAAATTAAAGCAGCAGTGAGGCCAAGCAGGCAGGAGCCAATGGGGAGGGTGAGCAAGGACAGCCAAGCGGCCTCAGGGCAAGGAAGGGCAGGGTGGGCAGGAGGCCGAGGGGAAGGCACCCTTGCAGGCCATCCACCCCTGCCTCCTGCCAACTGCCCAGGCAACAGCAAACGCCTCGTGGGTAGGATTTGGGGAAAGGCTGACTGGCACCCTGGTGGCACTGGCTGGGGAATGCCATGGAGCAGGAGGCCTGGGGGAAATAGCCTTTCCCAGCCACATCCCCCACTTGGCTGCCAGTGTGCAGAAAAATACCTCTGTTTTCCCAGCCTGGAAAAGATAAATGCCCATGAAGAAACAGCCTACTCCCTGCCAGGGGCTAGCTGCCAGCAAGGGACAGGGAGCAGTGCCTGCAGGGGATTTTGGGGAGCCCTGCAGAGCCCTGAATCCTGTTATGCACATCCTCTGCCCTTATCTCCAGCCTAGTGACTGTGGCAGGGGTGCTGCTCCCTGGACATCAGTATTTAGGTCGGCAGTAAGGGCTGTTCCAGCTTCCAGATATCTGAGCGTTCCCAGCTCAAATCCCCGTGACTCAGGAAACAACACATGCGAGAAAACTCTGCGGAGAGGCTTGGGAGAAATACTGCCATTGGCAGGTTCCCACTTTCCCTGGCATCCCAGGACTCCTCCTGGTCTGAAGAAAACAACAGTAGTAACAAAACAACAGAGCTTTCTTCCTGATCTTCCTGTTAAAGAAAAACCCAAAACCCTAATATTTGGGCAAGACTACAAAAGCAGTTCTCTTTTGTTTTAACTAGATAAGTGTTGATCAAATCAAAGCTACCACCTCTCTTTGCAGTTGTGGAGACAGTGTCACACAGGCAGAGGAAGGGGGCTGGGTGGGAGCCAGATTTTCTCTAGTCTTTCACTGATGCTGCTAAAAGACACTATTAATTGGAGGGAAATAATGATGTTTTGTTTCAGATGAAAGTGCACAATAAATTATTATTGTTAGTAATTTTATCCATGAAGAATAACCAGCATTTGGGACTCTGGGGGAATCTGTGATAGCAGATCCTAGGAAAAAAAAAAATTAAAAAAGAGGCAGAAAAAAAAAAATGAGGAGGGAAAACTAAAAGTCAAAAGCAGATTTCTCCAAGGCTTTTCAACAGCATGCAGCAGAGCTGGGGAGTGACCCTGCTGCCCAGAAAGTTGGGATTGGATTTAAGTAGTCACAAAATGGAAGAAAAGGAAAAAATATGCCAACCCCTCACTCTCCCTCTCCACCCCTCCCTGCTGTCAGCCAGGATCAGAGCTGAAAAAGGAGTCAAAGCTCTGCGAGAAGCAGCAGCTCTCTGATGCCATTGGGAAGTGTGTCAGGAGAGCAGGTGGTTTTGTGGGGACAGGAATGGAAAGATACTGGAGCATTAATAGGTCCAGGAAGAGAGCTGAACCTGGGGAAATGATTCTCCATTAGCTTGTGAGCCAGCATCGGTCCATCACCCTGGGCTGCTTTCCCCATCCACAGCACCCCAGAGGGAGCCACTCAGAGCAAGCAAGGGGCTCATCACAATCCTGTACACTGATTTCCAGCCAGGACACTTATCACCAAATATGCCACTCCGCTGCACTGCACGCCACCCCCAGCCTCCAGCAGCAGTGGTACCCCAAGCAGGAGAGCAGATGCTTCACAGCTGCATGGCAAAAATACAGTGCAGCTGATCCATGGTCAGATCCTGAACTGGCCAGTTTGAGGCTGGTCCTGGCCCGTTGTAAATCTCTTGGGCACCTGAGGCTCAGGGGACAGCACTGGCCTGGTTTGCCCCATAGCTGCGCATATACGAGGTGAGAGTCTGAGCCAGTGTCTTTCCAAACCATTTATTTGATACTCTGTGGCAAACATCTGACTAAATTACTCACAGATTATTCAAACACCGGGAGAGCTGATTAAATGATTACTGGTGAATCATTTGTTCAAAGGAAAATGCCCAAATTCCTGCACTGAACTACTGGCAGGCAACAGCAGATGAGTTTCAGCCCTCCAAAATCCCTGAGCTCACATCAGCCCCTGAGTCTGCACTCCTTGCTCACAGCTTCCCCAAAATATCCGCCCCCTGCCCGACCCCTTGCCACTGGCAGGAGCAAGGTGAATAGGAGACGTGGGGAACCATTCCTTGAATTCCTGCTGGACTTCAGGCGAACAACAACACAGCAGGCTGAGCTAGGAGCCTTGTCTCTCGCCTTTGCACAAAAGAGATTCTCTGGAGGGGGAAAAACCCCACAACAATGGTGAGGAAACGTACAAGAAAACTGCAAAGAAAGCAGCTGACCTTGCATGCCGCAGGCCAGAAAAAAGTACAAATGTTCTTGCAAAGAAGCAGGAAAAGATGGAAGCTATGGAGCCGACGAGCTTTTTACCAGCCCAATTTAATCATCTTCTCAGCAAATGCTCCCCACGAGGAACAAGAGGGGAAAGCAAGATCATGAAAAGATTGCAGGCAAAGGAATTCTGCTGGTACTCCTGGACTGATTAAAATTCCTCAGGACTCATAGCAGGAGAGAATATTTTATGTAAAACTTCACCTTGTCTTTATTACATCTGCCAAAACTTCTTCCTGTGTAGATAGTGGGAGGTGCATGCGAAAGACAAAGATGGAGATAATAAGCACAGGACCTGGTTGTGGCTTTCCAGCCCATTACCCATTTGCCTGGGAAGAGTCCTGGTGATGGTGGTGAGCATCTGCCTGCATACAACAATGTGTGGGCAAGGAGAGGCCATGGGGACCTCCAGATCCTGGACAGAGTGTGATGCAGCCATGTGTGTACGCAAAGATTTGTGCAGGAGAAAATCCTGTCCTTGGATGTAGCCCTGATCACGGGCATCAAGTGGCACAGAGATGAGTGATTAGCATGATTTGGGATGCAGAGTGGTACAGAGAGAACCAGGTCTTGCCAATCAGCTGAAATAAGTGAGTGAAATTTCCGTGTGCAACAAGGACGTCAGGTTCGGTGCATGCTGTTACCAAACCCACTCCTGGAAAACAGGGATTGGAGTAGGGAGAGACCCCCTCATTCTGCTGCTGGTGCCACTGCTGGGTAAGATATCGATGACAAAGTATCGCCTGACACCTGTTATAAATAACGTCTGTCCCATCACCCACTCACCACATGACCCCTGGCTGCCAGCTCCTCACTCGGAAGGGGCTCAGCGTGGAATGAAAGCCATATTTATAATACATTTTTGCACATGTCTCTCCGAGCAAGGAACAAGAGGATAGGGGTCTGGAAAAGTTTTCCTCCAGCACTTTCTTTCCTGTGGTGCCAGAAGAGCAACCCCATGAAATCTCAGGCAAGAACCAAGACATTGAAGCGATCATGTTTTGCACCACTTTGCACTGAATTACAGGATTAGTGTTGCAATGCTCCTGGAATGGGGAAATCAGCACCATAATCCCGTGTGTTTGCCGGATCGGGTGTTTTTTCCCCATGGATCAGGACTTCTTACAAGGGCTCACCGCTGCTGGGGTCGGGGGCCCTGGAAGTGTCCAGAGGGAATGTGGATGGCATCAGGCACACCCAGGTCAGTGCTGCTCTCTGGAGCCTTCTGCCTCCAGCCCCTTCTGCAGCAGAACTGCGCCCAAACTGCCCCAGGCTCTGCATGGCACAAGGATGGAGAAAGCAAGGATGTCCTGATGGTGAGATTCTGGATCTCTCTGGATTGAGAGCCCCTGCCAGAGAACCCCACCATTCGCCAGCCACGTGTGAGCCCTTCCCAAGCCGTGGCCTGTGCCAGCAGGGCTGGTTCATCCCCACGATCTGCCTGTGGATTAACACCTCGAGGCAAGCCAGCATCTGCTGCAGCGTGGCTCCTTGCTCTGGTTGCGGGACTGGCTTCTATCACAAATCATCTTCTTCACATAAGAAAGCAGAAGCCAGGGATTAGAGCGGTTTGATGTTTTTAGGATGAAAAGGTTTGGTTTGAAAGAAAAAAGTGAAAGAGCTGCTTTTTGAATGTCTTTTGGTGAGGAATTTTAAAACCCCTGCCCCCATGACTTTCAAAAGGGTTGGGGATTTTTGGTGGGGCTTTTTTTAATTTTCTTTATTTTTGGTTTTTTTGGGGGGTTTTGATGGGGAAAGATTAATTTTGTTCCACTTTTTCTCTTTATTGTCTTTAGCTGAAAAGCACGATTTCCCCAGAAACCCACATTTGGGATAAATACAATATTGCAGTTTAAAAAATTCTGGGAAATGTCAGGAGAAATCAAAGGTGACTCAGTTTCAAGCCCTGCAAGTCAGAAACACCTGGGAAACATCAGTGCTGGGTGTGCAGAGCAGGGGATGAAGAGAAGAGAGAGTTCCCATCTCTAACAGCAGATCCCATGAGCTGCCTTTGGAGGAGAGAGCTACAGTGGGAAGTCACCATCCCAAATACGATGCTTGTGGAGAGATGCCACCACCACCACCACCACCATTCCTGTGCCCTCCACTTTTTGGCTCTCAAGTGAATATGAACATTTCAAAGATGCATTTTTTAGTAATGACTTGCTGGTTTGTCTTCCTTAACCTTGAGGATAAATTCCTACAAGTCCGGAATCTCAGTCAAGCAAGTGAAGCCCTCTTGGGCTAAGCCCCATCCTCACCCCACAGCTCCTTGGTGCCTGTGTGTGGGGTAGACCTGTACCATGAGATTAATGGCTCCTGTGGCCACTGACAAAGTCAGAATGGACACTGCTGTGCTCCATACAGTCCTTTCATAAAATTGGAAAAAAAACCCCCTCTTCTTTCTGCTCCTGCACCCTCTGCCATCTTCCTTTTTCTGTCTTCTCCATTAGCTGCATTCCAGCCATCCTTTCCTTCACCTTCACCACTACCAAACCCAAAAGGGGGCAAATGTTTACTTTTCTCTCACACAGCTGGCACAATCACAGGGTGTCCAGCTCACCTGCCTGTTTATCTCATGTTGAAACGTTCCACTTGTGACCCTTTGACACTGATCTTCTTTCAGATTTATTTAGCTCTTTCTTGAAACTGAGCAAACCACTTCTCTGTAAAAATGCCAGAATAGGGCATTACGTCAAAATACATAATTGCTTTTTATCTTCTCCTCAGAGCAGGTAGGGCACCTACATGCTCCTGTTCTCAAAACTTCCGATTTGAGAATTTCTACTAAAAAATATCTCCCCTCACCCCATCCACCCCTTCCTCCCCCCACCCACTCCCAAAAAGGGGCAAACAAAACCAACCAACAAAAAACCCAAACCAAACCAAACCAAACCAAACAAAACCAAAAAACCCACCACATACCCAACCATCAGCAAAAAAACCCCCAAGCCTTAGCATCAGTTTGGAACCTTTTATCTAAGCCCAAACAGATGTGTTTTCACAAGAGAATTGGTGGGTGTCTTCTCACTGAGTTTCCTCATTATATCCCATTTTAGGAACACCTTGCTGCCTGGGACAATGCACCACTGCAGAGCACAAACACCCATCCTGGGAGTATCCAACAAATGTTTGCCAAGAAGACCTAATAGCCCAAATATTCTCCCCGAAATGCAAAACTATCCTGACCAAAACTGCTCAGCTGTGACTTCCTGAAAGGTGTTGAAAAATCTGGCAGGGTGAGGAAAAGCCCATGAAATTTCCTTAGGAAATTGGGCCAGCATTGCAAAAGGCTGCCGAAATTTCTCAGTCTCATCCAGGTGGAGATTCAAGCTCTCATGAGAAACAAGAAAATCTGCATCTCCCCTGGTACTACGATGTGAAACAGCGAGTTAGCAAAACTTCAGGTGCTGTAAATTTTGATTTCCTGACAGCCACTTTAGCTAAGCTTCCCACCTAGAGACAGGGAAATTAATTATGCTTGCACAGCTTCTTTGTTTGAACCGAAAAAAAGCTCCTAGGGAAGTTTTGGGGGATTGTGGATCCAGAGGAGGCTGCAGTTGAAATATTCATGCTCTGGCGGGTTCCAGGCAGAGTCTGAGACTGCAAACCACGTTTGGAAAGGAGTGTCTTCATCGTTTAAGGACAGGACACAGACTTTTTCTGCCTCCATCCCTCTTTGCCTGGATGCTGACAGGGATGTGGCAGCTGCTCCCAACCATCCCTGGTGCACCCGCCGTCTCCTTGCTTAGCGGCGAGTTTTGCGCGGCGAGAAAGAAATACTGCAAAGCGGCGAGGATGCAGCGATCACAGGGGACGAGAAGAGTATTTTTCCAGCGGGGTCTCGGGGGAAGGGTAGGAAAGACCAAGGGGAAGGACTGTCTTGTCTCGGGCGGCTGCTGGCGGCGGAGCGCGGCGGGATGTTCTCCGTGCCTGCAGTGCCATCTCCCGGCACCGCAGGATGCTCGGCGCTCTCGGAGCGGCCGCGGGGGCTCTCCAGGGTGGGCACGCCTTTCGGCAGGGCAGTGCTCAGCCTGGGATGCCTCCCCCAGCCTGCCCGCGGCTGGGCTGAGCGCCGAGGGGCTGAGGTAACGCAGTGGTCTCGCATTTTTCCCTGCTTTAATAGAAGTGATACCTGGTGTCGGGGGTGTCTAACTGAGATAGGTGTTCTTTGACAAACACTGATCTCTCTATCGATACAGTCAGGCACCGTTGCTAAACCTGATGTCTGGACAGAAGGGGAAGAGTGGTGCTGGACATTACAGCATGGCATAAATGAAAATATCCCTGAGAAGCTCTCACAGTGTCCCTGTGTTGTCCCTACATCCTTCCTCTGGCTTTGCCTGTTCCCACAGCAGTGTGGGGAAGCAAGGGCCCATCCTCCTCTGCCTTCAAATTATCAAGCAGTGGGTCCTGGGCTCCTCAGGCACCCCTGGCAAGGGAGCAGTGATATGGAGGAGAAGAAGTATTGAGAAGGTCCCATTTCCATGCCTTCAGGTGGCTCTTGCTCTGTGAGGTGTTTTGAGCAGCAGTTTTGCTTCTGGGAGGGTGTACTTGGGTTTAGGAGTGTGAGGCTCACATCTGAGGTCTGCACTGGCTAGTGAAGCAGGGATGTATTCAGGGCAGGACAGAAGAAGGGGCAGCAAACATCCCAACCAGCTGGTGAGGAGAATGCTCCCCCAAGCATGTGCAGCCCATCAGATACAGTCTGCAGAGGCTAGAGAACACATCAGTGAACAGAGCAACAACCAAATTACCCCATGGGGCTGGGGCAGCCCAGATCTATGTGTGCCGGATCCCAGCTTGTTCCCATCAGTGCTTCCACTCTGCTCTGGCTGTGCCCAGGTCAGCAGTGTCCCATATGTGCCTCTCATGGGCTGGATTCTTCCCACAGGCTCCTCTGAGCTGGCCAGGAAGCAAACCCCTTTTTGGGGCTTCACCCTTTTCTGCCTCTCAGCACCTCCCTAGCATCTTGATTGTCAGGGCCAGAGGAAAATGTTCCCCTCCAGCAGCCATTTCAAGCCTGTGCTAGGGAAGTGCTGTAATGCTGGTACATGGGGCGTAACAGCTCCTACCACATCACTCTCTGCTGTAACCAGTGATAAATAACTGCAGTGACCCCGCTGTAGATCACAACTGTACTTAGAGACCTCTCTGTGGAGGTCAGGGTTCTGGATGAGGCGTGCTGGGTACTAATGGCTGTCCCCACTGTGCTAATTGAAGTGGGGATGGAAACAAAAGCACACCATCTCTTATTTTCAGACAATGGGCTGAGAGGAAAGTGGTGATATTTTGTCAAGCAGTGCTTTTAGATTCCTTCCCCTTCTCTTCTGACTCAGTGTTTTGGCTTTTCCTCCTGGTATATCCTTCATGCTCTGCAAATCCTGTGCCCAGAAGTGGGCAGAGAAGCAGGTCCTCATTATCTCTGGGGTAGGCATTAGACATCCTTTTATTCAAAGAATTGATAAAACAGCTTAATCTGCACTTACGGACTACTGAAGAGTGTGAGACGCTTGCCATTCTCTTGATCTCTCTATCCATATAGATTGTTTTTCCAAAAAGATGTACAAAAATCCTGTGCTTGATGCAGGAGAGCTCAGGCTGGCAGGAGGGATCAGGTTCACACCAAGGAAGAAGTCAGACCAGAAGATCAAAATGGTCCTCGCTGTCCTTAAAGTTTATGAATGCATTCAAAGTCTTGGGAGCTCTACTTCAGTCAGTTGTTTTAAGAAAAAAAAAAACCAAAAAAAAAAAACACCAAAAAAACCCCAAAAAACAAAAAAACCAAATAAACAACAAAACCAACAAAACAACAAACCCAACAAAACCTTTTGAATTTTGATTGCTTTCCTATTCAGCTAAATTCCAATTCAATTTCTTCTGGACAAGTTTATAATCTTGCTTCTGCCAGCCAGGCGCTTTAATCTCTGCCATTGTCTTCTGTTGCCAGGAGCAGGCAGGAGTTGTGGGGTGAGGGGCAGTTTGGCACCATACTCACAACCATGGTCAATACCTTGTATCTCAAGCATCCTTAAAACTAAAAGCAGGGAAGGAACTGCCAGGGATAGATTAGTGTTGGCTGCTGACAAAGAATCAGCCAGGCAAGAAAAAGAACTGAGAAAAGGAGCAAGACGAGATGTGAATGCACTCAGCTGCAGGGGAACAATATTTCTTGTACCAGCAATGAATACAGTAACAGGGAAAGACTTGTAAGCATCTTGATTTTTTAAAATATGCTCCTGCTGCCACTGTAACTGCATGTAGTCACAGATAAAGGGTGTTTAGGAGGAGTGTGAGAAGCAGGAGCACAGCTCCCCAAGTAATTTACTTTCTTCCATGAAGAACTGCAGCATGGAAGCAACGGGCAAAAGCTGCACCATGATCTTGCAAGGGATGTTGTGTGCACCAAAATCTTAGCCTTTACTTAGGAGCATTGTGAATGAATGGATGAATGAATGAATGAATGAATGAATGAATGAATGAATGAATGAATGAAGAGCCTGTAATGGTTTCCTCATGGACCAGAGCTTTCTCTTCATGCAAAGGCTGCCAAGGGCACCTGCCAGCCTTGGGCTTACAGAGCAGAGGTGAGGCAGGGAATGTGGATGGAAACAGACAGCAAAATTATCACTTGGGATCTGGAGGAAGCTGCACCTGTGTTGAGCTGTTAGAAATTAGAGTTAATTAGAGGAGAAGGAGGTGGCACTTTCAGGAATACTTCAGTGCCTGGAGTCTTGGACATCTGACACTCTATGGAGTGGTCCTGAGGGACCTTTCAGCAGCACAAGTCTTGTGTTCTCTACCTTGTCTCTGTCATAGATAGGGCTATTCTGTGCCTGCAGCTGGGGGAGGTTCTGATTGCACAGCAACCCCCACAAGCCCTTCTGCAGCATCACCGAGACACCTTGGATGCAGGACAGGGACCACATTTCCCATGACACGGATGAGGCAGTTCTCCATGCCAGGCAAAGCACAGGTCAGGCAGAGGATTTGGGAAGTGATACATTAAATCCCTACGTATTGTCTATCCGCCACCCAGACAACATGGCTGAGGAGAGCACAGATGCCACAAGCATTAAATGTTTCTCTTCTGGGAAAGCCTTTCTCTGCTCCAGCTCCTCTCAGCAAGAAGCAACTCTCGATAAAACTCTTTCAGCAGCGTTGATGGCAGACTGAAGTGAAGCAGCAAACACAACCCCAGCAGGAGACCGTTTAGGTTATTATTTTAATTAATTGCACATGTAGTTAAACTGAAAGAAAAATAGAGACGTGACACCCAATTATTCAAATCAGTTTCTGCCAGTCACACACTGCTGCTGCTACCAAGTCCCAGCGCAAAACTCTGCCCTCTGCTATCTCCAGAAATGCCAGATATTTGCATCTTAAGGTTGGTAAGCTATTGTCATGCGAGTTTCCTTGCTGTGCAAAAGGGTTGAGGAATTGTAAATCTACCAGCGTGTTCAACAGAGAATTGCATTTCCTAGAGCCCGTGAATCATTCCCTCCTGTGGCAGTTTCCCCTAAAATGTCTCGTTCTTCACCATGCGGCACAGACTACTCCAGACGGGCATCCCAGTTATCAAGGAAGACACTGGAAGGTGCAACTCCATAGCCAGGAGAAGGACCCAGTGAGAAAAACAGGCACTGGGCTCCTGGAGGGAAACACCCTCAAAAGCAATGTCCATCTCCAGGGAGATGCTTACACAGTTCCAATCACTTGGAACAAGTTCAGAAAGTTAAAGCAGAGTGCTTCAGGCTGGGAAAACTTTCATTTTTCTTCTGTAGTGACCAAAAGTATGAAAATGAGACTGCCAGGCTTTTCAGGACTGGGGCTTTTGAATATGATTCCCCCTTGGGAACAAGCATTGCTGGTATTTGCAGCTGCCAGTTCCTGTTCTCCCACCATGAGGGCAGACATGCCTGTTTCTGTCTGCAGTGCCAGGCACAAATCCCCCTTCAGCCCCAAGAAGCAGCCCTGAGGCTGTGATCCCCAAATGGGCTTTCAGCATGCAGGAATTGGGTGGTTTCCTGATTTCCTGACACATGCTTCCCCCAAAGCAAAGGTTCAGTGAGGTCCCTCATGATGCCTCTGCTGGACAAATATCAGAGATTTCAGCAGAAAGGAAAACTCCCATCTCTGGTCACGTCTGACAGGTCCGTGAAGCCCAGCCAGGCTATCCATGAGGTTGCTCATGCCAGCCCAGCTCAGCTCTGCAGCCTCCTGAAGGCCCCTGTGCCATAACCCCTGGTACCCTGTGGGGATGAGAGCTGCACCAGCAGAACCAGGCAGAGCCAGTCCCCAGGGCACCTGTTGCCTCAACAGGGAAGGTGAGTGGTAATTTAAATTATTATATTCTCTGTTTGAAAATCAAGCTGGGGCAACGTGGTGATCTGCCTGTGCTTCTGCAGCATTGGCTCAGCTGGGCAGAGGCCAGGCTCTCCCCTGCGTTCGTGTGTCAGCTACTTCTTCACTCCCCCAGTCTAGCTGATTAACAAGTCCAATTAAACTTTGAGCCACGCTTCCCCATTTGCATCTCCCTTTGAAGTTTGCTCTTTCTGTTTGAGACCTGGTAAAGGTTTGATGTGTCCCAAAAAAAGCTGGGTTTCTTTTCCAGTGATGTCAGTTGGTTTGACAGGTGTTAAATTTCCCTAGAATTCTGGGCCTGCCTAGACACCTGAATTGTCACACCACCCTATTCATAAGTGTGCAGGTAATTTCCTTGTTGCCTTAATCTGAAAGCTGTCCCTGCCCATGGTAGGGTGGTTGGAGCTAGACAATCTTTAAGATCCTTTCTACCCCAAACCACTCTGGGATTCTATCAATTTATTTCCTCGGCTTCCACCCACTGGCTCACCCCATGGTTTCACTGTAAGCCCTTCAGAGCAGATGCTCTCCCTGGGTTGTGCTGTGCAGAGACAGGAGAGCAATTTTAACAACTCCTGCTTCAGAAACAGCTGGAGTTAATTAACATCATCCACCTTCTCCAGCAAGGCCAGCTGCAGCAGTGCAGACTAGGGATCTCCCAGCATTTCAGGGCACCTTCTTAGCTTCCAGCTCTGCCCTGGGACATTGGGAGGGAGAGCTGATGGAGGCACAGCTCTGTCTCCACACTGTGACACCAGCCTGTGGGCTGAGCAGCCTCTTGCCCAGCACAGTTTGCCCCAGCACAAACGAGGCTCTTGCAGTGCAGGGGCTGCAGGGCTGGGGGTGATTGCTGCTCCAGGGGGGCCCTGCCAGCTGCTGAACAGGTAACACATCATCAAAGCATCACTTCGCAGCAAGCAGCTTCCAGGAGAGGCTTTGATCACAGACAGTTTGTTCTTAAGCCCCACGCTCCTCCTTTACAGTTACAGAGACATTTTTAAAGACAGCAAGGTTTTGTTTTTCCAGTCATTGCCATCCTGGAGTGGTTCTAACACTACTCCTCACAGAGCTGGGACTCAGCTCCTGCCCCACCCCAGTCCAGATTTGTAAGGTCATTTTCCCCTGTGCTGGATTTAATCTGTCAGCCTGGTGACTTCTTTAGGGAGAAAAACAGGCTAAGGATAAAATATTTCCTGCAGCCTTCACTGGAATGATTATCATTAAAAAAATGTGCCTCCCAAAACAGTCCCATAACTACAGATAAAGGTGACCCTGCTTTCCTCAGTGCTTTATTGAATTAAGAAGACATTACAAACTCTTGTAGCCCTCACACAGCGTCTCTGTCACCAGTGGGGTGTTGAACAGGAGAGAAAGCATTTTGGAAACTGAAGGGCTTCTTGCTGCACTGAGGCAACTCTTGAAGTCTGCGGCTGCCCCACAGCAGCCAGGCTTTGGCTCCATGCTGCAGTCTGCATGGAGCCAAACAAGGACCTTCCCCAAGAAATCATGACCCCCAGAGTCACCAAGCTGTAGGGACAAGCACAGTGCCAGCATGGGATGCTCAGCTTTGTGTACGTCCTGAGCCTGAGGCAGGTCTGCAGCAGTTAGTGTGTAATGTGAATCCAAAGTCAGTCCTGCCTTCAAAAGATGCTTTTTTTCCTTCTTAGAGTGCTGGGGGTAGTGCTCAGGCCTGGACACTTCAGAAGTCACTCCATATCTGCTCTCTTTCCAGCTTGTGATTTTTTCAGGGCAAAACAGCCCTTCCCTGTCTCCTGTTGAGGTTTCACCAGGGATATTTCCAGAGCCCTGGACATCACTATGGGGCTGCCCATTGCTGAGGTAAGACTGGGCAGTGTGTTCCAGCCCAGGCTTACCTGGCTTCCTCATCTTCCTCAGCATCCAGAATACCCTTTAGTACATGTATCAAAGCAGCATTTCTGCTTGTGAGGGCCTGGAAAAGTCTGATTTCATAATTGCTTAAATGAACAACAGCACAAAAAGAAAAGCAAAAAAATAACCAACAAACAACCCAACAAACAAAACCCAACTGTAATTGCAGACTAATAGAGAGAAAAAAAATAAAAAGAAGCTCTCCTAGGTTTGGCCAATTTTCTCCTGCCTTTTCCAGAAAGTAGGTGACTGGTATCTAGGAGCCCAGCAAACTTGGTAAAACTGTAGCCCCTGCCACAAGGAAGCTCTTCCAAAATCTGAGCAGGGAGCAGTGGAAGGAGCCCATTCCTCACAGAGGAGATGGTCCTGATGGAAAGATGGCCCCGAGGAAGGGCAGGCTTGTCTTGGGACTATGCCTGCGGATGGCTCAGATTTGTTTGCAACAGGCAAATTTTCCAAAACAAAAGAAGAAGTTGTTTCAATAGAATCCAAACCTTTTGCCAGAAAGGTATCATTTTGGTAACATATTTAGGGGAAACCATTCCACTTAATGTTTTGGATTTATACCTTATATTCTATTGCAATTTGCTCATGGTATGTTATGTAATATATATCACACAGCCAATTTGCATGCTGAATTTTAATATAACAAAAATGCTGAGAAAGTGTCGCTTCAATTTTCCAGAACAGCCCTGAGGAATGTTTGCTTGACCAGAAATTTACATTTTTCATTCCTGTTTGGAACAACAACAACAAAGAGGTCGATATTTCCCATGAAACAGGACTCTGCGGCTCCGACCTGCTCTCCTAGACAGTCTGGGGAGAGCAACTTTAAAGGCAGGGCAGGCAAAATACTTTTGATGCTTTTCTGTTCTCTGTCCTGTCCTGCACCGTAACAACCAATGTCTTCAAACGAAACAGCTCCTCGAAGTTGCAGGAAGAGCAAAAACCCTGAACCAGACCCGCCGTGCCCCGAAACCATTCCTCTTCACAGAGCACTCCCTCTGGGCAAACGAACTTCAAATAATTCCTCCCTCTCTCCTCCTCCAAAGAAGCCCTAATGACACCTTGTCCGTGAACTTAATGTGTTTTAAACTATCTCCATGCCTGGCCACATACTTGGAATGTCCCCTAAGGACTGCTAAAAAGTCACAAGCAGGAAAAAAAAAAAAAAAAAAAAAAAAAAAAAAAAAACAGCTTCAGTCTGGGTCCCTGGGCTCCCACCCCCGTGGAGGGGAGGGTTTGCCTGTGCTCAGCTTTACCTTTTGCACACCCACACGAAGCTCCTGGTAGATCGAGCCGGGCATGAAAGCAGCTCCGAGACATCAGGCTGTGTTTGAACTTTTCACCATTTTCTAACCCCCTCCTCCTCTCCCCTCCACCACCATCTTGAAGGGAAATTTTTTTCTTTCTGGTTTCAAAAAGCCCTTCAGGAAATGATTTAGGAGCAGAGAGCATGGTCAGCTAATGGGCTGCAGCTGAGGCAACGTGGGGTTGTGCTCCTGTCCCGTCCCTGCGACAGCTCTGCGCGCACAGTGACTGCCCCTGTGCCTGCACATGCCCTGCACGCCTGGCACATCCCAGATCCTTGGACAGGCAGACCTGGAAACCCTCTGGAAAACACTCAAAGCCCCCAGACCCTCCACAGCAGCTTGCCCTGTGAGCTGCTGGCAAACAGGCACCAAAGAACTTGTGCTCTTCCCCCTCCAGCACTTGCCGCGTGTCCCGGTGTGCAGTGCCTTGCTCGGCCCTGCAATCACAAATCACCACTTGCTGCCCAAAATCCCGCATGTTTCCTGCATCCCCAGGCTCTAGGCAGAGCTGTGGGTTGGTAACAGGGACATTTTGGGGCTGGGAGTATTTACCACTTCCCCTCCATGGCTTGTCTTCCCCCAGAAAAGCAAGTCAGGCTTTGAACAGAAGCAGCACAACAGCAGCCCCTGCCAAGTGCCATCTGTCTGGGAAATGCAAAGGCTCTCAGAGTCACAGATTGCCCTGAGTTTCTCCCTGCCCCTCCACAACTCGTGCCTGGAATTATTGTCCTAATTTCCCCACTGATTTTAGAGAGGCAAACTCCATTTTGCATCAGGCTGATGCAGGTCTCTCTTTTGTGTTTTGTGGGGGATAATTGTTGGAATACCCTCTCCCAAGACAGCACACTTCTCTTCCAGACTTCCATCTCATCCTCCCCACCTGTTAGTTGCCAAGATGACTGTGGTACATGTGGTGGGCACGACACAGGGCAGAGACGTGTTATTGCTGGGAGGACAGGAGGATAGGAGACACCTGAACGGTCCCTGTGCTCTCCAGCGTGCTTAGCAGAGGATGGTGTCTGCTCTCCTGAAGAGAACACCTCCCTGAGGTTTCCAAAGTGCCCCTTGGATGACAGACACCTAAATACATATGAAAATCAGTTGTACCTCACAGCTTACTCCTAAAAATTACTTGGTTTGAGCCTAACTAGTGAAGAAAGGAAGCCATGCTATGCCTGGCCATTGGATAAATCCCACCTAGATCTCTCTATATTTAAGTCTGCCTTGGGTGGAGAGGATGGGTGACTGCCCTTAATCTTAGCAGCAGCCAAGAAATTGTAAGCCTGCTCTCAAAGGTTGGTGTCACCAGCATGGGCAAAACTGGAAGTGAGTGATCCATGGGGTAAAGGACAGCCAGGACAATGCAGAGAGCTTGGCCAGCATCCTGCAGCACTCAGCACTGTTCCAGAGCATCCCAAACCTCCCTGTTGGCTCTGTCCCCTTGGGCTTTCCATATTTACTGCAGACACAGCCCACCAGACAGGGGTTTCAGCTTCATTCACAATCTTTCAAGTTTCCAATTAATAACTGCAAAATTCTCAGGATTAAGGCAGGCAACCACAGAAGCCCTTGGGTAATTTTGCCACCAGCTAAAAAAAACCAAAACCCAAACCTAAAAATCTAGAAAATATTCATGAGAAAAACTGCTAACCATTCTGCTGCCCTTTAAAAAAAGCCTTGCTATTTCTCAGCTAGCTCATCCCAGATGCTGCAGGAATCAAACTGATCCACAGAGCAACTCTGGAGCTGTCTCTGGAACACAGGGTCACAATGTCCCACAGGGAAGGAAGAGATGTGCTGAGAAGTCACCACTGCTCTGCAAGACAGACATAGGAGCCCAGGGAAGATAGAGGGGGCAATTTCCCCTCCCCAGTGCTGTCCCCAGACATCCTTGTGGCAACATCTCACCCACTGTTACCCAGAGCCCAACTCTGCAGCCCTGCTGTGCGTTGAAATGTTGTCTTAGAGAAGCACAACTCCACAGCTGACACCTGAAGGCAAATAAACTGGTTTAAAATTAGGAATCCTAAAAAAAGAAACCCTGATAGCATGGATGGAAGTGCCCCCAAAGTATGGGGCTTCTGCCAGCAGGCAGTGAGGGCAGTGGGGCAGGGCAGAGGAGGCAGGGGCACATCCATATCTAGGGGACATGAATGGTGCTTAGGCAAGTGTTTGGCTTCTGTTTCCCGTTCTCCAAAGCTCTGGAGACTGCACATGGTACCTCTGAGACAGGAGTGCTGCTGGATGGTGGCCAAGGACCAGGCTCTGGGATGTCCATGGGGTGGGGAGATGGAGGGACAGACTGGGGGGAGCACCGTGGGGCTGAACGGGGTCCTGGGGTCCGGGTAGGGCACGCACCACCTGCCTGCCTGCCCCTTTCTGGGTGCTGGCTGCTTTCCTCTCTGCCTTCCCTGGTTCTTTTTCACCAGGTTTAATTAACATTGTCTCCCACTGGCTTGCCATGGGCAACTTTTTATTTATTTTGCTCCAATATGCCAGCAGGGAAGACTTCTTAAAATTGCCCAATTTTCTTACCCTGGTCTGGTCTCCAGCCAGCCCCGTCCTAATTAACAAAACATTGTTTCTAATTCGTGTGACACTGTCAGCAGCTTGAGGGGCACAGGCTGCACTGGAGTCAGACCTTATTCCTGCTCAGCTTTCTCCTTTTTGGAGAAAGAAGCCAGGTCTTGATGCAGAGGGGTAGAGCTGCCACCCCTATCCTTCTGCACACCCACTCCCCCCCCATGCTCAGCTCCTTGGCAGGAGCTCACAGAGCTTCTCCAGGCTGCACAGGCAGAAATGGGGGGGAGAAAAAGGAAGTTGGGCTGGTTTTATTTTTTTTTTTTTTTTACATAATTTTAAAATTGTGCTTTTAATTTTTTTTCAAACTAAAAATACCCTCTTGTTTTAAAGTTTCCAAGCACGATGCCCTGAAGAAGCAAGAATGACAGATGCTGCCGAGTACAGATGTTTTGCTTTCCTTTTTTTAATTTTAATTAGTAATATTTTCCACACCAAAACTCACAGATGGCTATTCGTGTCGCTGCAACTGGATCAGGTCAGGACCAGAATGACCTGCTGGGGACATGGCCTAACCACCCTGCAGCACGGTGGTTATATTTAGGCAGGACTTTTTCTCTGCCTTGTTAACCTATTACTTGCCATCCCCTCTCTGGGCACAACTGGGCTGCCCTCAGCCTCATCTCTGAGGCATCCTGTTTCCTCTCACTGCAGGTTTTTGGGACAGACATCTCTCCCAACACTTCAGCAAGTGAGCCTGAGCTCACCCCACCATACAGATCTCCCCACAGCCCTACCTCCACCCTCCCATGCACTTCCATCCATGCTATCGAGGGGTTTTTTAGGATTCCTAATTTTAAACCAGTTTATTTGCCTTCAGGTGTCAGCTGTGGAGTTGTGCTTCTCTAAGACAACATTTCAACGCACAGCAGGGCTGCAGAGTTGGGCTCTGGGTAACAGTGGGTGAGATGTTGCCACAAGGATGTCTGGGGACAGCACTGGGGAGGGGAAATTGCCCCCTCTATCTTCCCTGGGCTCCTATGTCTGTCTTGCAGAGCAGTGGTGACTTCTCAGCACATCTCCTCCTTCCCTGTGGGGCTTCTTGGAGCAAGAAGGAGAGCTACCTTCCTACAGGGAGCTCACAGTCCCTGTGCCACTGCCCCTGGCACACCCACACACGCAGAGGACTCACTGCTGCCCAGGGAGAGGGAAAACACAGCAGCAACATCGACTGGTTTGCAGCTGTGTCCTGCTGGGAAGGTTTGTGCAGGCAGACTGGAGCAGTGATGAGTGAAGCGCAGCTGTGGGGCATGCCAGCATGGCAGGAAGGGAGTGCTGTGTCCAGCTCTGGCCCCTCACTTTGGGAAGGACTCCTGAGTGGGTCCAGAGGAGGCAACGAGGCTGGAGAGGGGCTGGGAACACAAACCCTGTGAGGAACCACTGAGGGAGCTGGGGGTGCTCAGCCTGGAGAAAAGGAGACTCAGAGTCACCCTATCCCTCTCTGCAGCTCCTGAAGGGTGGTTGTAGTCAGGTGGCGTTGGTCTCTTTCTCCAGGCAACACTGACAGAACCAGAGGACACAGCCTCAAGCTGCACCAAGGGAAATACAGGTTGGATATTAGGAAGAAGTTTTTTACAGAAAGGCTGATAAAGTACTGGAATGGTCTGCCCAGGGAGGTGGTGGAGTCAATACCCCTGTATGTGTTTAAAAACAGACTGGATGTGGCACTCAGTTGAGGCTATCCCTCTCTACAGCTCCTGAAGGGTGGTTGTAGTCAGGTGGCGTTGGTCTCTTTCTCCAGGCAACACTGACAGAACCAGAGGACACAGCCTCAAGCTGCACCAAGGGAAATACAGGTTGGATATTAGGAAGAAGTTTTTTACAGAAAGGCTGATAAAGTACTGGAATGGTCTGCCCAGGGAGGTGGTGGAGTCAATACCCCTGTATGTGTTTAAAAACAGACTGGATGTGGCACTCAGTTGAGGTGTTAGGGCATGGGTTGGGCTCGATGATCTTCAAGGCCTCTTCCAACCTAGTCATTCTGTGAATTCTGTGAGGGCAGGCTCTGTAGCATGTATTTATGTACATTATACAGCAGGTGTTTGTCAGGAGTCATTCACGCTGCTCCACCAGCCTATGGAAGAAAGCCTGTGTTAAAAGGCTTCCTTAGGTTTTGCTTTGCTCTGAACAAAGCATTGCGACACAGTAAAGAATCACGGAGGGGCAGACGACTGTGTGTGGAATGTCAGCTGGGCAAACTGTGGTGATGGAAATTACAAAGCAAAAGGCAGGAATTATTAGGAAGGCACACATGTTATGGTGTGGAGCAGAGCTGCTACACCTTTGGCTGGGGCACAGGGTGTGACTCTGTTCCTTATCTTTCATCCAGACGAAGCTGGAAAAGGTCTAGAGGATCCTGGCAAAGATGAGCAGGAGGATGGTTTTGGGTAGGGAGCAGTTACCCAGGCTGGGGCTCTACTGCAGCAGAAAGGATGACTGGAGGGATGAAGCAGCATGGGATGGATTACCTGGGGATGTGAAGTTTACCTTGGCAGAGAACCCCATCTGCACTGCTTGTGGAGTCATGGGCAAGTCTTTGTCATGGGAACAGCCCAAATTCCCCAGCACAGGTCATCTCTGCTCCAGCAGCTCACATGCACCTGGGGACTCATCTTCTCCTGCATCTCTGATGGAGATGTCAAGGACCATCAGCAACCGAGAACCGCCTGGAAAGCAGCATCAGAGTGGGAATGGTCAGAAGCAGGGAAAGGCTCACATGAGGCTAGGAATAGAAAAAAGGAAAAGGATTTGCTCCCGGGGATGCTGAATAGCACAGTCTGAAAGAGCCCAGGGCTTCTGCAGCTCAGGAACAATACATGTCTAATGAATACTAGCAAATCAGCCCTAATTGCAGAGTTCTGAATCTTCCTCTCTAAGGTGTGACATGCATTACAAGGCATCAAAGCAGAGGACAGGAGACAGCCCAGTTTCTTGGTTCTGGGCAGGTATGTTATGCCCTAGTTCTCTCCTAGAGCCAATTGTTGATTAACAAGGCTCATTCATCTTCCAAAGAGGCTGACGAGAAGTCAAAGCAAGCACAGCCTCAGCCACAGCCCCACAAGAGCACAAAGACTGGGGCTGTATCAGCCACCCAGGGAGCCTGGAGCTGCTGGGGCTCGACTGTAATTGGGGACTTACAGAGCAAGAAAAAAGGGGCAAGAGGAAAGCCATGCTCAAAGAAACCCCAACAGGCAGCCAGACTGGGAAGGGCTGGGTTTAACTGCTGTGGTGTCTACAGGAGCATCCAGCTCTCCAGTGTGAATATCCTGAGGTAACTCCAGGGAGATCTCAGAGACAGACAACTTGCAGGAGCCTGCCAGGTGGCTGTAATGGGATGAACCTATGTTAGCAGCAGCCCTGCCTAATGTCAGTAAATGGAGCAGAAATCCTCTGCCTTCCCCAGGCCACGGAGTTTTGTGTAATAGACCCCAAGTGCTCCAAAGCCCAGCCAGGTTTATGTTGCGGGGATATGGCTGTCTGCCTTTTATTGTGTTTAGCTGTGCTATCCTATTATACTGCACAATAAAACACCAGTTTCCTCCACTCATTAGCCATTTGCTTGTGCTTGAAGTGCACTGAGCATTCTCACGTGCCTGTGGAGGGAGGTGTAATCTGCTCCCTGGGAGTCCTCCACATCCCTGCAGACCCACAGCCTGCACCAGAAGTGTGGCCACAGCCTCTGTGCGTGTGTGTGTGTGTGCCCAGCTGCATGTACAGCCACAGCAGCATCACATAAACACTGCTCTGGAAGTTACATTCCTCAGGTCAAACTGGCAAAAGCTGTGGAAAAGGAAATTCGTGGTTATCTAGGTTAACTTTAATTTATCCTCTTTGTACACCAAAGATTAAATGAGATATGGGGACCTATGAAAAATGATAAGTTTGAGTGTCAGTACAGACAGCACAGGTGGGAAGAGGCAAAAATAAGGTATTCCAGCAACAGCAGAATTTGTGCTTTTTTACTTTACTGCCTTAGATACAGCCTGTCCACTACAGATTTTGGGGTTTACCTGGTTGATTTTTGCTTTCAGCACTTTTATGATGCCTCTTAAATAAAAATTAGGTTATATTACAGGTGCACCAGTCCAGCAGCTTATGATGCCCCTTGAGTGTTGTGAGGTAAACAGTGTTAACATGAGATTTGGGCACTGGATGGCAAATCCAGGCAGGGTTTTTACAGACAGGGGGTGTGGTAAGGGAGAGACAGAACATCCATTTTTCCTTACTTTTCTATGGGAATGTGTGTGTGGAGAGAGAAGAACAGAAACATCCTGGTGCAGGAGGTGACTAAGAGAGGCAGCAGGACCTACCATGACCTACTCAAGACCAGGCTAGGCTTAGCCTTTGCTGCATGGGCTATGATTCAGAGGGTGGAACAGCCCTGTGGGCTTGCAGACACCCCCTGCACCTCAGCAGACATAGCAGCAGCAGCCTGTGGCCCCCAGTCTAAGCTGCAGCTACCCCTGCACGCCTGTTCCGAAGTTCTGCAAAACCTCCCAGCTTCCAAGTGACCTGCCTCCAGCAAGGACCGATAGTTCCCTCTGCTGGGAGGACTGTGAAGAAGTGTCTTTGAGCTCCTTTTCCCATCTGAGGAGGACACAAAAATCAGATGTCCCATTCCTGGAGCACCCTCACCACTAAGCATCTCCAAGAAAATCCTTCTTCCGGTGGTGCTTCCCTCTCTCCTCGTTAACCTGATAACTGTAGAGATGAAAAGACAATCCATAGTTCACATTTAATGATTTTATTTGGTGGTGTTGATTTTCTTTTTTTTTTTAATGCCCTTCCCTGTGGTGGAAGTGAGCTATTTCCAGGGAATTTAGCTTGGGTTTTTTCAGTCTCTGGAGCATAGTCCTTGCTGTCATAGTTGCGGAGAAAAGCTGGGTGATGCGTTCCTAATATAGCAAAGAGCAAATGCTTCCCGTTTTTTACATCTTGCAATTCTTTTTTAGGCTGATCTGCAAAATCTGATAACTAAGGAGTTTTAAAAGTTGGATGATATTAACAACCAAACAGAGCATCCGGCAGCTACTCTCCTTTATTTCTGGCTCTCAACAGGTATTTCTCCATTAGACTGAGGCATGTGGCTATGTTTCTCAGTCAGATAAAATAGTCTTTTCTGAGTCCTGTCAGCCTGAAATCCCATTAGTTTTATCTGGATGGATAGGTAAGAACATAGGGGATGTTCCTCTTTTCTTGATCCAATAAATGAGGGACCGAATTAGGAGCAGTGGGTGGAAGAAGAAGAAGAAAGGGTGTGCTGAGGAAGCAGAGGCTTTGTGTCATCCAGGAGAGACAGCAGCAGGGCTGAGGAGAATGTCTTCAGACATCCTTAAAAACCAGGTCAGGGACCAGCAGACACATTAATATTTTAACTGCCTAAAGCAAGCTCTGCCCCACCTTGCCCTGCCTGATTTGGGGTGTAGGAACCCTGAGCTGAATTAGTTCATTGCTTACACCATAACTGGAATCAGTTATGGTGGTTGCAGTGAGTAGCCTGTGGCTCTGCTGGCTCTGTGTGGCTCCTGCAAATGCAAAATGATGCACCTGGGGGAAAAACCCCCAAAGAATCTCACACAGCTGTATCCAACTGACAACAAGCTATTATCCTCCTGAAAGAGGGTTTGGTGTGGACAGCTTTACAGAAGTCTCAGTCTCCTGTTCATTAGCAGCCAAAGAAGCAAACAAAGTTTTGCCTTTTTGGGGGAGGAATGCAGAAGGCATCTGTGTGACCACACAGACCACGGTGAAGCTGTATCTTGGATGTGGCCTTGACCTCTGCCTCAGACAAGAAACAGAGCTGGAAACAGCAGAGGAAAGGAAAGGTGACAGGTCTGATCAGAGGCACACAACAGCTCCAGACACAAAGTGACTAAATCACTTAGGATTCTGCAGATCAGAGAAAAAGCTGAATGGAGATGCTGGGAGTAACCTGACAGGTTAAAAGAAGGTGTCAGATGAAGTATTCTTTTTTTGCTGTTGCTTCAGCACAAGGGTGAACAAGCATACAGGGAATTCACCAGGCAATGACTTAAAATGAACACAAAAAGATGCTTTCCTGCCACCCATCCTCACAGCACTCCCTCACCTCTCAATTTGTGTTCAAATTGTGAAGCTTGTTGCCAGCAGATCTTGTAGATGACAAGAATTTCATCTGTTTCCAAAGCGAGTGAGCAACATGAGTAAAAGAAAAAAAAATCCCTTCAAGAGCTATTAAGGGCAAAGATACCATCTTGAGAGGTGTGGGAGTGGGGAGGCTGTGGCCATATGCGCCTCGTCTCTTGTGCTTATCTCCAAAATTTTCACTGTGGGAAGTGGCAGAGGGGAGATTTGGGAGGAGGAGGGTGGTTCTGCCCCTTGCTGCCTGTCCTTATGACCTTTGGCATAAATTTGGGCACCGGCAGAAAGCAGAACTAAGAACCCTTTAGACTCCAGGGATGAGAAGAATGACGGTAAAACAAACTCAGGTCCAGCCTTACCCCATCTACACTTCAGTGTGGCTCCTTAACAAGAAGTGCCATTGCCTTCAGCCCTCTCTGCAGCCAGGAGAGACAGGGGCACTGTCACAGGGCAGGTGATAAAGGTGACCGTAGTGAGGCTCACCTGACAGCAGCCAGGTGAGTCTGCCTCAAACAAGCACAGCAGGACAAGCCTGTAGTTGTGCTTTCCCGGCAAATCATCCCTTCTGGCAGCAATCTGCTGCTCTGGGGCTTCCCCAGCAGTGAGCAGCTCTCTGCTCACCAACTCCATCGCCAGTTTTGTGACTGCAAAAGGCTGCAATGCCTTTAGTCAGAGACAGGCAGATGCCTGGCTGCCTGGTGAATCCCTGCATGCTGTGGGTCTCAGCTGAAGATCTGACTGGGCATGGAATTAGAAGCAATGTGTTGTCTCATCTCCCATCACTGCGTGTGAGCATGGCGAGGTCCAGGTGAGGCAGTCCAGGTTACTGCTGGAGTTCCATCCCATGGTGCTGAGGGCAAGGATCAGTGCCCAGCAAGGCTCACAGAGCAGCACGAGACCAATACTACAAGCTCAAGGTCATGAAATCACTTCTATCTTTGATGTCTGCTGAAAAGAGGAAGCCTAGGAACTCGGGAGAAACCTCCATCATGACAGGCAGCCAGGGAATAGGCATCTCTTGCCCAGAGGAACTTCCTGACTAGGAAGCATCTTCCATTTGCATCTCCCTAGGAGACAAAAGAAAGACCAAGAGAGTCCTTTTGCCAAATGCACTCACAGTGCCTGTGTCACAGCCAGAACACCACCTCTCATCCATGGTCTCAGCCCACACAACAATATTTGTGTGAAATTCCCGGGACTCTTCACCAGAGACAGCATTTTGTATCTAGGTGCACTCAACCTGAGCTTAAACAGAGGCCCAAGCCAAGCCAAACCCCAAGCAGCAAGTCCGCCTCATACAGTGTGAAAGGACAAGGGATAATGCCTTTAATGGTTTCAAACTGAAAAAAGGGTTGATTTAAATTAGGTATAGGAAAGAAGGATTTTTACAGTCATGGTGGTAGAACAGGTTGCCACGTTTCCCAGGGAAGTGGTGGATGCCCTGTCCCTGGAAACATTCAAGGTCAGGCTGGACAGGACCCTGAGCAGCCTGCTCACTGCTGAGTAGTTGGGCATGGCCTTCAGAGGGTCTTTTCTGACCAAAACTGTGTACAATTTTGTGATTCTCTGGCTCTGTGATAGGGGAGGACTCTGAAGCCTTATCATCTTAGATCAAACACAGCTGGGTCTTGATAACCCAAGGCACAAATCCTGACTTTTAGCAGCCTTGATTTCTTTGGATGTTTCCTAGAAACCAGGGGCTTGGCACCCTCTTTCCTCAGCCTTCACTGGGCTCACCAGTCAGGCTGGACTTTGCAGTCACAGGCAGAAAGTGCAGACATGGTCTTAGACCAGCTGAAAGAAAGGCAGAGGGAGATGTGATCCCACAGCTCTGGAGACCCCACCAGTGTGCTGGCTGCCCACCAGCACTCAGGATCACACATCCAGAGCCAGCAGCAATAACTCCAGCTGGGAAAAGGGGAAAGCAAGACCTGTACTTCCCCCTCTCTGGCCACATCCCCTGCAAGGAGATCTGTGATCAGACACCCTCACTGAGACATCCCAAGGCTGGAGCTGGGGAAGCAGAGAGCACCCTGGGACAGCTGTGTTTGCACCAAGCACTGCCTGTCCTGTGAAAGGTGATTATGAGTTTGTTCTCAGCTGTGGTGGCTGCATCACCTCTCCACTCTCACTTGTGCCTTTCCCATATTTCTAAGAGATAATGATCTCATCTCCTAACTGTTGAAGATCACTCCTTGTCTGCACTTCCCTTCGCTGTTCCCCTCCTCTGTTCATTATGGGATAGAAATGTTATCGACCAACAATCACTAGATGTCAAAAAATCTTATCACAGAATCCAGCTGCCAACATAGCTTAAACGTGCTTGGAAAATGTCAGTAAATTACAGCAGAGAGAGAAAGTGAGCAAGAGAGGAAACATTAGGATGAGCAGTGAACTGCAATTAACTGCTCCACATTTGGAAGAAGCAGGAAATGTATGGAGGAAAGCAGAGTTAAGGGGTCATTGATCTCCATAATTGAGGGGAAACTGTGAAATTGATGGTTTAATGGGGTTCAACTGAATGGAATGTGAGCTTTGTGGGCCATACTGGGGTAGGGAGACCATTGCTGTTGAGCACAGGATCCATCCTACTTAGATCACAACACTCAAGGTACTCCTCGGGCTTCTTCCTTGGAAGAAACTTGTCTGTGTTGTTCAGCTTGATATCCACCTGGAGAGAGCTTCTTGTCTCATCTGCATGCCTAGACTGTGCTCTTGCTTTGGGACAGGCCTGTGACCAACTTCTTTCCAAACTGACTGGAGACCAGGACCTGGGCTTTGGATTGTCATCAAGGCAGACTGGGACCCGTCATTGCTAAGGATGTGTCCAAGAGCCTGGAGAGGAGTCAGCCCAAGGTTGTTCAGTCTGAGTTTGCCTCCTTTTATCCCACAATTCCTTCATGAAATATCATATGGAAGGTACTGCACAACCGTCTCTTGACCAGCCTCCTGCCAGTGCCCTGGGATTCGCTGGGGGGCTGTTTAGCAGTCCCGGGGGCAGAGTGTGAATAACTTGGGGCTCCAAACACACTCAAGGGTTGCCCTTGCAGGTTCAACTGCCTGTCCCAAGAGCACACAAGGGTCAGCTCTGCAAAGCTCTGGTACAGCTGGACCACAGGTGGAAGCCAGCACCTTACAGGCTCTGCCTTCCCACACCAGGGTCAAGCGATCCAGTCTCTCCCTCCCTCTGAGGCAGGATCAAACATCACTGGGAAAGTCCTGAACTGCCGTCCTGTTTATTTCCTACCACCACTGCCTGGTTGTTCCCCATACATGTGTCTGCAAATATTTTGACTCACAGAAGCAGGCTTTAGGCAAAGTAAACTGCCAGAGAAGTCTGGAGGCTATTCTACAGACACATCCAGCCCCTCTCTCCCTCTCCTTCTCCCTCTCCACCATCTCCATCTCCATCTCTCCTTCAAAACTCTTATTCTTAAATCAACCTTTCAGTCCCAGGGCTGTTTCCATCCCCCAGTCTCCTCAATGCATGCTCCACCTATCCTGGACACTGCTTTCCACCCTATCTCAGCTTTTCATCTCACACTCCCCATCCTCCTGATTTTCTGTCCTGCACACATCCTCCCTGAGCTGTGAAAGATGCTGCAGTGAGCAGAGCTGGAATGGAAAACACAAAACACTGCACACACATTTCTCCATGACCTGGCTACTCCATGGGAACAGTCTGACCTTGGCTTTAATCCCACGGCAGAGGGAAGAGGTTTTGAGGCTCTTTGTACCACTGAGGAAGAAATGCTGACTAGTAGAGTTCCCAAGGACAACCACAGGTCATCTCCCGTGACTTCCTTTTCATGCCATAGATGCCAGGTCCCAATTTGGGAACCACAGCCCTAATGTCCTGCAGGTGTGGTACCACTTACTGCGCTGGGAAGTTGTCAAGGTCAGAGTTCTCATCGCCTGCCAGATTAAATGGTCACTTGCAAAATTCACAGGCCCTTTGGAGCTGTCAGCCTCTGGTATTACAAGCTCATTGCTTGTCGCTGCAGCTCTGCTCAGCTCATGCTTTGCACAGCTGAGGCAGGCACCAAGAGGCACAGACCTGTGTTCCTCCATCTGCTCTCTGCCCTTCCTGCAGCTGCTGCACAGCCCGGAGAAACTGTGCCTAAAACTCTCCTCACAGCTTCAAAACCACAGCCAGGTCCAGGATCCTCTTTACAGCATGCACAATTTAAGGATAGGCCAGGTTAATAATTTTCCCTAAATGGACTAGAGGATAAGCAGAGGTTTGTTCTTTTTCCAGAGGGTCATTTCCCCACTCTTTGCAATGAGACACTGGCATTTAAGAAATAGCAGATCACATTTATTTGGCCAGTGAGTGCATCCAACAAAGATGCTTACCCTCCTCCAGGAGATGATGACATTTCAGTCTTTCTAATTAAGTTTGTGTCCCAGACCAGCAGAATCTGTAAGATATAAATCTCATTTTTCCCCCTTTGTATTAAATTGAATTTAATGTTTGTGTAAGATAAAGAGCTTATAGCCCTGGATATCTTTGTTCTAACTCCCTATGGACACTGCTTAGGACAGCAGGGTCTTCTCCTTCATGGCCCCTGGTCTAAGGGGTCTCAGAGCTGCATCTGCTGATAGCCCAGCTCGCTTACAGTGCAACCAGCTCCCACTGGGGAATCCTAGAGAGACTTGGACTTCTCAACAGGTTTCAGACAGTGACCTGCAGCCAAAGAAAGGGAAAGCATGATTAGCACCACAGGAATATGTCCTACTTAGGCAAAATGGTCCTTGTGGCTGCAACACCTGTGTCATTGTGTAGGATTTTAGAGAAGAAAGAGAAGAAAAGCTGAACATGTAGAAATAAAAATCAACCTCTCCTGAGACAGTCTCTATCTGTAAGTGGCCTGAAATATGGCAAGTATCTAGACACCCAAAGCCTGGACACTGTCCCACCAGAAGTGAAGGCAAATATTAAAAAAAAAAAAAAAAACAAACAAAAAAACCAAAAAACCATGATGACACTGCTTTTAGAAAATGTCCAACCATCCACTGAAAAACAGTGAGGAGAAACTTCTCCTCACTGTTGGCAAGTGCCATCACCATCCAGTCCTGATTTGCTGACATATTGATCACCAAGGTCCTGCAAACTTGTGCTGTTTTTTCTCCCTCTGTTCTACTGAGACAAGCTGGAGCTATAGACCTGCCCTTCTTTCTTTGCTGTGTTCCTGTGAGTGTAATGGAGTTAGAGGTGATCCTGAAGCATGTTTGCCAAAGAGCTGCAAAAAATAGTGAGAAAATCCTCTGTAGCATCACCCCAGAAGTGGAAGCTGGCCTTGCTCTCATGGAGACTTGCCCTTGGGTTGTGTTTGCAGTGCTGCACTGAACATGGGGGATTTTCAAGCACAGAGAAGTTAGTCCTGTGTTTTGGCCATGAGGAGAAGAAATAATGCCCCAAATCTGTACAACTTCATCCTTTCCTTCACTGTATCCTGGGAACTGGTGACTGAGAATCTGCCTGCACCCAACTGGGACCCTCTGTTAACTTTGCCCACAGAAGGAACAAGGGAAACTCCCTGACCACAGCAGCCTTGGAACACTGTAAAGCACCTGGTGTGTGAAAACTGAGCTCAAAACCCTTCTTGGAAACTGCTCCCCTCCTTCTCCAGTGCTGCCTTATCTCCCTGGTCCCTGTGCTTCTGCTGTGACAGTGGAAGGGTGAGGTCATGGAGCCCTGAGAACCTGCCATCCTCCCCTTCCCTCTCAGCAACCTTCCCTTGCCCAGGGCAATTCCAAAGGTGTCGATGTTCATTTGGCTGGGCCTGCTGTGCAACAAACTCGTGTGGCCCTTGAGGGAGTCAAAAGTCAAGACGATTCCAAAAGGAAAGCAGAAGCTTCTACTTGCAATTTCCTCACTGCTTCCCATCCTCTCCACTGCAGTGATGGGAGGGCAGAAGGGAGACATGATGTGGCTGAAATACGTCAAACCCATAAGTTTCATTAACCATGCTCAAGAGTTATTATTCAGACCTTCCTGGTGCTCCAAGACTGCTTTTAGTTGGCTGAAAGCTTTTAAGTGCAGAGCCACTGGATATAGGCCAAATTGTGTGACTGTGATGCTGTCCATGACCTCCTACAAGCTCCCTGGACTTTTTACCTCCCAGGTGTTCCAGCCGATCCCTAAAATCAATATGCTGGGACTGTATATTTAACTGAGTGCTTGTCTTGGGCCAAGGCCTCAGAAATGTAGATCACAGGTAGGTATTTCTGGAAAAAGACAAATGGGAAATGACAATGAAAGGGTGTAAAGATCAGTGCAAGAAAGGAATCAGCTCATGCTGTTCAGTAAAAATAGCATGGTCATAGAATCACAGAATGGTTTGGATTGGCAGGAACCTTAAAGATCATCTTGTTCCAACCCCCTGCCATGGGCAGGGACATTTTCCACTAAGTTAGGTGGCTCAAAGCCCCATCCAGCCTGGTTTTTAATATTTCCAGGGATGGGGTATCCATGACTTCTCAGGGCAACTACTGCCAGTGTCTTACTACCACACAGTAAGGAATTTCTCCTGAATGTACAATTTAAACTAGTCCTTGGTCAGTTTAAAGCCATTCCCCCTCGTCCTATCACTACATGCCCTTGTAAAAAGTCCCTCTCCAGCTCTCTTGTAGCCTGTTTAGCTACTGGAAGGTGCTCTAAGGTCTCCTTGCAGCATTGTCTTCTCCTTGTCTTGTGTTCTGAAGTCCCTGTTTTTCCGTCTGGAGCAATCACAGAGTATCTATGCATACGACAGAAGATTCAAAGCACTGCAGGCTTATCCATGTTTTCCAGTCATCCTGGATGACGTTTGGGCACTCTGCTGAGGGTGTCAAACTCTAGTTCTGTCTCTCCTCTGATTCACTTTTGTCCTGTGCAGATACACATGACACAAGCTGGTGTCCACTACCATTTCAATCCTGGTGGCTGTTCTGCTTTGGATAAACTATTCAGGATTCATCAATATCAATCCTTCCTCCAAAGCTCTCTGGTCTTGGCTAGTACAGTGTTTGTTTGGCTATCAGAAGCCTCATACTCAAACCTCTGACCATAAGAAAAAAAGGATATGTATATTTTCAATTTTTCAACCCTCTAGTGACAGAGAGTGGAGGGGGAAGAAAGCAGGTTTTCCCATGTCTTATGCCTAGGATCTGCAAGGCCTTCAGGGACCATTTGCTCTCTAAACTCTCAGAGCTGCTGTGATCCCAGCTGAGCACAAGCTGAGATTGCTCCAGCCATGGGTGCTGCTGGCACACAGCTGGGGCTGTAATAGATAGCATCTCTGCAAAGACAACTGCAGGCAGTACAAGGGTAGTGCCTGCTGTAATTTTGTATTAATTACTGATGTAAAAGCAGTACCCAGATGAGATGGAGCTCTCTGAAAAACAAGGGGTGGTGCTTGTTCCATTTGTGTCTCCAGACTTACAGTCTGCCTTGAGACAAAAGGTAATGAGGAGTAATAAGTCTGTAAGAACGATAAAAGTGAGAGGGGCAGCTCACTGTGGCCCCATGTGCCTTTGCTGAAGACGTTCAGGGGACTGAACCCTTTCAGAAGCCAGCCTATGAGTTTGTGTGTTCGGCCCAGCCCTTCTCCAGTGAAGAAAATCTCATTTCCCACTGCTAATTGATGCACAGAACCACTCATCTCACTGAAATTACAGAGAAGAAAGGGTTTGGGTTTTTTTTTTATTGGCCATCTATTAGCATTTTTAATTTGCTACATGAGGTAAGTTTCAAAAGGTGCCAGAGGGCAGCTTAAGAAATTAGCTGTTCTTAGCATTTTCTCTTCTTTCTGCCTGACTTGGGTCCTCAAAGCCTTAATTAAAACTAGGGAGTGTTTCCAATGCACGACACAGCAGACAGTGCATGACAAGGCAAGCTGGAGCCCCCCAGAGAGCATCGTGCTTCTCTGAGCCTTCTGATGGGAGCAGGGAGCATGAGAGAGCAGGGGGAGATGGGCATCTCCACGTTCTGCAGATGTGGCAGGCACTGGGGCTGTGGAGCAGGACTGCAAGCCCAGGAGCTGCTGCAGGAAGCAGAGCCACATCCACAGCTGGGTGAGAAGGGCAGACAGGCAATATCACACCCTGGATGGGAGGCTCTTGTGGTGTCTCTCTCCTAGTCCCTGATGCCAGCTAGTAGGTGAGTAGACTCATTTACAGGAGGAATCTCCCTACTCATCAGTCACCACTGGGAAACATTTCTTCTCCTTCTGATTCCCCATCATATCCCTTGCTGTCAAGCAGCAGCATCATCAAACAGCTCAGGATGCCTGGAGGAACAAAAGGATTTTCAAGCATGCTGTGTAGTAATGTGGGAGAGAACTTTGCTGCAGGTTGGATCACTTAATGCCAAGAGCTTGGTTAACGCAAGACAAAATAACACTTTGCAGTGATGAATAATTTGACAAAAAAATTAAAGGGCAGACTCTCAAGTCTGTAGATAATATTCAGCTTCCTCCACTGCTTCTTATCTTCCTTTCTCACTTTAGGTCAAGTTGGACACTTTCTCCACTGACTCAGAACATAATTTCTTTGTCTCAGCTAACCAATGCCACGTTCTTCCCACCGTCCATCCATGCTGGACATCAAAACTCAAAGGAGCCAGGAAGAGGCCACGCTGCTGCCAACATGTCACAGCCACAGCCTTGCTCTTAACCCCTGCCATATGGTTAAAGACAGCAGGTACACTTCTCACTTCTCACCCTGGGCCCCAGCCCAGCACCACTGCCTGTACCAAGGCAGGAAAAGGTAGGAGGCTGGAGAAGCAGAGGACATGTGCTCCTTCCAGCAGCAGGGAAGTGGACCAGGGAGAAGCTCCAGGGCCAGACACAGAGCGCAGCAACAGATGTGCTCGATGCTTGTCTCAGGATTTATCTTAGGGAACAAAAATGTGTTTTGGAAGAAGATTGGGTGTGGAAGTAAATGCTAGCTAAGCCAGGGACAGAAGAGAGACCACCTGCCTTCTGCAGCATGAAGCAGCCATGAACAGATGGGATGTTTTCCTTTGAAGAGAGAGTGGTCACCATGACCTTGCAGGAATGGAAAACTTGGATCACTTTGCTCCACATGACTCCACCTGTTGAAATCCAAGGACAGAATGTGGCTGGAGCAGCTCAGGGTGTGGATTTACAGGCTCTGGATGGAAGCTGTCCCCAGCTGTCTGCTTGGCAATTGCTGTCTCAGCAAGCAATGTGAGCTGAGGCAGGGCCATCCAGGGCCATTGCCCTGTGGTACTGGCTTTATTAACTGTAGTTGAAACAGCATCTACAAATTGTCTGCAGTGAAAGCCTCCAGGGTTAAGCCCTCCTGTCTCAGTTCCTGCCCTATCACTGCACCTACAGTGAAGGGACTTGGCTAACCCATTCAGGGTCATCCTCACCCCCTTCCCTCACTGTTTGGCTGGCAGCAGTCAGCAAGAGGTCATAGCAGGTGAGACTGAAATCCAGCTGCTCCATCCACAAAGCAACCAGAATATTTTGGAGCAACTGGTACCCCTGCTGCTATGGAACACAAGTCGTGCCTCCAGGTGTCACAGGTCAAAACAGTTCCCAGATATCCTGGGAACAAGCACAAGATTCCCCTTCTGTCTTGCTTCCTGCCTGGCTTTCACTCAGCCTTTCGCCAGCACCTGGGTGATGAATATCTGAACAGAGCTGCCATACTTGCACCAGGTCTGCACAGGAACTCCCCCAAAATTTGACATCAAAGAGGGGTCAGCAATTTCTGGCTGAGCCCATGCTAGCAGCTTGCAAGGGCTGGAGCAGGAGAGATTCTGTCGGGGCTGTCCCACGCTGCGTGTACAGGCACAGGTCAGGATGGCTCTGCAGAGGCTGTGGCTGGTGCTGGTATTAGGCACAAGGCAGCCTGTGCAGTGAGCAGGAGCTTTTGCATATCCTGCAGACCCCAGGAACCATGCTGCACATAGTTGGGTACCATCTGTTCCTGCCTTCCCCACCGACTGTTCATCCCACTCACATCCATAGGCTCTTGTTAACACAGCTCTCCACTGATCAAACCCTGTCATCGTGCTGGGCTCAGTTTTCCTCTCCCTCCTCCGAGGAGTCTTCTGTGGGTTACTCCACCCCAGCTTTAATTAACACTGGGGAGGGGAAGTGAAAACAGCTCTTAGTTGATCGTGGCAGGGGACAGACCTAATAAACCCCAGGAGAGGAAGACTGACTGCAGAAATCAGGGTAGTAAAACCAGAAACCTCTGGAGTGAGGCTGGGCTTGGGCTCTGCAGCCGGTTAGTATTCAGCTGGAATGCCACGTTGTTATAGACAATGCATTAACATCAAAGCCACTGGGTAAGTGGTTTTAGTTAAGTGATGTATTTGGTGTTATATTTTTATTGTTTGTTTTTTACACCGTGTTTTTATTTTTATGTTTTCATGTTCGAGTTTTTGCAAGAATTTAGTGCTGCCGAAAAGCATTCTATCGACAGCCCCGGAGATGGAAGCTCTTTGTCTATATCCAGAGCAGGCACCACGCTGGCTCTTTGCCTCAACCCCACTCTCAGGGTTCACCTTCAGAGATGAGAGAGCAGTACCGCTGGCCCTGCCAGCAGAGAAGGACAAGGGGATGCATTTGTGGGATCCCAGTCTTGGAGAAGATAGTCTGAAGCACCCTTTGGAGCCCAATTTGCCAAAAGCCTATATGGTCCTATGCCCCACTGTGCCAGGGACAGTCAGGTGTGCCACAATTGGATTTCAGGTTGCTGGGTGCCATGGATGCTTTTGACCTGCAAGCCAAAAGTCTCCTCTAACAGCAGGATTCAGGAAATCTCATCTGCTGGTTAAAAGCAAGGACATCAGTCCCCTTCCTCTAGGACCAAGACCTGTGAAAGAAAAAGTTGAGATCAGACTTGATTGGGTGAAGGGTCAGAGAGAGTGAGGTCCTCAGTCTCCTCTGGCCCTGCTAAAGGATGCAGGGTGACACGGGTCACTGCTGCTGCTCCCCTTCCTCACTCCTTTCCTTGCCAACACATTGCTTTCCCCTCGCCATGAAGAGCTGAATTGACGGGAGAGGAGAGGATTAACCTTTGCCACCCATGTAGGCTGCTGCGTACAAATATTTCTCTCCAAAGCATCAAGTAATAAATGAGTCTTCATCTTTGTCAAACACCTTGGAGTCCATTTGCCATGTCTTCCCAAAGGCAACACAGCCGGGCAAGGCAGTGTGTGAAATACAGGAGGACTATAAATCTCTCCCACACTGTATGGGCATTTTACAGCTTGCAGTTTTCACTGAGAAGTGGCTGTAAATAATGGAGGGGGATATCTGCCACCTGTCTCCAGGGGAGGATTTATTTGGGTGTAAGTGCTATAGATCTTCATATGTATGCTGAAGCTGTAAATAAGCAAAGTTTAAGCAGTGACTGGGGTCTGTTTTGCTCCCTCTCCCCCCATACTCCTTTTCTCTCTATTGTTTCACCTGTTTGTTTCCCTGCTGTTTTAGGCTACATCTCACTCCTGAGGTGAGCACATACCTGGAGAGTCACTTGAGGAGGAAGTGGGTTGCTGTGATTGAGTACATATTTTGCTTTCACATTCAGCCCATACAAAGGATTTGAGGGGAAGAGAAGCTGATAGTTAGGATTCAGGACCTGCTGCTATGTACTCTTCAAATGCTCCTTTGAGTTCTTGGTTCAGGATTTTAATGATGCTGTTGTTCTTGTGCAGAAGCATATGGTTTGCTCCAGTCTGTTCTGTGCTGCTGTGTGCTGGCCCCTGTTTCAAGTCACTTCACTGGGGAAGAGTATCTGGAGGGAAGTTAACTCTTTGAAGGCATTGAAGCTGCCAGTCCACAGAGCCCAGGGCACGCGTTGGGATGTAGCACACATTGGGATGTGGCACACATTGGGATGTGGCACACACTGGGATGCGGCATGTGTTGGGATGTGGCATGCCTTGGGATGTGGCATGCTTTGGGATGTGGCACACATTGGGATGTGGCATGTGTTGGGATGTGGCATGTGTTGGGGTGTGGCACACATTGGGATGTGGCACACACTGGGGTGTGGCACACATTGGGATGTGGCAGACATTGGGATGTGGCATGCAGGTGCAAAAGGCTTTGCAGGCAGCTGGCACTGTCAGGATGTGCTAGGCTGGTTGTCAGACACTGGGGACACCTTGCGAGTCTGGGTGTGTGTAACTTCACCTGCAGGGATGATGAAGGGTCCAAAGAAGTCACTGTTGATGGACACAGCAAAGCAGCTCTCAAAGACACTGCTGATTTCAGCCATCAACATACAGCCCAGCTGGTTGCTGTCTGCTGCAGCTAGGACGTAAGCAGAAGATGACTGGTTCTTAGGCTGTGTTTGGGAGCACAGAGGCATATTTTGGATGTATCGACAGTCTGCAAATGGCTGCCCTTGAGCTGTGTTGGAGGAGGAGAAAATAGTCCCCTGGGTTATGCCATTAGGAGGTGGATTTTGCTGTTGGCAGTGTTGTAAAAAACCACAGTGACCTGAAGGTACCAGTCACTGTCAGTCCCACCCAGAACCATCTTCCTTCCACATCTGGCTCCATGTGTTCCTCCAGAGACTACCCAAGCTCTGCTCAAATTCCAGAAGAAATGCATATGTATGGGCAGTGATCCATTTTCAGCTCTCGGCAAGCCGGAAAGAAACCAAAAATCACAGCAGGAAAAAAGTAGCCCCCCACTGATGCAGGGTGAGACCAGATCCCTTGTCCCTGTCAACTAGGCACTGCACATGTGTAATAGAAATGCAGACCCAATTCAAAACAGCTTGTGGCTTTCTCTCTGATGCCATATTAAGTAATGCCCTTCCCTTGCCCTTCAATATCTTTATAACTTCAACCCTCTCTTCCTGCCCACACAACGTGCTACAGAAATCAGAGAGGAAAGAAAGAGCTGAGGACAAGGAGACCTGGCATCCCACAACAAAGAGCTCTTCGAATTCTTCAGGAGATCCCGATAGTGTGATTAGCATCTCTTTACAGCAGCATCATCTCTCCTTCTTTTGTTTCCCCAGAGGAAGATAAAATTGTCACCAAGCGCCAGAGAATGAAGCTTGATGAATACTGAAAAGACATCCACCTGCACACTAGGATGGACTGGCCCCAGATGCTTTTAATTAATGTGTTCAGAAGCTGGGACAAGATGAAATAACTGGGTTTAGAGCTGTGAGGGGAGTGCAAGGAAACAGGGCTGCCTTAATGAGTAAGGGCAAGTGGTACTGGCTGAGGTGTGAGTTCACATCCTGCTCCCAGTCACACATCCTACTCTCCTCTGCTCACACAGACTCAAAGAAAATCCTTTTTAGTGTGGAGGACATGGGTGGAGAGATAAAGCCCTGCTCCAGGGTCACCTCCCGGGCTCCCACATGGCCTGCTCTGACCACAAGTCCAGGTGAGGAGCCCTGACATCACCCTGTGCTTTGCTGTAGGCAAGGAGCTCCTACTCATCCTTGACTTCCTTTCCCTTTCTCAATTCTCAACAAGAAAATACTTTTCAAGCTAGAGAACACGATTGCTTTTGCTTTTTTTCTTGTGTGTGTCCGTACCTTTTTTTTTTTCACTTAAAAAAATAAAAAACAAACAGCAGCTCTCAAAAAATATTTTAGAGGAGGTTTATTTTGTGAAATGCTGTTGCTGAACTGAAATTTGCAGGAAGTTTGTGGGCCGTTTGAACTGGGTCTTTTTCCTTCCCAGCGACTTCTCATATTGATGTTTCCTATAGTGACTCATTGTCCTCTGTATAAGCATCTCTGACTGACTGAAGCAAAAAGGCTCAATTAGGGAAGGGTTCCTCTATGGATCTCCTGAAATTATGGTAGTTTAAATTGCTGCCCAGCAACCCAGAGCTAAATTGCAGTGCTTCAGCACCTCTGGCAATTGCTGTTCCTCAATTCATATGCCAGAAAATGATGGGTCCAAACAAAGAGAGCTTCACTGATTGAAGGAGAGTGGGAGATGTGTAGGCAAACCATGGAAAACCTTTGTACCAGATTCCACCCCTCTAAATTCAAGGATAGGAATGACTTTTGAACCCCAGCTGTATCATCCTCAGAGTCCTTTAGGGATGAATTTGGACAGGTTCCACTCTGGCCCCAAAGGGACAGGCAGCTTAATGAGGGCTGGCCACGCTGGAATGGTGAGCAGATGCAGCTTTAGGACTAGTTTAGGGGGTCCATCTGGAGCTCCTTCATCAGAGTGATCCTCCTGGTGCAGACAAGCAGGCACAGCATCCCAAAGCTGTGTGTTGATTTATCAGCTTACCAGTCAATACTGTGTCTGTCTATTCTCTGAGACCTCAATTTCATCTTCCGTAAAAGACCGAGGCCTATAAATTCACTGTATGTGTCTCCTGCTGTTTTTGACCTGGGACTTTCCAGTGTCATGATGCTCCCCAGACCGAGCTGTTTTGGGAAAGGTTTGGAAAAAGGCAAAAATAGCAAGCAAAGCAATAGAACTGCAGCTGCGTGAGGAGGAACCCAATAAACTGAAGCTAAGATTTGACAAACTGATAACCAAAGCATGAGAAAGGTCTGCAAGATTGTGAGGGAAGGAAGGGATAGAGCGAAGCAAGTTCTTTTCTGTTCCTTACGATGGAGTTAGGAGGCTTCAAATGAAAACTGTAGATGGCAGATTGCAAATAAAATAGAGTCTTTGAAACAGAACATCATTTGATGTGTATCTCACAGAATCACAGGCTAGCTAAGACTGACAGAGAACTCTGTCATTTTATCCAAGCCCTCTGTCCAAGAAGGATCACATAGAGCAGGCTGCCTGTGTCCAGATACCTTTTGAGATCTCCTAGGGTGGGCACTCAATCTGTTGCAGTACTTGGTCACCCTCACAGTAACAAAGTGTTTCCTGATGTTCAGGAGGAGCCTTCTGCGTTCCAGTTTGTGCTCCTTGCCTCTGTTCCTGTCACTGGGTACTGCTGGAAAGAGCCTGGCTCTTTTCTGTGTCACCCTTCCTTAAGGTGTTTCTGCACACTGATGAGATCCCCGCGCAGTGCTCTCCAGGCTGAACTGTCCCAGCTCCCCCAGCCTTTCCTCAGAGGAGACAGGACCCAGCCCCTCCATCAGTCCTTCACTGGACACTCTCCAGCCCATCCATGTCTCTCCCACCACGGGGAGCCAAGCTCCGGACGCGATGCTGCAGCTGTGGCCTCGCCAGGGCTGAGCAGAGGGCAGGGAGCAGTTCCCCTCACTTGCTGGCAGTGCTGAGCCTGGTGCAGCTCAGGATCCCATTGTCCTTTTTTGCTGGAAGGGCACATAGCTGCATCACGGTCAGTTTGTGCTCAGCAGGCCCCCCGGGGCCTTTTCTGCTGAGCTGCTTTCCAGCAGGTGGTTCCTGACTTATTTTGGTGCACAGGGCCATTCGTCCAGGAACTGCATGATGTCGATACATCCTAGAGGGAGCTAGGAAATAAAAACCTGGGCTTGGGCAGGAGAGTAAATACACTGCTGGCTTGGGAAGTGAAGCAGGGAGCTGTCAAGGCACTGCTGAGGAGGCACTTGTTTCAGAAACTCAGCTCCATCCTTTCCATCTCTGAGTAACACCTGGTGGGACAATTTTCCTCCTTAAGACTGGAAACTGCTCTGGAATTTGGTGGTCACTGTCTCCAGGATATCCCATCTCAATGCCCCGTTTGAGCCCACAGGTCAGTGACATTTCCATACTCCTTCATTTTTGAGCTTTCCTATCTGGAAAGGACACCCCAGGCTGTCATAGCTCTGACTGGGAGGTGAGAGCTGGCTTTTCAGCTTTTGTTTTCAACTCATTTTGCCTCAAAATGTTCAAATAAATTTTTTCCACCAGCAGTTTATTTGCTTTTTCTCACAAAGCCATATTTATCTACAAAAAAATAGAAGTCAAACCTCCCAAACACTTGAAATACAAGAACGTGGGGCTGGCAGGGAATTCCAGACTTGCCAAATTCAATCCCTGCTGTTGCAGCAACACATCACAATGCCCTTTCAGAGCTGGAGTATGCTTTCTCCTAAAAGCTATTTGGATTTCTGCCTCCATGGCTCCTACTGCGTGGTTGCTCCAAACCCAATTGCTCTAATGGTTCTAAGCCCTCGACTAATTTCCAGCCTGGTTTATTCATGGCCAGTTTATATACATTTGTTCTCATGCCAGCACTATCCTTTGGCTGAAATAGCTTTCCTACCCCCGTGTTCTTACTCCCCAGGCATATTTATAGAAAACCATTCCCAGGCTTCACTAATACAGCACAAATATTTGTTTTGCCTGCTGTTCTGTAGAGGATAAAGGCTCCTAACCTGTCCCTACACTTTTAAGTCCTCTGGTCTTCACACCATTGCAAGGTCCTCCTTCAGCTTCCTCCCACCCTAAGTGAAGCGTAGCGTGGAATCTGCAAAAGGTTTTGTTCCCACTGGGAAATGGGATTTTGGTGTGTGTCTTAAGAGAAATCTCATCCTGTCTCCAGGCCTTTCCCCCTCCTGGTGTGCTCCTGGAGGGAGCAACAGTGTCTCAGTGAGCACCTCTTACAAAAGCTTGCAGAAAAAGAGCTCCTCGATTAGCAACAGCTTCTGTCAACAGAAACAGAATGAGAAGCAATGGCAGGATAAACTGCAATTTATTTGAAAATATGCAAATCTGCTCATTAAATAATTCACATGAATTTTCACACATGAAGGTGGAAAAAAAACCCTTGGCAGCTGTGTGTATCCCCTTCTCCATCAAAGACACACTATCGGCAGCTGCTGTTCTCTTTCATTCTCAGACTTTTCCCTTTCTGTTCTCCACATTTCAACCTCCTTTTTCTACTCTATCACCTGATACTTGGGTTTCCAGAGTCCTCATACCATCAGACAACATCTTCCCCTCATTTCCTTCTTTTTTAATCTGCAGCCTTAAATTGTTTCCATCCTTGGTGCACCCTCTCTCAGGATCACCAGGAAATGAGATTCCAGCATATCTGGGGCTTTTTAACATCAGCAAGGAAAAGATAAAGATTCCCCCCAACCTGAGGGCTGTTTCTGAGGCACTCTGGTCTTACTGGGTGAGGTACATGATCCTGATGCCTGGAAAGCTTCTTTTCTGGGGAGGCTCCCATGAGCTGCAGCAAAGTCTCATCCTGAATCCCACCCTGCAGTGCTCCCAGCACTGGCAGGACCATATCCTAGTGGAGAGGCAGGGCAGAGCACTAGCAAGAGCTGAAAAATAATTGCTCCCCTGAAATGAGGATACAGGTCCTGAATCCCAGCAGGTGGGAGGAGGCACTCAGGGAATATTCAAAGCAAAACAAAAGATATGCAGGTGTTAATTTTGTAAGCAAAACATTTAAGGGAGGTGGGGGTATGAGAAGTCTCTAAGCTCTCCTTTCTGGATGATGGGTGTTTGAAAGGGATTCCCCTCAGGAGCTCCACACAACTGGTCTGTACCTACCTTCAAGTCAGTAAGGTGCAGCCCACTGCTGGGCTCAGAGAAAACACCCAATTTAACACATAGACTAATTTTTTGTCTTTCCTGCTTCAGTAAGGAATTTCCCAAGTTTCATGCAGTTAGGGCATGGGGAGTTTCACTCTGAAAAGAACACTCTCTGTACCTCTGTCCTTTTTTCCCAATAGTTTCCTGCTATCCATGGAGTGCACACAGAAATGATAGGATTCCACTCTCTGTACCTCTGTCCATTTTTCCCAACAGTTTCCTGCTATCCATGGAGTGCACACAGAAACGATAGGATTCTGGCAGAACATGAGCCTCTCCCAGAGCTATTTTCCTATTCTCTGAACATTTTTGAGATTTGGAAAAAAAAAAAAAAAAAAAGAGAAAAAGGAAAACAAACAAAATGTCTATTCCAGATTGGGCTAGAACTGGAATAATAATCCTTCAAGACTGGTTTGGCACAGTTGAAGTATTTCACTACTGCCATTGTCGACTGCTCTGCTCTCGCCTCAAACATTTCTGATACCCTGGGGTTGCATTTCTAAGTAAGCACTGAAAGAAGTCAGAGACCCTTAGTTTTACAATTCCAAAAGGTATTGGGAACAATTACTTTTAGAGTTGGGAAATCCATCAATTCCAACCATTCCCTAAGGCAAGTTTTGGTATTGAGAAATCAGATTTTTTTTTTCTTTTTTTTTTGATGGAGGAAAAAAATCATAAGATTTCCCAAATGTCTCCAAACCGATCCCCTTGAGCCAGAGGATTTCACGGTGCTGTTTCCGTGTCTTCTGGCAATGAAAGGCAACCACGGGTAATGAAATGGATAAGCAAAATAAGAGACAGTTCAGGGATCAGATATCCCTTGGCTGGGCTGCTCCAAATACCCCAGATTTGTTTCTTTATGAGGCCCTGTATAGCTAGGCTATTCCTCTGAGGGCACCTGGCTCTGACAATATGTTATTTTCATACTCAGATCACCACAGCACTGATAACCTCATGGGGAGTGCAGATAGATCACTGTTTAGTAGATCTTCCTTCATTCTCAGCAGGTATTTTCCCATCTACCCTTTTACCTGTCAGTTCTGATGGTGGAACATGAAGTAAAGAGGCTCAGCCACTTTTATTCTTTCCTTTATTTTTATTTCCATTTTCTTTTTTTTTCAGTTTTTTTTTAATTATTTTTTTGGTGGAGGGGGAGGGTGTTGGGAGGGTGTTTGATTTGCCTTTTTTTTTTTTTTTTTTTTTTTTTTTTTTTTTTTTTGTGTCATTTATAAATTTTACTGAGTAAAGTAAGGCATGCTCCATAAATCAGACTGCAAGTTAGAGAGTCACACTGCAGAGTGTGCAGCGGGATGAGGCACCAGCTGTTCCCTGCAGATGATGGAGCTGTAAATATGATGCTGGTTTAAGGAGGCAGACCCCAGCTCGGGGCACCCTGTGCCTTTGCACACCCAGTATTTCACAAGAGGTTCTCCCAATTATTTGAAGAGCCCCACCAGGATGGGCTGCCAAGTCTGTGCCAGTCACCCGTGTGGGCGTGCAAGGGCTGGGAACAGGTTCAGACCTTCCTGAAGGTCACAGCAATCAAATATCATGCCTGCATTCATTCAGTATGCAGCAGGGAGCAGGAGCAGACTCGGCTCCTCTTTTACAGGACCTTGAGTTGTTTGATGTAAGGCCGCATGCAAATCACTGCCCAAGGATGTGTTTGTCATATAATTAATATTAGCTCCCACCCTGGAGCAGACTTCTGACAACACAGGATAAATATTCCCCATTAGGAGGAGGACTGGTTGGGGAGATCAGGACTTGAAGCACTTGGATAGCTCGGTGCTAGCCATCCAGGATCACTTCCCTGGTGCTCCAAAGCAACCAGTGAGCCTGAAGATTACTCATTTTTATTTCCAAGAGGTTGTGGGTTGGTTTGTTTTTCTGATTTGTTTGTGCTGGTTTGGGGTTTTTTTTGGCTTTTCTGGGTTTTTTTAAATGATTTAACTCAGTTTGCCCTTTGGAAGTGGCCTCTCCCTTCCCCAAGATACGATTAGAAGTCCATCATTCAGAGATTTCCAGCACAGCTATGGACACATAGGAGAAAGAAGAGGCTCAAAGCAAGTCTGGCTCTGAACCCACGCATGAGCCCCGCAGTCTGGTGTTACAGCAAGAGACGGATATTTATGTATATTTTTTAATAGGATGGAGATAAATAGTGCATTCATTGGAAAAACGTATATGGAGAGAGGGTGTAATGAATTTTCAGATAAAACTTGGCAAGTGTTTTCAAGCTAAAGAGGAGATGTTTAATCACATTTTCTTGCAGAGAAGGCTGAACGCTGGGTTTCAGCACAATTTTCAAATGCAGTGTCTCCATTTTTTTCAGCAATGCCTGTGTTTGTCAGCCTGACGATGTGCCGAAGGGGCTTAGCAAGGGATCTCAATAACCAGTTGAAACGCTCTGGCAGAGCCTCTGCTGAGTTTCTGAGCTTTAGTACTTTCTGATCAAGAGAAATGCTGAATAAGCCAAGGAGCAGCAAGATTTGCCTCTGCTCAGCAGCACCTCCACCCACGCCACACTGGGCACCATCCCCTGCCTGAGCCCACAGCCACGGGCTGAAAAGCCAAAGGGACACCCCATGGTCCTGCAGGGATGAGACAGGCTGTGGATACAAACAGGCAGGAATCCTGCTCTCTGGCAGTGGTGGCACCACTCAGATCGGTGACCTCCCTCTCACCATTCTCCCCTTTTCCAAGGTTTTTGTTGCAACTGCATTGTGAGGCTCCCAAGAGCTGGCATCTTCTGATGGCAGTAAGCACAGAATAATTTGCTCATGCTCAAACACAGGCTGCCAAGGTAGCACAGATGAAAAAGCGTTTCATAAAAAAAAAAAAAAGAAAAAAAAATTCAAGCAAAAAAATTAAAACAAAACAGAAAAATCCTACATGCACAGAAAAAAAAAAAAAAGAAGAAAAGATTATGCAAATGCTCTAGAAAAGATGAAAAATTAAGCATTCCAAGCTAGCAAATAATTCAGTCTTCTCAGTGTCTTTTTTTTCCTCTTTTCTTGCCTGCATGGGATCTGAAATTACATTTTACCACCTGCCTTTCTGAATTGTCCTTGTATCTTGCCTGCCAAGTTTCACCCCTGCAGAGGACACTGGCGCCTGGGGGATGAGGCACGACATGCTCACCTTGCCCAGTGTCCTCAGGGACAGGCATCTGCTCCAGCACTGCTCTGTACAGATGTGCACAGGGGGCTGCTGTGCCTCCCCTCTCAATTTTGGAGCACACAGACCTGTTTCAACCCACTCAGCAGGAGAGAGGGCATGTGAAGAGCAAGAAGCTTCTGGGATATTGCAGCAGGCACCGGGTGGAGGAGAGGAAATCCTTCTAGTGTTCTTGCTGGCAGCAAGGTCCTGTGGTGTGGAGCGATATCACACCCTACTAGGCAAAGCTGAACCCACCCAGGTGCCTCCAGCCCATGGCAGGAGCTGGAGACTCGCCCCTGCAAAAAGCAGGACCCTTGGTTATCCACGTACCCCATAGAGAGCACTGAGCTGGAAAAAGCTGGGGAGGAGGAAGTTCAGCTGCAAACTCCCATTTTGCAGACGGGAGGTGGAGTCTCAGGTAGAAGGAAAATGCCAAGCAGGGATGTGCACAGCTCACAGCACACTGACCCAGCTTTTCTCTCCCCCTACAGCTGTGGCACTCCTGTTGTGGGGTGGCTTTGACAGAGCGGTCTGTCAGTGTCAGCAGGTAGGAGCAAACAGTTGTGTTGCTGTTGGTTGAGGTTTTTAACCCACTCACTTGCAGCTTCTGACTCAGAGCCATTACCTCTGTCTGCAGCACCTGGAGTTACCTGTCTCAGCTGGCACACAGTGCCTTGATGAGCCAGAGCAGTCTGCTGGGAGCCTGATGGAATGAAAGCACACAAGGGACCAGGGAGCAGCAGGAAGCAGAGCACAGCACCCCAGGATCCTTGGAAAAAATGTTCACTCACACCTGTCCCTTAGTAATATTTTGGAATAATACTCAAGGGAAGGAAATTTAAATGACCCTCAACAACTCTTGGTGGTCCATCACTTCCTGGCACGAAACTCTGTTCCTTGCTATTACCATCACTGCCCAGCCCTGCCACATCTTTGTCTCCATGCATCCATTTTTCTTGACTCTATTCACATGAATCCTTGGCATGCCAGGTCCCACAACATGCAGAGCCACCTCCCTCAGCTCAGCAGCCCCCTTGGGAAGCCCAGCCTGGGTTCCCCCTCTTCAGCCTCTGACCCTGCAATGAGCAGATTTTGCACAGCCACTGCTGTATGTGACTCCAGCAGGGTTTGTCTAGAAGATCTGCTGTGCTTGCATACATGGTTTAGTGCTGGGTTAACTGTTGAACTTTGATGATCTCAAAGGTCTTTTCTAACCTAAATGATCCTATGAGTCGATGACCCTGAGAAAAAAAAACCCCGTTTGTTGTACCACAGCTCGCTTGCACAAAGCAGAAAGGAAAGAAAATTTATGCTGAAAAATAGAGAGGAGTGCTCTCAGGAAGAGCTGATTTTGGCTGTCAAACTCTGTCCACAGGAAGATGTCAGAGGAATTGCTGCTAAAATTATTTAAGGGCAGGCTAAACAGCTCACAGCAGTTGTTCATGGCAAATGGTGGAAATTATGAGAAAGCATCCTCCTTTTCTGAAGGCACATGATAACCCCAGTCAGTGAACTGACAGAAAGTAAGCTGTCTGTAAAGATATATGTATTAAACATGGAAATATGTACACACACCTCTGTTTAAATCAGATCACCTAGAGTTCATCATCTGCTTACAGAAGTGATGCAGAGAGGGTAGAAAGAGCTGCTGGTGGCAGAGGAGGTGGTGAGAGAGGTGTTCACCCATATGGCTGGCAAGAGAAGTGTTTGTGGATTACAGCCTGACAGCTTTGGTTGTGTATCCTGAGGACTTCTGCATCACCTGGTACTTTGTCTTCTAGAAGTTGCTAGTGACTGGAGCCTTGTGAAATATCTCAGCCTGTTTGTTTTATTTATAGTCCTTGTTGTTTCATGGCTGAACTTGGAGATGTGACCCCCAGCAATTGAAAGGCCAGCAGACAAATCAATAGATCCAGCACCTGCTCAAAGCTTCTTCATTTTGTGAGCTTTATCTCATCGTTTCCAAATGTGCTGGCCAGGTTTGCCAAAGCACAGAGAGGAGCAAGGCAGTGAGCAAACCTAGGAGAGGTGGAGCAGGGGCTGCTGTGGGGCCACACTGGTGCCAACGCCGAGGTGCCAGTGCTGCTGAATCCCGCTGGTGCTGCAGCAATTAACACCCAGCATAATTGCCAGACTCTAATGAATGTGTGCCTGGGTTACAGTAGGGACCTTTGTCTGCTGCTGGTCCTGTCCCAGGCTTTATTTGGTGTTTGCTGTTCCTCCCATGTGCTTGCCATTTCCTCAACAATGACAAGTTTCAGGGAGGAGTAAGAAGAGGAAAGAAGGAAGATTGGAGAAATCTCCTTGTTGCAACTCCCTTTCATCGTGAAAAGTAACCTTCTAAATGCATAATTGATACTGTATTTATGTCTTCCTTAGCTGTAGATGCTCGGTTTGACACCATTAAAAACATCATTGGTTTTGCCATTTGCCACTGGTTTTCAGTCCTCTCTGCTGGTGTTCCTGGGAGACCAGGCTTCTGTAACTCTGTGCGAAAACCCAGGAGCCAATCAGCCCAGATAAAAAGCAGGGAAAAGTTTACAGCTTGCACGTTTTTCAGGTTGAGTAAGCTTCTGTGTCTGTTCTGTGTCAGCCCAGACAACCCCCAGAAAAGCTGCGCCGCTGTGCTTCAGAGGCAGCCTGTGAGACAGAGGGTCTGCTGCAGCAGCTGGGGCATGAATTTAACCAAACACTAAACAAAATGCATTCCGGGGCAGTTCTGTTGCAGGGAATGAAGCATGCCCTGCACAAAGCTGGTCCCAAGGATCATTCCAGAGCTTGAGACTGCATCTTTGAAGGAGATGCATCATGGGTCTCCTGCTTCCAGCTTCCCCCTGGGCCCTCCTGCTCTGCTGAAACTTTGTTTTATGCCCTTCAATGCCTACAGACATGCCCTTAATTGCTCACATTGCTGAATATTCTATCCAGCAGCTTCACTCTGCAGCAGCATGCAAAACTAATAGCGATGCAGCCGTGATAGCAGCCCAGGGTTTTCAAACCGGGAGCCGGGGCTGTGTTACTGCAGAGGAGAAATTCAGCACCTCCACAAGCCATCACTGTTACAGAGTGGCCCACTGATTCCTGGCCTACAGGCGGGCCCAGCATCCTTCCAGAGGGCTGTGCCAGCTCACTGGCTCCCGCAGGGAGCTCAGTGGCACCGACACCAAGCAGGCTCTCGCTGCGGCACACACGCAGTGGCAGCAACACACAACGGCGCTGTCTGCCAAGCTGCCCGCTCCCCTTCGAAGATGCAAAGTGTCAGCCTTGTTCTCCCAGTCTGGGGAAGGTAAAATGTGGTGCTGGCTTTGTCCATGGTGACTAACGGGAAAGAAACCGCAGTGTCCTGAGTGGAAGGGGTGGGAATGTTACAGGAGGGTTTGCCAGGTAATTAAAACCAAAGCAGCAAAGACCAGCTGTGATGGTCTTTGATCACCAGTTGTGATGCTGCCTCCTGTTCTCAGCTTCTTCTGGTCTCCCCCATCTCACAGTTTTAATTTTAACTAGCCTCCCATTCCTGTCCCTTGCTGGTCTGCTCTGCAAACCCACTGCTGATTTCTCTTCTTATACTCTGTACCCTGGGTAATTTCCAGCCTTGATCACTTTCTCAAAACTCTACAGGACCTCTGTGTGTGCATGTTTCCAAACCCCAACAGTGCAGTGGAGAGCCACAGAGAGCCTGAAGGAGGGAGGATGTTGCTGGCCTTGCTGTTGTTGTCTTGGGAGAAAGCAAAGCCGTGCCAGGGACTCAGAGCAGATGTGCAAGGCAAGCCTTCTTGCTCCTTGCATCGTGGAGGGCAGAAGGAAATGCTGGGAATGACACCCCAGAGCACACAGCTTTTCTCCAGACCCCTCCTGCAGCTGATCTCCATGCTGCCCATGTGTGCTCCTCGCCCGTTCCTGAGCTGGGACTTGCCTCATCCTGTGCCCATCAAACCAGCTCTGGAGGTAAAGTTAGTGGATACAGGCAAAGAGGTTGTCTGAGCCAGAAAGCACCTGTTAAGGCAAAGAATAAACTCACATCACTCACTGTGGTCCTTCCCTCATGGAAACAGCTGCTGGGGATGCTGCTGGGATTTGTGGCATCCTCCACTAAGTAGTTTCTTCTTGAGGGTTCCTGATCTCTTGGACTCTGTGTCACACTCTGTGACAAAAGCAAGCTTCTGCCGTCTTTCCCCAGAGATTCTCAGTCTCCTGAGACAGGGGAGCTACCTAATTTCACCCCACACAGAGAGCTGTCCTTAAGCTATTTCCCATTGTGAGCTCCTTGTGGAGCTGGTGCCCACAAGGTGCCTCATCCCACTTGCCAGCTCTGCTCCCAGAATACAGCACAGGAGCAGTGATCCCTGAGTCACTTTACCAGCCTGTTCCTGGAAAGCAAACATGAAAGACAAAGAGACAATTATTAGAAACTCAAGCCCCTGGGAAGTTTTGTTTGGGGTTTTTATTTTTTCACCACAGAATCCACCTAGATTTATGATTTTCAGCTTATTATGCAATGATGCACAGATATAAAAATACAAATGCCTCTTTACATACAGGGATCAGGAGAACTCAAAACTATCAGAACAATTTTATTAAGTCAGATTAAAGCTCAGGTATCTCAGCATCCTGATAAAAGTGCATGTGTAAAGAAGGCATAATATAATTTCACTCAGGTATGATCCTCCCCTCCTGCATCCTTCCCATGCTGCAAATATTAGGGAATTATAGGCTTGATCCTGATTGGATTTCTCTTTTTTGAATTCATTCAATCTCACCTTGGACCCAGATAAACTTTTAGCAGCCACAGCACCCTCTAGCAAGGAGCTGCCCAGGTAAATGAGGACCCATCACCTCTGATTTGGTTTTAATCCATTCTGTGCAGTTTTCTTTGATGCACTTCATCTTTTGAGCTGTAGGAGATGTGCAGGCAGAGCCCAGGTCTGAAGATTTTGCCCTTTTGGCCTCATGCAACGTTTGTTGTTTCTGCTCTGTGCAGAGCCCAGCACATTAGAGACCTGAAGCCATTCCCGTAATAAAACCAGAGCAAAATGCTCTGCCTTTGTTCCTGCTTGCTGCAATAGACCCCATCTCTGCTGCTCATTGTTTTAAGATTTTTCTATTAATAGCAGAAACAGACATGCCATTTCAATAATTCTATTCAAATTAATGCCTTTCATTATACTCCAAACACAACATCAAAGGCTTAGATTGCACCCTGGCCCTTTGTGAGACAGAAGGAGTTCTGGTATAAAGATTTCCATCAGAATAGACGTTTGATGGGAGAAAGCTTTTTTGTCCATCAGGAAAGATAAGTTTCTTAATGGGATTAGAGGCTTTGGTTCTTGTGGATGAGTGACTGCAGCAGCCTAGGAGGTCCTTTCCACTGGCAAATTTCATCCCACAACTCACTGCAAGAGAGGCATTTCACATAGGTAATATTTTATTTTTACTCAGTTTTTGCCTGTGAGAGAAAGGTCTGTTTTCTCAGGACTGCCAGGTCCCGGTGTTGGCTGGCAAGACACAGGGACTATGGTATGGCTTGGAGAAAGCTGGGATTGCACAACTCTGATTGCCAGGACAAGCTCAGAGACATCAGTGTGCACAAGGCTCCTTTGCAGGCTCTGCCAGACACCCTTCCTGACAGCAGACAGCCGGTGAAGAAAGGACAGGAACAAGCAGAGTGGAGGGGCTCCTCTCCCGGGGTGTTGGAGACTCAGGTTGTAGGGCTGTGTTTACCTGTGACTCTGGCCATGGCCCTTTGCCTTCCAGCAGGAGAAACACTGGGGGATTTGGGATCCTTCATGTGAACCCTCCACCCCTTGGATTAGTCACACAGAGGGAGGGGTGCTTTGGTAGCTGTGTGTACATTTCCTCCTGGATCACCTGCAACTGGGGAGCCATCCACCTCAAGCAGGTGCTGCAGAGAGTGCAAAATATGAGAAACTGGGTCCTCAGAGTATGGCCGGAGCTGGATCTTGTCCTGTTGTAGCACCACTCTGCAGTTTCTTTCACCCATCTTTTCACCCATTTTGGACTCCATCCTCCAGATGCATCCATCACTGACCCAGGCTCTCACACCTACAGCCCTGTACCCTGCAAAACAGGCTGGATGTGCTCCACCCCAGCCAGGACTGATCCCTGGGAATGCTGACACCTCCGTGGGCTTGTGCTTCTCTGTGCACATGTTTTCATATGCAAATAAGCGCTAAATGTCCTTGTAAATCAATGAAGAAACTACATCTCTGCTCATTGAAGGGAATGGGCTCACACATTCCTGGTATGTAGTAAATTCTGGTTTGCCTATTTTGCTGTTTTCTCTTCATTGGGAACCTTTGATTGGGTTACTCTTTGTCTTTTGGTCTATAAAGGCTCTTAATGAAGCCCTATTAGTGACCTAAACATAAACATTTCCTCCTTAAAGGACTTCATTATGCAACTGTAGCAGAGCAGAGCCTGCTGAAATGTCTCTGCATGTTCCTGGTTAAGAAGTCCAGTCTGTGTCTTAAACTGCAAATGGGCCACAGGCCATCCCCTCTGGCCAGTGGTAACTTGGAGGGCAGAGCTTCACCTGACTACCACCATCAGGAGATGTTCTCTCACCTCATGAAGCCCAATTTTACCCCATTTTGGGTCCGCCTCTGGCTCCATATGGCATGTCAGCCCAATATATGAGCAGGGCTGGAAACCACTGCTTCCTTCATTGTTTGTTTCAGTGGTTAATTGGTCTCACAGTGAAAAACCTGAGCTTTCCCTCTGAATTGAATTTCATCTGCCTCAATTGAATTCTAGCTGCTGGTTCTGACTGGTGCAATCCTTTGCTGGATTAAAGAAATGGTACTTATTCCTCACTGTCATGGTTTAACCCCAGACAGCAGCTACACCCCACACAGCCACTCGCTCACTCCCCCAGTGTAGGGATGGGGGGGACAATCAGAGGAGTTAAAACAAGACAACTCACAGATTGAGATGAAAACAGCCTCATAGGTGAACCAAACAAGGAATTCAAGCACGATTTCCATGGGCAGGCAGATGGTCAGTCTTCCTCAGGAAAGCACGGCTCCATCACGCCTCACGGTTACTTGGGAAGACGACTTCCACCATTCCAATGGGTCCCCCTTCTCCTAGATTCTTCCCCCAGATTTCTATACTGAGCACGTTGCCGTATGGTACAGAATGTCCTCATGGTCAGCTGAGGTCAGCTGTCCCATCTGTGTCCCCTCCCAGCCCCCAGCCCCCTCACTGCTGGGGTGGCGTCAGAAGCAGAAAAGGCCTTGACTCTGTGCAAGATCTGCTCAGCAATAAATAAAACATTCCTGTGTTATCAACACTGTTTTCAGCACAAATCCAGATCACACCCCCATAGCAGCTACTGTGGAAAATATTAACTCTATCCCTGTTAAACACAGCACTCATGAAGTTGTTTACACTGTTTATTTTCCCCACCTCTCTGTCTCTTTTTTGATCAGTTACCTTGGGCAAATTGCCTTCATTTAACAAACCTCCAGTCTTGCAGTCCCAAAGCCTTTCAGAAATGTGGAAGCAGAGTCAAAATCCAGCTTTGTCTTGGACCCACCCCAGGAGTCCCACTCAGAGCCCTGGGTTTCAGCCTGCAGCCTTCTGCAGCTCTGCCATCAGAAAGGAAAAATCATCCTTACTTTTTTTTTTTTTTTTCAGTTAGAGAACTATTAAACACCATCTCTAAAGAAGAGCTCAGTAAAAAGACGACTGAAATAGTAGAAACCTTCACCTGCTTTACACAGAATTAAACATATAATTAAAGAATAAAGGCCTTTGCTGGTGGATTCTGAGAAAAACTGGCCTTTTATTTTATAATTTTCTTAATTTGAAGAAGAAAATTGAAAGCAAGGTGCTTCATGTCTGGTTTCTGATCCATTTATTTTGTTTTTTTCTCTGGATATCTTTCCATGGACCACCAAGAAACATTCAAGCAGCGGCACAAGTGAAGTTAAATAGTGTCTTTTGAAGAACAGACATTGTCCCTGATGCCTAAAATGGCAGACTATTTGCTACATTCCTAACTCATACTGCTGTGTGTGAGAAAGACTTTTTATCTGTTATCAGTGAGAAAATGCAGCTGTTTGTAGCCCTGGGAATCAGAGAATGCAAAACACCAAACAGCAGTGAGGAGAGCAAAGTTCCACCCCACCAATTTCTGTGTTGTTCACATAATACCTGTGAGCACCACTGCACATCCCCAGCCTTGACTTTGAGATGAGTAAGGGACACCCTGCCAAGCCTTGTTATCCCCTTGCTTTTTGCACTTTTTTTTTACAGTGTGACTGCATTTCCTCTGCCTACCACTGGATTTTCAGCCATCTTTTCCCAGCAAATCAAAATCTCATTTATTTCCCTGGACCGTTTTTCAATGCCCAGACCCACAGGCCACGATCCAATTCCTCTTAATTTTCCCTTGGATAAATAATGTAAGTGAATTCCTCACTAGAAGACAACCTTCCCCAACATCAAGTCATCATGGCAGCAGTTTTCTTATCCTCTTCTAATTAACTAAAGGTCTTTTTGGAAGGCAGAAACACAGAATTGGACACGATATCAATAAGAAGACAGCAGCAATTTCCTACTTCCTGCCTACTGTCTTGCTACTGAAAGATTCAAAGATATCATTCAGTCCCTTTCTTACAGCAGAGAACTGAATATCTATTATGAGCATTTCTAGAATTACTGCCTCCTGAGGTACAGCTCCCTGCCTTCATTTCAAGTTTGCCGAACTGGGTGTAGAATTTCTCAGGGTTTGCAGTAAAAAAATGCTTAGAACGAGGAGCAGCAGTGATGCCCAAGGAAGCAGCACCTCTTGTGAGGTTAATATTATATCCTGAATACGGTGTAAGCCAGTTCTGAGCAATATAAAAAAAAAAAAATAAAAAAAGGTAAATACTTCTCAGTGGACCTGTCCAACTGACGCCAATTTTAGGTCTCAGATCTGTCACTCAGGAAGGTGACCTGTATATTCTGTATTGGTTTTTGCCAAAACAGTGTGTTATTAGTGTCACTTGATGCTGGTTGATGAGAGGAAATGGCCACTTGCTTTGTCCTGCCTACGTTTATCTGGAACTGGTAGTTCCCAAACATCTGGATTGATGGATTCTTCTCACGTGTCAAGGTTTCTTATCAAACCTACAATTAAGAATGTGAAGGGTATGATTTTCCTCCCACTTAAGGCAGGTGTGTGGTCTAAACAGACACTTTGGGCTTCACTAATACCAGTGGGGAAAATGAGGTGTCTCCAGAGTGTGAGGTGATACACTGCCAGGAGGTGCTCCTAGGAGGATGGGATGAACTGCTCCTTGGAATGTCCAGGCTCTCTTGGTGGATTGCAAGACAGCTGCCATAGCTCAGAGACACAGCCTTCAGCTGCCTAAATTTGAATAGTCCACCCCCCACCCTTCACCTTAGTCTGACAATATCCTGGCTCTGGACCCTTGCAGCCCAGTTTAGCGTAGTCCTGTTCCAGCCTGCAATGCCCAGATTAACATCATGCCTGGTCTGCAGCATAAAGATCACACTGCACACTCAGCTGCTTTGATGGGCTCTCCCTGAGCCCATCAAAGACACCCAGGCCTGCACTTTACCAGGCACCTGCCTCTGCAGTATTTCATGAGTTAAACCAGATTCTGATCAGCAGCAGATGCTGCACCTCGCTCTTGCTGTGATCAGCATCTGGCAGAGACAAAATGGCTTGAACTAGACTCTGGAAAAATTAATTGCTGAAATTTAAGTGACAGAATAATAATTATTATAATTGCAATAATTGCAGTAATTGATAGTAACGGTTCCTCTTTGCATGCCCCTGGGGAACTTGCATTGCAGGCCAGCTCTGCGAGGTGCTCTATAGACCCACAACGAGGAGGATTTCCTGGAAGCAGGAGCACAAAAACATCCATGGCTCCTCTTGTCACTCTTTGTATCAGCTCTTCGTGCTGCCAGGAGCGGGCAGCAAGAGTAAGAGAAAATTCAGGCTGCCCAGTTTGGGGTTCACATGATAACCTCGCTTTCCTAATGCGAGTGTGAAACAATAGGACACGGTGGAAATTTAGGGTAAATGCGTGAAAACAATGAGACCAGTTTCAGGCAGTGGTATTAGAAAACAGCCAGATGTGGTTTACCAGTACTGGGGCAAGCATCACAGCAATACAAATGTGGTGAAGGGGATTCACAAACACGAGCCCTAGTGGGGAAGCACACAAAGTGTCTGGTTTAGGGTAGCTTGTTTGGGGAATGCCAGGACTGAGAGGCAATGGCAGGTGGGAATTCACTGCCCAGCTCTGGGAGGGATGGACAGGGAGAGACCAGCCTCAGGCAGCCTTTCCATTGGTGCACCTTCAAGACAAAAGTGGTGGGGAAAGGTGTTCAGTGCTGCCTCTGTGTTCCCAAGGCCATCTAGAGAGGGGAAAGGACATCATGGCAATTTTTCCTTTAGATATATTTTCAACATAAACAGAGGTTTCTGATGTGCTGCTCTTAAGTAGTCATGCCTTAGAAACGTGGTGGAGAAAGGGCCATGGATATTCAGGGAATTTAAAGCAGACAGTGCAATTATGGTAATTGGTTTTGACCTCCTGAAGGACCCAATCCATGGAATTAGAGCAGTCCTGGTGGCACTCATGACTGGGCACTGACACGGGATGTGCATTTCAGAAAGCCATCCAGTCTTGACTTCAGAACCTCAGGTGATGGATAATTTTTCCATTCTTGGAAATTGCTCCAGTGGTTAATTGCTCAGCCTATTAAAAAAAAAAAAAAAAAAAAAAAAAAAAAAAAAAAAAAAAAAAGCTGCACCTTATATCCACCTTTAATTTTTCCATCTTCAGCTTCCAGACACTGGATCTCATTTTGCTTTGTCTGCTCAATTAAAGAGGACTGTAATATCAAATACCATCTTCTTGTATAGATACCTATAGGTCAAATTACTTCTTACCCTTCTCTCTAGTAGGCTAAATAGGATAAATTTCTTCACATTCATTTCTAAGCTTTCTTTTTTTCCTAGGCCTCCCATCATTTTTATAGCTCCTTTTTTCAATCATTCAGTTTTCAACATCTTTCCAAAAGCTGAACACCAAACTTACAGGTAAAGTTCAAACAAAGATGTTGGCTGTGTCTTACACACCAAGAAATTGTGGTCCTGCTCCTAAAGCTCCACATCTTCCATGTCCTGAGGAGCTGAGACCTGGACACAATGCTCCACATGACACAGGGCTCAGCAGAGGGTCAGGATCACCTCCCTGGTCTGCTGGCTATGCCCTTCCTAAGGCTCCCCAAGGAACCACTGGCTTTCCAGCAAGGAGCACTGCTGGATCAGGGGCAGAGGGGCAGGTTCTTGTCCACCAGCATCCCCAGCTCCTTCTCCTCAGCTCTGTTTCTCAGCAGAGCGTCCCCCAGAGTGTGGATGGGCTCATTGCTCCCCACGTGCAGGACCTGCACTGAACTTCAGGCAGTTCAACTTTGCTGACTTTTCTCTACCCTTCCCTCCAGCCTGTCAAGGTCCTTCTGAAGAGTTCACAGCACACAGGGATAAAGAGCAGCACCCTTGTGGAGATGCCAGGGAATAAACCCAGGAACTCATGTTAAAAGAAGGGGTTTTTTCTATTTGAAAAAATACATAGGGGTTTTTTTTTTGCTGTCTGAAAAAGGCTTTTGATGGCCTAAAAGATCCCATGGTGAAAGAATGAACATTAACTAACATGTTTCTAAAAAACACAGAAACTTTAAAAGTAAACAAAACCAGTGAATGAAAGATACAGAAACCTAATCAAAATCTGAAAATAAACAAAGAAGTGTTTTTTCTCCGCAATACACTTTCCAGGGGGATGATTGGGCTAATTAAAGTGGGAATATTCATCTGGGCACCAGAGTTTTGCCCTTATTTTAAAATCCCTCCCTGTTTTAAGACGGCACCATATTCTGTGGACCTTTGGTTTGGTAGGGTCCTCAGAAATCTGATGCTGGGTGAGTAACTCAGAGCATCCCAGCCCTACAAAAATCTGGTCATATTTTTGAACAGACAGCACGTGGAGATCAGCATGAATGCAGCAGACACAGAAATCTATGACTTCTGAGTGTGCTAAAACCTGAGAAAGAGTTAATACAGTAAATAGGATAAAGGGCACTTCTGGACGTAATTTACTTGGATTTTTCTAAAGGCTTTTTGGTGGAGTTCCTCACAGGAGACTCTTAAGGAAAATAAATATCTGTAGGGTAAGGGGCAGCATCCTGTTGTGGGTCAAAAACTGCTCAAGCAACGGGATACAAAGGGTAGGAGTGAATAAATGATCCTTGGAGCAGAGGGAGGTTAAATGGGAAAGACTCAAGGGACTAGTTTTGGGAGGGGCATCACTGAAAATATTTATTAATGGTTTGGAGAAGCAAGAGGACAGAGCAAGAGGTGAGATCTATCCAGGTGGCATCATACTGTGTAGGGTTTTATTTGTTAATAGAAGAAGGAAAGAAATTTATGAAAGACAGAACTATGAGGGATTGTGAGAAGCCCTAGAAAGATTTTATCAAGCTGGGAGATGAATAACCTGGAGGACTGTGAGACAAATGCAAAACTGGGCAGTCAGGGAAGCCTGTCTGTGCTTCACAAGGGCCCTGCAGGGGTGGGCTGGAGTTTAGCAGAGTCCTTTAAGGGAAGAACAGACCCACTGACATGGTATCAGGCAAAAGGAAGTAACCATTAGCTGCCAGAGTTGAGAAAAGACAAGTTAAAAGCAATCCCCCAAAATGTAATTCCCAAGCTGGTAGGCAAAGACCTTGACCCAGTTCCAGGAATGAGTCTCTCATCATCAGGTCACTGGGGTGGGAGGGAAAAGAGGAAGTGAAACATCTGGAGCTATAAAAAAATGCAGTGTTAAAAAATATTCCTGCCATTCTGTATCCCTTGTAAGGTTGTGAGATGAGAAAGTGTGAGAAAAACATGGGTGTGGAGTCCCTTGTGTCACCCCAGGCATGAGAGTTCAACAAGAGGTATCAGGGTGAGCACAGTTCTGCCTCAGCTTGCAAGGCCATGGGGAAAGCGGTCCCAGTCTAGACTCATGAAACCCTTAGACATCTCAGAGCATCTGCTCTGGGGACAAAGGAGAACTGTAGCACTCCTTTTGCTGGAATCACACAGATATTCAGTGTTTTCAGCAGTTTGTTGTTCAAGGGGCTTTGATAGGGCTGGTGAGGTGACCTGGTGGCCTGAACACCATGGTAACGCCCAGAGCCTGAAGCAAGAGTCTTATGGCTGGTGAAGAAGAAGGTTGCAGAGTGAGAAAACAATTAGAGAGCCTGGAGGATTTATCATTGGCCGGCTTTAAACGATGTGTGTGGTGTTGTCTCCTAGCCCTGGTGCCTCTCCTGGCCCTGGTGGTTCCTAGCAAGCTCCAAGTGCTGGCATTTTGGGCTGGCATTTTTCATGACAGTGCTGCTGTGTGTTCTGTCCTCATGCCAGGGGCCATCTGTCTGTCAGCACACTGGTGACCCTTCTACTAAGGGGAATTGTTCCTGTGTTGACCAGAGAAGGTCCTCTGTGCTGAAAGGCGCAGAGCAATAGCTTTGAAGCTCGCAACAGCATGAGATCCAGGGCTGTGCTGGTATTTTGTCCACAAAGAGGGACAATGAAATACAAATATTCCTGAATTTCTTGCCCCCACTTGGGGCTTTCCTATACTAAGTTTTTCACTGTTTCACATATTGGGTTCTTCACCACCAGTAACAGTAGCTGCACTTTGTAAAGTGGCATCTGACTGGAAGAAAAGCAGTATTTGCATGTGAGTGTCCAAGCTCCCATTAGCATGCCCTGCCTTTTCCTGAGCCTTCTATCAGGTATGCTCTCTGCTGCCACTCATCATCCTTCACATTTTGCAATTAGCTCAAGCATGTGCTGAGAGGAACCAGCAAAGAGATTCCCTCTTGCTATCTAGGCTGAAGATCTGAGGTGTCTGTGCCGTCTCAAGCCTGGAGCCTGATTTCCAGCCTGCACATCACAGGCAGCAAACAACAACCTCGCCATGGCCTTCCATGCTGCTCTCCATCCTCAGGCAAGGCTATCAAGGCTTGCTCCTCCAAAATTGCTTCAGAGCATGCTGCTAGAGAGCTCCTCAGACCACGTCATCCTTCACCACCAGACACACCAGGATGTCATTCTCTGTTGTGGCTGAGCTTACTTTGAAATAAAACCTCTCAATGCAGTGAGTTTCCAGCTGGCAAATGGCTGCCTCTGGGCAACACGGAAATCTTCTTATTCAAGTGTGTGTGTGATTGCTGTAGCATCTCAGCATTTGGCAGTGTTTATGCCCACAATGCCCTTGAAAGGTGGACAAGTGCAGCTGAGCTCCTTTTAACAGTGGAGAATTCAGCCTCCCTCGAACCCAAAACTGCTTTGCTCACAGGCATCAACAAAACTCCTGGAGGAGGAGACTTGAAAGCAAGCCTTACCCTTTCTTATGTCTTAAACTCTTCTTCACCTGAACTCTTTGCAAGATTTAAAGTCCTTTAAATCTGCTGATAAAAAAATATTCCATCTGCTGTTCCATCAGAAAACATGCAAATCACCCTTGCATTTTGCCTCTTGCCTACTTTCCCCATGACAAAATCTGGCCAGAGTGGAGGGTGAGGAGCATTTTCACCCAACTACAGCATGAGCATGTTGACAATCAATTTTAGGCAGGTAGTTCATATTCTCAGTGATATACAGAGTTCTCCTTTCAACAGTTTTCCTGCTATATTGCAGCTCCTTTAACAAGTTGCACAAGTTTTATTCTTTATCCTTAGAAAACCTTCACGGTGTCCTCAGAAACAAACATTTCTTCCATGACACATCGCTGTCAGGAGTGGCTTTCCTGGTTTAGCTGCATGATGTGATAACTGAAAACAAGCAGAAACAAGATTATTGAAGCCATAGCCCCCTTTCTTCAAGTGTGCTGTCAGGGACTGGGGCTTTCTAAACTGCTTTGTCTCCCAGGCTCCTGATTTCCAGAGTCTGCACAAATTCTGATGGGTTTCTTGGACATGACCTTTAACACCCAGGCTCAGCCTGTGCAGCCTCTCAGGTTGTACTGACCTTTTGTCCATGGTAGAGATGCTTTAAAACACTGACAGAAATTCAGAAATCCTGGGGCCAGATGGGAACTTTTGGATGTATTCTTCAAACCGGCAGTATAACACGTACAACAGAGTTTCATCCAATTATGCCAGCACGGAGCCTAGGAACATGTGATCATTGCAGCTGGTTGAAAAAATACTAATTACTTTTCAGAGGATATACACATTATATATCAAATATATATGCTAACATATGCAAATTTTCTTGTGTGCAAAAAATAAAAGTCTAGGGGGGTTCAGGATGTTTTTGCTGTCAGTGTGCCTGTCAGTTTGGAGCATTAAGAAAATGTTCCTGAAATAAAAGACATCTTTTCTTCCTGGTGAAATTCCTGAAAACAGTATCTAAGAAAAGGCTCATTTTGCTTAAAAAAAGAAAATGTGAACCAACTCCAGCTGCTTTTCTACTCTGTGACCTTGAGGGAGCAGTTCATGTGTCTGGTGGATGTTTCCAGCCCCTGAGGAGACGTCCAGGACATCCCACCTGGCCTTTCAAGGGTGCAAGAGCCTGCCCTCCATTGTATCACCAGCCCTGTGCAGATGTTTAGGGTCCTTTGGGGTGTCCCCAAGGGCACCAGAGGCTGTGCCTTCCGCTGCAATAAGACATGTATACACATAACAACAGAAAATGCAGAGCAGTTGGGGAGCTGTGCTCTGGAAAGACACTTGCTGATGAATGCCTCCATCCCAGGGTCACAAATAATCTGGAGACAGTAATTTTAATTCCTGTGGCACCTTCCATCCTCAGCCACGCTGCTCCCCACAAGTCATCTGGATGACAGTCTCTGCAGGAGCACATCAGCATTTAGCTTGTCGCAGCCCATGGCAGCCTCCAAGGGAGCACATTTGCACAGAACCTGCTTTTCCTCCCCAGGGAACCAGGGCACAGGGCGCTGCAGGGTTCCACTCTCCCTGCTAAAACTGCTGCACAACAGGGCTGGCAGATGACTGCAGTTTCAAGCACAGGCAGGGAAGCAGGGATCTCCAGCATTTCCTACCCCTCTTGGTGCAGGAGTCTGGTTCCACCCCTTCTCTGAGTGTGAAGCACCCAAGAGAGTCCTTGCCTGCCTTTGTAACCTTTTTATCCACAGACCTCTGGAAGATGTGAGAGTCTCCCATCCTATCCAGTCTCATCCCATGACCTTACTGCAAATTGTTTGAGACTAAGGACATAATAGGAAAGAAGCTGGGAACTGAGCCATGCCATAAGGATAAGTGACTTGTCAGGTTACTGCAGTTCTATCTTTTCCTTTACACAGGACAGCCTCAGGATATTGGGAGAGGGCTGCCAGCATGTGCATGGGAGGGACAGCAGAGAGGTGATGGGAACAGGGTTCCCAGCCAACACTGTCCAGAGGGCAAGAGAAGGAGTCATTCACTATGGAGGACATGATGGGAAGCCCAGGACAAATGTGATCCATCTCCCCTGGAGCTGACGTCCTTGGGAGGATTGTGTCCCACATGGCTGATAACCCCCTCATGATGCGTGGCTCCAAATCCTCGGCTCAGTCATCAGCATCCGGGAGAAGCATCACGCTCACAGTGTTAGATCTCACCTGCAGTATGAAATGGGACAGGGGTTTGGAAAATTGTGCTGGTGGTGCTCCTTCACCCTGTCTCTGTTATGGAAACCTAGAGCACCCTCTCAGGGGAGCAGCAGGTCAACATTCCCCAGCCTAAATCTGCCATCACCAAAGGCTGCAATGGAACAGCAGTTTGGCCAGAGATGGGAGTGTGGAGATGCCTCAGATGCCTGAATGAGTGGTCATTGTGTTTTGACTGTGACCAGGGGGCTCAGGGCCATGCTTGGCATTGTTTGTACCTCTAACCTCAAGCCAAAGGAGTCAACTCTCCCATGCAGAGCACAAGGCCTTTCTCTTTTCTTTCTAACCTTCTGCTCACACAAACATCCCCTGGATTCTCTCCCTGGCTGCACAGCTTTGCCACTTCTCTTCCAGCCACCAAGGGGACTGATTTCTGATTTGCAGTCACATCTACCTGGAAGGGTCCTGGACTAGGGGTAAGGTCCTGAAAAAATGGCTTCTCCCAGCTGCACCCTGGCACAGTCCTTCCTCCCCCAGGCATCCAGCGAGATGCCTTCAGGGAGGGGTGCACTGTGATGTTTGCAGAGGGCTCAAGATTGTGAATGGATGTGGCCCTTCACAGGAGAGGTGATGAGGCACATGTCTCTACCTAATCTTCTCTGATCTTCCCCCGAGCATGTAAAACACCTCCTTACTTTCAGGACCATAGGGATTTTTTGTACATTCAGGTTTCCTGGGGTCCATCTTGCATGTGCAATATCCTAGTGGTGAAGCAGACCACTCAGAGACCACCTTATTCCATCTCATGTTTTCTTTTTTAAACACCTGGAGATTGCCTTCACTGTTGCAGTGCTCACATCTCAGTGAGTCCCACAGCCCACATGCTCCCAAAAATGTGAGCTTCAGTGTACCACACTGATTTCTTCCTGGGAAGTGTCTGGCCAGGGACACGTATCATCATGGACATAGTGACACTTCTCATTGCAGATCCCCAGGAACATCTCTTCTACAGCAATTTTTTTTCCTGGCTTGCAATGCTGCTGGGTGACATTATTTTGATTAATAACTTATTCTACCATGCTGGAGCTATGGGTCACAGGCTCCTCCAGCAGAGAGAGGCTCAGAGCTGATGGCAGGTGTCAGCAGACAGAGAACCAGTGTAAATGAAGTCATCCAAAATTAAGAAAGAGGAAAAGCAAACTGCAAGAGAAGGAATTTTTTTATAGTAGGCAGGTGGGAGGGGAGGGAAGAGGGAAGGAGGACAAACTCCATGCTGAAGTGTTGGAACCTCTTCCCTCAATACCCAGCTGCTGCTTGACTTCAGCTTCAGCAGCTCACAGCTGAACAATTACATCCTGTTCTGCTCCCATTTGCATGTGCTGGGGGCTTGTTTTCCCTCATTGCTCCTTTTCTCTGGTACCTCTTATCTGGCCACCCAATGCTGAGCTTTGCCAGTCAGTGAGACCCAATTCTGAAACCTTGGTGGGTCCTTTCCACTCTGCCTTTGGCCACTTCACCTCCCAGCCGGGGACAGGGAGCTGTGGGAATTGAACTAATCCTCCATTCCTCATCTGCCATCCAGTGAGCTGCTCCACTTTCCTCGTGCCTCAGCTTCCCTCGGAGTACCCTCCCCACAAGGCAGCAAGGCTGGCCCAACCCATCTTTGCAAACTGCTTTCCAATCCTCAGGGAGAATGGCAAAGTATGATTAATATGACTATTTATTTTGCAGGCATGCAGGAGGTAAAGGTGGAAGTGCTGAGACATATATTTGATTTGGCAAATTAACACATCATAAGACATAACCATAAAAAATGCACAGCCTCCTAACATTGCTTCACTACTTCCCCCCCACCCTCCATCCTTGCTGGATGAGCTGTAATGAGAGAGTAAGGTGAGAGAGCTGTCAAGATAATCTTCCCTGTTACACTCCATGTAGTTGCAGGGATGGGAGTTGCAAAAATAACACTTTTTGCAGTCTTCAGGCTAGACCTCCCCATTAGTGAGAAAGGCTGCACAGCCCTGCTGCTTTTAGGCACTTGCTCTGTGTAATGAGTGCCACCCACTGAGGAGTGAAGTGTTCTCCATCCCTCTGCTTTCCACGGTGAGATCACCCTGTCCAGCAGGGATGTGCAGCAGGAGGAAGTCAGAGCAAGACATCATCTACCCCCTAAGCCAGGCTTGTCGTCAGAGTTCCTGCCCCAGGCAAGCACACTGGGCTAGATCAGCAATTCATGGAAACTGTGGGGCAGATTTGGCAGAACTCTTCTTCCCAGGGGTCTGATGCTCTCTTGCTCTCCACTGTCATTTGGTGGGAAGGTAATGAGAGGTCTCAGTGCATCATTACAAAAGCACATTCACATCCTGGCTGAGCAGCCCGGAGGTGCCAAGGGCCAAAAATGCTGGGGGCAGGTTCCACCTCCCCAGAGCTGGACAGAAAATCTGCGGCACTTCAGCCAGAGCCAGTCTCCTCCACCTCTCTTTCCTAGGCATGGAAGCCTTCCTTGAGCTCTCTGCTGTGGGGTGAGGCTGATCACAGCACAAGAGAACTTTATGTCTCTCCACAGATGAGAAGGTGAATTTACTGATGACAGATCAAGTTTCAACACTTACATGGTGGAATTGCAGCATTGGTGGCTAGAGCAAGGGGCATCATTGCCAAAACCAGGATGTGTCTCCTGGCTGGTGGGCCCATGTCTGGGACAGGTTGTCATGAGATCTTTTACAGCCAGGAGGAGAAAGCTGCAAGTGGCAGCTCTGGCACCATGCCCTGGGATTCAATTTTTTAGTCTCAGCCCCAAATGCAATGACTTATTGTCTGCACCACCAAGACTGACATGGGACTCTGGGGAAGTTTCCATCCTGAAATGGTCATTAGCCAGCTGGGTCTGTCAGGGAGATGCTGGAGCAGGACAAAGTGGGCAAGAGCCAACAATGCATCAGGAAAAGGGATGAGAATCCCAAAGCTGACCTGTGATTTCAGGCTGTGGTTATCAGTGGTGACACCCCTGCCTGGCTTCTCGTGTGTTTCGAGGCAGGATGCAGCTGTGTTTTGTATTCAGGAGCTCAGCTGGCTCTTGCAGGTAACAGTCTGGCTTGTCACACTCACCTCACAGCTCGGGACCAGTGAGAACTGCCTTCTGCCATTCCAAGTTTTCCAAGCACTGGTCAGAGCTGCATGAGCAGCTCTTTTCCTCAAAAACAACACAGTATAGATTGAAATGAAATGTCAGCTTAATTCTAAATCAAGGGGTTTGTCATTCACAGGCTGCTGCTTGCTAATAATCCTGACACATTTCAAGGCAGAGCTGCGTGCTTTTCCTTGGGATATTCTGTGCCCAAGAATACCCCTCTGATGCTGGCAAGTAGAAAGCAGCCACTATTCCTCACAGACCTGGGAACACACAAGTGTCCAGAGGGCTGTGTGGCTTTGTCACCTATGCAGGACTTTTCCATGAGGAGATGGGAGGATGTCTCCTTACCCAAGCAGGGCAATGTCAGACATTATGTCCTGAGTGCTGAGTTCCCAGCAAGAGACATCCACAAGAGCTTCCATGGCTGATGGCATGGTCAGTGCTGCAGAAGGTGAGGCCAGCTGGGATCCTGAGAAAACACAATGTTATTTCCATCCAGCCACAGCAGGCTCAGGCAACCCAAAACCAGGGAGAGCTCCCATCCCTGCGCAGGCTGGGGACTGACCCTGGAGCAGGAAAAGGGAAGCAACATTAATAAGAGTGAAACCTAAAGACTGTCTGAAAACACATGTGCTGCTGCCAGTAAGGAGGGGAAGTATTTTGAATTCAGTTGAGGCTTTCTTTGGCTCAGGGTGACCTTTAGAGAACCCACATCCCAGTTCACACTTTCCAGTGGAGTTGGCAACGCAGCTGGCTCTCCATTCTCATCATGACCTTTTTTTTTAAATTATCTTTTTATTTTTTCCCCTTTTTCAGCTGAAATATTTATGCAGGTTTTTGGGGGTGTAGCTTTCATCACTCCAACCAAGAGGAAATGGTCATATCACAAAGCAGGTTACAGTATATGGCCCTGGGGATAGCAAGGCCTTTGGTAACACTTCTTCCCATGGCCTTTCTCCTAGGTAACCTAAGAGCAGGAAGGTTTATGAAGCTGATCCCATCTGACCCCACGGAGAGATTTAGCCTAAACATCTGAAGGATGAGAGTCACAGAGAAGAGGGAGCAGAGGGAGAGGGTTTGTAGCAACAGCTTGAAATAGGGGAGAATATTAGGACAAGAACATAAAGGAAGTCGGAGAAATAACACCATCTCATTTACCACTCAAGCACGCAGTGTTTGTCATATAGAAATAAAAACAGTGGGGAATGATTCCCCAAGGAGACCTTCTTATCTGACAGCATTAATGCAAGATAGACCCTTGTGTTCATGCAGGCAGTAACACAGACACTTGTGCAGACACACACATACACACACACACACACACAGAGGATTGGTTTGAGAATGGGAAGGGAGGAAGGCAAGAAATCTTTAATCTTCACTTTCAGAGCAATAAGCAAGTACATCACCACCTCTGTGCTGCCCACAAAAGCCGACACCATCCAATTCCCCACTGCTGTACCTGTAGGAGGATGGCTCTGGCAGGGAGGGGCTGCCTCACTGCATATCCACGCAACAGCTTGAAAGCAGGAAAAGTACCACGTACAGGAGGGGCAAGAGAAATCCAGAGCAGAGCTGGTCCTCAGTCTGCCTGATGTCCTGGCAGAGCCCAAAAGATGCCAGAGACACCACAAGTCCCAGGACAGCCGAGCCATTGTGTCCCTGCTCAGGCAGCCCTGAAGCAGGACCCGCAGCCTCCTGCAGAGGCTGTGCCGTGGGCTTGGCTCTGAGCTCCTTTTCTGCATCCATTGAGCTTTTCCCCTCTTTACCACCCAGATACCCACTGATTTATACTAATCCTGTGAGCTTTGTCCAGCCTCCTGCTGGCTCAGCCTCGGGGTTTTCCAAGCTTCTGGCAATCCTGTCCCATCTCACTCCTTTCTGAAAAGCAGGGGAGAAGAAAAAGGTGCTCCCCATAGCTTATCAAACTGTGATCCTAAAAATATCCTGTTGGCCAAGGTCATCTCTGTGGAGCGTTTAGAGATCAATGATGAGCCCTGCTGCTGATTTCATCCAGTGCAAACACATAACTACCAGCAATCTTGATGCTGCAGTGCTGGAAAGCAATGTTTCAAACACAATCTTTTAAGAAGCAACAGAGACCAAGCAAACAGGTGCCCTATGAGCTTGACAAAAACTCAAATCCTCTTCAGGGGGAAATTAACAAGCACTGCTGCTGGCTGGATCCAATTTATTAAGGTCCCAGAGAAAGCAACCATGAAGAAAAGAGATAAACAATCTTCAGAGAGAACAATTGCAGATCAGTTGTGACATAATCAGGAGACCAGTTTCTCAAGGATGGAGAAAGGGAATGCCAGGCCTTTCTCTCATTAATCAGAATTAAAAGCCAGAAATATGCTGTCTATCTCTGCTCTACAGCAGTGCTGCAATTGATTGCTAATTGTTCTCTTTGAAGATTATTTATCTCTTTCCCTCAGGATCCTTCCTTCCTCCCCTCTCTGTTTCTTCCCATAAAAAAAGAATGACCCTAAAGTGTCTTAAAAGGAGAATTTGCAGAATGAGAGATGCTTTGCAGTGTCATTACGAGCTCACAAGCAGCTGGATGGGGAAAGGAATTACCCATTATGGCCAGAGTTTTGTCTGTTTAGTGGGAAAGGGCAGATTGTAGCTTTAAGAGAAGCGTCAGAGAGTTGATATATGAGAAACCAAGCCAAATTTCCTTCTCCCTGGCTCTCAGTGTTCTTGGGTTAGGCACCATGTGATGTATGAAGCAATGTTTTGAGCCCTGGGAGACCTAATCTGGTAATGCTGGTAACTGCAGGGTCCTTCAAAGACCTTCCAAACCCTCCTTCTGCTCAGCAGTTTAAGCACAGTTGAATTGAAGATGGAAACTGAAGTGTCTATGTACATTTGAGGGTCACCTTATCTTTTAGTTAGAGCTTTACCATATTACAAAATTCTTACTTTGTCTGAAGTACATTACTAGAGCCAAGCCAGCAACCCAGGAATGCCACCCAGAAAGTTTTGAACCTGTTAAAACCCTTTGCCCAGCAAGCACCGGGAATGGGAAGATGCCAAGAATGAGAGCACAAACACTGCTTTTGGGAGGTGGTTTGTAGCTGGAAGGCAAACAGCCCATTACTGCTGTCTCCACATCCTTGGTGCTGCAAAGAGAGTGCATGGATAACCAAGTGTCACAGTCTGGTCCCCTGTGAGCCTCAGAATGACATCCACACCTGCATGTCTGAATGAGGGAGGAGAAGGACTGTGCTGGGAAAGAACGTGGAAAACCCTCCCTGCCTGCCTGACTGGAGGGAGAGGAAGGAGCCCCAAGGGGCAGCTGTTCTGCCCTGTCCTGGACAAGGAGGTCTTGGCTCTCCTTAACTCTCCTGGCACAGCTCACTTCCAAACACAGGTCTGATGAATTCCAAGCTGTTCCCACCTCGCCGTGCCTATGATGTGCCCCAACATGCTGCACTAAACCTCTTCTGCTGCCCAGTGCACTCAGACACCACGTTTCAACTGTTTATTAGTTTCTGTGTTTCTTCCCAAGTCTGGAGTGGGGCATTTCTGCCCTTTCTTCTGCCAGACTGTGCTTGCTCTTACCTCGCAGCCTGGCATGAACACTGGATGCAAATGTGTCTGTGTGCCAGAACATCACTTTGCTGCCCTGACAAGCAGCAGCAAGGGCACCCCTGGCCATTGCATGGAGCACAGCCTGTCCTGAGGGAAGAGGTCTATTTCCCTGTGGAAAGGCTCAGCCTGATGGTTGAAAATGTGCTATGAAACTCTGAAAGCAGCATTGCAGGGGGGAATCAGCCTGGCGTGTGTCACCTAACTCTCACCTCACCGTGAGTCAGAGGGAGGGAACAGCACCTATCCCTGAGGGACCCCAACCTGTCATGGGAAGGGAAGAAATGCCCATTGTCTTCAGGAAGGTTTATTTGTTTGCCTCTGCCTGTCAAATGGAGATCATCAACCCAGAAGGGTTGGCAAGACAAGATCTGTTACTGGGTGGAGGCGTAGGGGCCCTGGACTAGAAGCAGCTAGGGAAGGGTGAAGGGTGATAATTATTACTGCAGAAGAAATTCCCAGCTGTGGAATCAGCACGTCTCATTAGACTTTAAAACTGAGCAACACGGAAAGGTGACCACACCTGGAAGAAGCCAGCTACAAGCAAGGACTTCCCCACCCCACTTCCTCCCTTTCCTGCTTCCATATCCACAGGCTGGGTTTCCTGGAGTAAAAGAAATGGCTCAGTTCTGGACAGACACAAAACTTGCTGCCCTCCCTTTGAAATACCTGGTTTCCTGTTGGTTTGCTAACTGGAGCCTGTAAAAGTATCCACGCTCAAGTTCTCCCTCTGTGTGGCTACACACAGAAGTGCTGCTGTGCAGGATGAGACACTTTAGGAAAGGACCTTGATCACTCCAAGCTATGAGTCCAGCGTGCTCTCTGCAGTTGGAAAAATATTTTAACTTGATTTCACCACTTGCTGTTTCCTACGAAGATTCAGAAGGGAAAACACACTTAAAATACCTCTTCCACTTCAGTTTCTCAACTTGAAATGGTCATTAATTTTCTTTTTACTTGCAAATGACATTGTCCTTCACTTCGGGGTGGGGGGAAGGAAAAGAGATTTAAGACAAAAATATGTAATGGTAATGGGTAGATTTTGATTAAATTCTTGATGGAAAAATTCAACAGGTCCTTGATTAGACTTTTAATGAAAATCAGTGATGCAAAGTAGCCAGCAGCACAGAAGTCGGAGCACTCAGGGTAGGCAAGGGGGAATCAGCCTGGCTGAGTCTCATTTCATCCCTCCTGCACCAAGAAGTGGTCATTGGCAGCTGGCCAGTCTTGAGCACAGTTCTTTTCATTTCTTTTCCCACAACCTATAAATACATTTGAAATAAAATTAAGAAACTTGGTTTCACTCCAGTTCAAGAGACGGGGGGGAAAAAAAGGAGATGAAATAATAAGCAAAGAAAACAAAAGGCAGACTTTTAATATTTTTTTTCCCTGTAAAATAAAACCATTGTTTTACAACTTTACTGATAGAGCAGGTGTCAGGGTAGATGTGACTTGGTGGAAAGGCATGTCCACTCTGTTGCATGAAGTGTGCAGAAATCTTCCCTATAACACCATCCAAAGTGGTTTGTACCAGCAAATATTTGCCTTCTGCATAGCAGTAAAAAGGATTGTTCTGTAGTTCTCTGCACTGGGGTCATTTGAGTCCTGGTACAACAAATATTGCTTCTAATGAGAGAGAACAGTGCTTGATCTCTGGATAAAGGCAATCAAAATCCATTTGGCATGGTAAGTCCAGAGAGGGAGGAGGAGAACAAGAACTCAGAGAACAAAAGGAACCACAGCAGCATGAGGATCCCAGAGAACAAAAGCAGGCGAGAGCTGTCCAAGAGTACTGTGAGGGAAGCACCAAAAAGCCCACAAAGCCCCACAAGAACTCCCTTTACTCATGTTCTGGCTCAGGCTGAGTGGTCTCCCAGTGCCCGCAGGGGAAGCAGAAGGACAAGTTGTCCTCTGGTGTTTCGTTCCCAGGGTAAAGAGCAGCCCCCTCCTCTGAACTGTCCCCTCAGAGGTCACTCTGCATGGAGATAAAAGCACTTGGACTGCACACAGACCTCATGCTGGAGGCTCCTACTGCATCCCAGTGACTGTGGGCACTCCAGCCCTCCTGCTCCAGGGGGTCACTGGAGTGGTGTCTTAAAATACCAGTGATTGCAGCTGGCAGGAGCCTTGCAGACCCATGCATTGCATGCACCCATCAACAGCCCTGCAGCAGCTGGGGGTGTTTGAGGAGTGCCTGGTTGAGGAAGGTTATTTGTGATGTAGTCCCTGTGAGCTTCATTGTGCTGAACAACCAAGTGAGCAAAGACAAAAAGTCCCTGTGTGGCCAGGAAGATACAAGAGAGGCAGAAGTGCTGCTGGAGAGAGTAGCTTGGCACACCTCTGTGGAGGGATGAACTGGGGAGGAGTGGTAGGGAAAATGATATTGAGCCTTTAAGCACAATTTCTGGTGTGTGGGAGCATGGGTTGGTGCTGCCTGTCTCAGTGCATGCAGGCAAAGCTCAGGTTTGGGGAGCAAAAGCAGCTGCAGGGATAACCCTATTGCAGACTGCACCACGCTCTTCCCTCCTCCAGGCTGCTGGCACTGCCAGGCTGCAAACCAGAGCCACGAGCCCAGTCCTCTGAGTGACTGCAGAGACAGGAGATGGGCTGTGTCTCTGTAACACAAATGTGACACTTCTGCTTTTGCCATCTGCAAAATGAGTGTTTTACACAACCTCCCCTGTTTCTGCAGGGGAACAGAGTTGGACACTGTGTCTGGCAGGTTTCAGATGCCCGTTCACACCAGTCACACAGGTCCTCCATCAGGCTCCTCCCTGTGGTCCCCTGACTCTCTACCCAGAGATAAATCAGTCTGCACAGGGAGCTCAGGTGGAGAAAGGCAATAGAAGCTTCTAAAGGGCAGCAAAGTGAGAAAAGAGCCATCTTCCATACAGATGTCCCTTGTACCACAGTTAAAGTGGAAACAACATGCCACATCAAAGAGGGGAAATTAAAAATATAGCAAATATGTCCCTCCACTCTGCAGCTATCACCTGGGAGTTTGCATAAAGTTTATGACACTCCTTCATTGTTAGAAACCAGCAGTAAAGGAGCTAGACATTTATTTTGCAGCTTGGCTCTGCTCCTTGAGCAATAAATGCTGCACAATGTGGAGCCAGGTCTGCAAACACACTGTGCCTCTGCAGGGGCAGGGCTGAATGCTGCAAGGTGGTCCTGGGATGCTGATGCTCCTAAGTACCTGGAAGTGCCCTGATGGAGTACAACAGGGAGAGAGACAAAATGAATGCATCAGCGCAGGCCTGCAGTGATGATGAGGTGTCTGTACTACCGTGGTAGCTGCTTTCTGCGAGTAGAGAGGACAAAACAGGGCTGTGATGGCTTTATAGCTGAGGATCAGTGGGATCACTGAGGTGTACCACTGCCCCATTTGTTTGTGGAGAAACTGGGGCATGACAAGGAGGTCTTCACCCCCACCGAGCAGCCCTATTCAGCCCCCACAGCTACCCTGCTCCCCTGTGGAGCAGTGTTGGGTGCGATGCAGACCCCCAGGGCACAGGGAGATGGAAGATTCCATCAGGCTTTTGGCTTTGTTCTGCTCCTGGCATGTCATAACCCTTTGCAGCTGCTCCTTGGAGGATGAAGAGACTCTCTCACCTGAGGAGACTTCAGAGTGAACAGCAAAACCAGACTGGTGGGACCTATCCTCGTCCTCTGATGGCAGGGACACAGATGGTCTTGGGAGGAGCTGGGGACCCTCAGTATTCTCTGTATTTGCTCAGGGACATGGCTGGAGCCAGTCAGAGGGCAGAGCCCTGACTACCTGAGCCACATATCAGGACTCTAAATGACCACAGGTATCTGTTTAATCTCATTGTTCTTCCCAAAGTTACATGAGGAGCCCAGTGCAAGTTTTCCAGGCTCTGAGTACAAAAAAACACCCCAATATCTGTCTGAAAACACTTCACTTTGAGAGAGGTAATACAGCTTGTGGTGAGAATGCCAGCCAGGTCTGAAACCATCCAACAGATCAGGACAAAGGTAAGAAGGCAGCAGACCCTTTTCAGGGAAGCCAGGCCATCTCCTTCAGGAATGCCTTTAGGAAGACAAGCTCCACAGACAGCTGTGCTCACCTCTGGCACCAGGATTTAGGTAGCAGTCTGCCAAAAAGACACAGAGGAGTCCACAGTGTTGGGGAACAGAGCTGCAGGGAGAGAGGGGTAAAAACCCAAATGAGCACAACCTCCAGCCCTCCCTCCACAATTAAACTGCCCCAGAATGAACTTTGACACCAACCAGGTAAGATTGTAATGTCTTAGCACATTGTAAGAGACAACTAGGATGAAATAAATTCACTTGGTTTTGTGATGCCTCAAAGCTGCGTTTCACAGCCTGCCCACTAAATGTCTACAGCCGCGCTTTATCGCACTTGCACAGAACTTCTGGTGTGACTCCAGCTGGATGCTGCACCCTGGGCACCTTCCAGTTCATTAGCTAACATCTGTCTGACATGCTGTTTGTTTTCTCACCCTCTTGCAACAGGGACAAGCCTGCTAAGGAAAGCTTTTGATCACTGGGTTGTTTTGGGTGCTGTGTCACTCTTCTTTTGCTGTGAGTCACTGATGGAGGAGGCAGCCTCTCTCCAGCAGAGCCTTTAAACACACAGGGACTGTTGGGACACCCATGGTTTTGCACACACAGGACCTAAGCCTTCAGTCCCTAGAGAACACTGCCTGACAACTCTGTCACTCACAGAGCTGCTCCAACACCTCCAAGACACACACAAGGCTGCATCTTCATCCATCCACACACACAGGAACTGCTTTAGTCCCAGGGACATTGATGTTTCTGCTGCTGTATTGGGAATAATACTTCTCCATACAATTTGAGAAAGCCACTCTCCTTCCTCTCACAGTTATCTGGGTCTCATCTGAAACCTGCTCCAAACTCTGTCTGGGGACTCAGACTTGCAGGAGTCTGATTGCAGGGTGCTGGCTTCCCATGGATCAGCCAGGCCTGGTGAATGTTGGCACACCTGCTCCCAGCCCTGGATGAACACATCAGCAGGGCATCCCACACACACCTCTGCCCACACAGCCAAGCCAGGCTGTACAGCAGTCACCATGGCTCATCTTGGAATGGGTATGGCTCTGAGGCAGAGTTTGGGTCAGGCTGAAGCAGAGCTCCTACTCCTTTCTCTGTTGGCCAAAGGCAAGCATTCAGTCTGGGTGCTGCCTGCATTTCTACATCTGGACAGCACTCCCACCAGTGAGCTGTTTGCAACCAAGAGAGGCATTTTGGGTGCCTTGGCTGAGCTGTGCTTTCTGCTTCCTTCTCTTCTGCTCCCTGTGGGAGCTGCCCTTGCCACACAGCCTCTTGTTGCCTGCTCCTTCACAGCTAGGCAGCAGCACGGGGGCTGCATGTGAAGAAACACCAGCATTCTCCTCTTAATCTGACAGCAGGATAAGGAGGAAAACCGAATCCCAGGTGGTAGATTGGCCTGCGGGTCCATGGGAGATAGCAATGGAGATGATACATTCCAAGCTGGTTTGATTTTGAACCAGACCACACAACCCCTACCCCAGCCACAGAGTATGTTCACCTCCTCCACCTCCACATCCAACCTGGCTGCACAGCCAGTGGTGCCTCAGGAAGCTACAGGAACACCACCTTAGTGACCCTTCATCTAATTACAATGACCAGGGCAAGTGCTAGACCTGGGCTTGTCTTCTGAAAACCTGCATGGGCTCAGCATTCTCTGCAGCTCTCTCCTTCCCTGCTCCCCAGCTGGAATCTGTCCTGATTTGCACGCCCAGAAATTCATGGTACACTGATAACCCAATGCAAACAGAGAAATCCCAGCATGAAAGGTGTCCCTGAGCACCGCAGGCATCTCCTTGGTGTTGTTTGTAATTACAGAGGCAAACAGTCCTGTGAGCTGTGCTGCCAAGGGCTCCCTGGAAGAGCCCCAAGCTCCAGATAGCCAACTAGTCTGTTGATGGGGCACAGCAGAGCAGAGATGTGGCTCTTCCCTCCTGTTCTTCTGATTCAATTATCGTGCTTCTGATTTAGCAGGCAGCTGGCTTTGGAGCATTCGCAGCAGTCAGGGCTGTGTGTGCCTGGGAAGCCCTCCCATTGGCACGGGACAAGCCCAGGCATCTTCAGCTGCTTCCTGCTTTGAAAGAGAATTCATCCGTGGTGGAAGCTGGGAGGCAGACCAAGTACAGACATTTTGGCATTGAAGTAGCAGGTACTGCATTGTCCTGAGATGCCTTTTTCTCTTCTGACTTGCTGATACCAAATCAGGGGGATAGAGGGGAGCTCAAACCTGAGAATAATTTTTCATCAACTTTCCATATCCCCTCAGTCTGCATATTCCTATGCCACATAATTCAACTCTGCCAGACCTTCTCACGGCATCAAAACATTTTGCTGCTGTCCAAATTTTCTGTTGTTACTGCTTTTGTTTGTTTGTTTGTTTAATTATCGCTCTGTGGAAAATTTCGAAATGGCAACTGTTCCATCCCTTTTGGGAAAAACAAGCACACACTGAAATGTTGGGATTCCCCTAGGAGTGAAAATCCCACATCTCAGTGATAGAGGTCAACATCTTGATTCAGTAGGAGGGTGTCAGGGAAGGAGGTCCTAAGACATAGCTGCACCCTTGGTGAAGGCGGGATGAAGCTTTCAGTGCCCTGGGAACCTTCTGCCCTTATCCCTCAGAAAACAGAACCTACAACCTGCCAGCAGCTCCCACTACAAGGCAGTTGGAATGCTGAATCCATGCAGGTCACTTGCAGAACCAGTCTTGTTTCCACGTTGCTTCTCTGGGGACCTGACTTCTGCCCTGTTTCAGGTGAAGCTTTTCTAACATCTGCCCTTTTTGTGTCCTTCTTTTACTCTTGACTGCATCACCCCAAGTGCAATGACCTGCTCTAACAGGGAGGTCAGACTAGATGATTTCCAGAGGTCCCTTTCAGCACCAGCATTCTCTGATTTTGTGATTCTGTGACCTTCTCTGTCTCCTCAATCCCTTCTGGCTTCTGATATCACTTCTCTGCTTTTCCGTCAGGAATTTCTGCTCTTTCCTTGCCCCAGAGCTTCCTTCATTGCCCTGAAGCTGCTCAAGGCTTTGAGGGGATGAAACAGGAAGGGAAGGTGTGACCTTTCCTGGTGAAGCCTGAGATATAGAAGCACTGTGCCCCTAATAATGCACTGTGATGCTGCTTTGCTGTTCCACTTTGCTCTTCACAGTACCCTGGCCAGCAGCAGAAGAACCTGCAGTGTCCATTCCCACCTGGTGCCAGGACTGGTGCAGTGTAGGTTGAGTGACCAGGTGCTGCTTGCAGACAAGAAAACAAGGCCATGGTCAAGGCTCCTTACAGGAGATGGCACCACGACCCAGCATCTCCTCCAGGATGTCTCTGCTGCCTTTCTTTCCCTTCCAGCCTCAGTGAGCTCCAGCACACTATCTGGCTTGGATCCCTGCAGGTCCCTCTTTCCCCAGACCTTCTCCATCCCTAGACTGTAATTCTCCTACAACCTCTGTCCACTCAGGGCTCTTTTTTCCCCTTCCTCTAATCAGCATCACTTAGGGCTGGCTCTGCTGTGGTCTCAGCATGCAGCTGCTGGCCTGCAGCACCATAACTGAGTCCCAGGACTCAGCAGCAGCTCCTCTGAGAAGACAAATCGGTCATTATGCATCTGAACAAATAGATTTCATATTCCAAATGGAGAGATCTGTCAGCAGCTCCATTCCTCTGGGAAGCCATGAATGTCAAGCCATTTAAGAGCCCTTTCCTAATGATGCCCCTGGTGAGCAGCCGTGAAGACGTATAGCCCCAGTGCTCAGCAAGGGTTTGCTGGAGACTATCAGGGTAGAGGGGAAGATTAGGAGGCATTAGCACAGCAGAATGTCTCGTTCAGCATTTCCTCTGGAGTCCTGCACAGCAGAAAAGGAGCACGAGGCATGGGCTCAGATTAATGGGATTTTTACAAGCCAGCTTTGTCTTCTGACAGTGGAGAAAAATGATTGCACACACACACACACAAGCACGCACACGAATGAGGGGAGATGGGCTGTTCTGCCTGACTTGTACATTTTGTAATGGAGAGCCTGGCTGGAATGAGAGGGAAAAGATGAAGTAGGGCAATGGGAATGTGATCCCTCTCTGACCCGCTGTGGTGCTTATCGACTGCAGACCCTGCAAGGTTTGTCCTGGCACTATTCCTCCTGCAATCCACAGCCCTGTAAAAGGCAGCTCTCTGCTGGGTTAGGGGAAAATCACACAGGTTTGGAGACTCCTTCCCAGGCCAGCAGACTGCAAGAGCTGATTGTGACCCCCAGCAGCATGGATGGAGTTAGAGTGAGCCGGGAGCTAGCCCTTGCAGCCAGGATTGTCCCCATGGGCAGAGATCAGGGCATGGAGACTCAGCAATGCCTCAAGCCCATCCACATGGCAAGTCCATGGTTTCATCTCACTGCCCACATAGATGCTCCAATCTGGAAAACAAACAATTGGAATTTACCTTGAAAACATTCAGGATGTAACACTGCCCTGGCCAGGTATTCCCTCTCATGCCCTTCTTTGCTAAAAATTTGATCCAAATTTTCCAGGAGTGCTAATTTTCCCAAAGTAGATTTTTTTTTTTTGCAAATTGGGGTTTTCTAGGATATACACCTAACTGAGTATCACAAAGCACTTTGGAAAGCTCTCACAGATCTGTTATTTGGCTGCTTCTTAAAAATTAGCAGTTGTGCTTTGGACAAAACAAAACAAACACATTCACACCAAGGAAAGGTGGCCAGAATCAAACCCCTGCCTTCAAAAAGCATGGACCATTTCAATTAGCATTCCCCAACACCCCCAAACTTAAACACTCATGCTGAAAACCACTTCCTGTATACGAAACGTGGCCCTATCTTCTTCCAAATGTATAAACCAGCCTGTGTGTTATCTCTTCAGATGGAACCATTTGTACTAAGGGAAGAAAAATGCAAGTATCTAGAGGCCACCTTTAATAAAGTATTTGATAGAGTGGCTTGCAAAACCGTACCTGGCAAATGAATTTGAATTGGAGTGGATACAAGCTGAGACACCTGATGGAGAATTGGCTAAGAGGTGTGTAAACACAGAGCCATGATAAACTACAGGGGTCTGCATGGGGAGGAAGGTTTCCAGAAGGTGCCACAGGGATCGATGTTAGAGCTGGTCTAGTTTAACATCTTTATTAATGACAGGGACGGAGAAGTAAACAACACATTAATAAAATCCCGGGATGATACTGAGCAGCACAATTCCCTAGATGGAGCCAAGAGAAGGAATTTGCAGTGTAAGGGCTGACCCTGCACAGCTTCTTGCATTTTGTTATCAAGATCAAGGGGTACACTGGGGGCCCGAGGTGGGTAAGGGGCTGAAAGGAATCTAGGAAAGGAGCCCAGGCTGGAAGCATGAGATGAATACTGTGAGATAACTGAGGGAGGGAAAGTTTGGGTCAAATTCCATTCTCTAACCCCACAAGATCCTCATTTTTGTCCTGAGAAGGGCACTACAGACAATGGGCCATACAAATTGGCAGCTACGTCTCCATAACTAGGTGCTCCCTTCAAGATGCTGTGCCCTTCCAAGGAACCTTCAGGCAAGTGCTTACAATCGGAGATGTTCTCTATCCCAACACCAGAGATATTGCACCCATCCAAAGGAACACTGTGTCAGTAATTGATGTGTCAGGATAAATAGCAAGCGTGAAGTGATCCGTGAGATCTCTGCTTTTGGAAATTGGTGATTGCTTAATACCCGCAATTGTAATTTTATTTCATTTATGTCATCTTTTGGAGCACGGTCCTGGCTAGGGAAACACACACAGACACACTCAATACTTCAGAAAGACTAATTTTCCATGTTTCTAGGGAATTATGAGCAAAACTCTTGGGGAGAAAGATGAGGGCAGGAAAATTAGATGATCAAAGTTGAGAAAGTGGGAGACAGTGCAGGAAAGAGCCGCAAAAAAACTCTGGAGCTGGAAGAAAATCAGCCTTGCAATGAGAGACTGAAAATTCTTGATCTGTTTAGCTCATCAAAAAGATTGAGATTTAACTCATTGCAATGTGTAAGTACCTTCCCAGGAAGAAAATACAAGGTGTGAAATGCTCTTCAATCACATGGGGAAAGGAACAAAAGAGCCAACAACTGGAAATTAAGGTCAGAGAAATTTCAGTGAAATATAAGGCCCACATTTGCAGCAGAAAATGTGACCAGACATTCAGTCAAAATCCCAGGGACGTGGTAATTTCTGGGATGTGGTAATTTCTTTATATCCAAAAGCACGGGATCATTTTCTGTTAGATGCTCCAGTCAAATACTGGACGGCGTTCAGTAGAAACCAGATGCAGCTCCCTGCTTCAAGAGGGCTGTGCTGCAAAGGGGGTCATGACAGACGACCTGTGGTTTTCTTCCAGAGTTCCTTGGAAGAGGATGTTTAAATACCTTATGTTGCATCTCATTCCTTTCAATTCTACAACTGCTGGCATATCCTCTTTACACTCCTAATAACAGATCTGCATTCATCATCTTTAGTCCATTCTGGATATTGTGCAAGTACTTGTTTTCATCGTGTTTGCTATACCAGCATCTTCATTTATCCCTCACAGCTGTCTGTCATTTCCAAGCACAGCCCGGGGCTCCCTGTGCATTTTCCATACCTGTGGTTAAGATCTCGATAGGACAGTTCCTGTTTTATTCCTAGAACTGCAGGAGCCTGTTCAAGAAGGAAACTTATGCTGTGCTCTCTTTAAGGAAAACTTTCTTCTTCTCTGTTCTAGTAAATTTTTTTCCTCCAGTTGTGAAGATCACATCCTTTTCAACAGCACAGCCTCTTCTTCTTGTAAGTTGAGACAACCTGATATCATGTACCCTAAATTCACCTCCTGAGAGGTTTCTGTTGGTTCTACCTAATACACCTAAAGGTATAAATCAAGGCTAAATACGCCTTCATTTAATGCTGCAGGAGGAGCTCAGTTGCTACCAGAGGGAGAAGCAGTGGGCTCTGGGGACTTGGGGAGGAAGCCAAGGTGGAGCAGAGAGGCTGAAGGTTGTTTTTGCTGCTATTATTTAACAGCAAAGGTAAGGCCAAGAGCGTGGGTAAGGCTTGACCCTGCCCTTGCACCCTGTGAGGGAGCTGGCTGAACACGTTGCTGCTCGCACACAGGTCTTGTGCAAGGAGACATCTGGAGGCAGGACCCATCTGGATCAGACCTCTCTCCTGGGACCACTGCTTGTGTGATTTCCTGGACACTATAAAGTTGCTGGAAATGTAAAGGCACTCCAGAAATGGGCAAAAGTGATGAAAAGTCTGTGGGGAAGGAGTAAAAGGTGGACTTGCCTGCTTGCAAGAACTTAGGAGGAGGAGGGAGGGTATTAAGGGTCTCTTGGTAGCTTCACTGAGAGGAAGGGGATGAAATCAGGCGAGAAAAATTGCATCTGAACACCAGGAAATGCTTTCTGTCTCTTAGATGTATTAGCTTGGGGAATTGCATTCTTAGGCACAGGGTGAGGACATGGTTGCTCAAGACATACCCAGGAAGCCTCTCTGAGCTTGAAAGGAAATTTCATAGAGCTGTGGCAAGCTGGGACACTCTCAGCACTGTTGTTACACCCCTGCTGTGTTGATGTCATTCAGAGGGTGCTGCTGGGTGCCCTCTGTAGCACTGGGAACTCAGGATTTCACAGGGAGGAGGGATGTGCATCCTCCTCACAGTGTCCAGCCCCAAGCTCCTGTGTCCTCCTCCCATGGCTGGACCCCTGGATGGCTCTCATCTCAGCTGGTGGAGTGCTGGTGGTGAGGGAGCTGGGCAGGAGGAGAAGGGCTCCCCAGGGGCCCTGGACACCCCAGACTGATGTCCACACTCATACCCCGGCATAACGACGGATGGGAGCCACAGCTGGCTCTTACACCTCCGTGGCTGTGAGCCCACCTCCAGCCGTGCTCTCCAAGCTCTGGTCTGAGCACCAGCCCACTTAGGTTTTCCCAATAGTTTTATCCCGTGGGATGTCAGCTATAGGGACTTTCTGGCTTTTTCTCACCTTCCCTCGCTCGCTGTCCCAACCTCTTGGGTCTGCTTTTTCCAGGGGTGACCATGTCTCCAGGTTGGAGCACCCTTACCAAACTGGTGAGCTCCTACAGAAGCTTGGAATGCAGCAGCCAGCAGCACCATTCCTCCAGCAGATATACCTGCTTCCTAAGTGAGACCTATTGCCAGTCTGTCCCTTATCTACCTTTCCCTCCTTTCCAGCCGTTCCTCTCTTCCCGGCTTCTCCCGGAGTTGTGTTGTTGCCATAGTTACCCGTTTATCTTTAAAAGCTACATTTCCCCCCACCCCACCCCAGTGCAAAGTGAAATTCCCGAGCTTCATCCTCCACGGAGAGCTGCCTCCCTCTAAAGTGGCACTAATTGAGCATGAAATGCTATGCAACTAAATTACACCATAATTTATTCGGCGTTAAATGATTTTAAGCAGTGGCTCAGGAGTGCTGGGAACAAGAATCACTCCCCTCTTCCCACTCTCCTCGCTGTGCTGCCTGCGCCGCAGCCGGAGCCCGAGGATTGCATCCTCCGAAGAAGGACCAGCCTTCAAGAGAACAGCCTCCACCTCGCTGTCTGCTTTTTTCGGGAGAGCTGACAGCTTGTTGGGCACTCATTAAAGAACCGCTAATCACATCCCTGTCGCTCCTGAGAGTCCTAATTTCCGACAGGGAGCCTGTCTGTAAACTGCAGGGTATGGGATGTCACCAGCATCCTGCAGGATCTGGGTGGTTTTAGCCTGTCAGGCTCAGATCGGGGGCTGAGGGCTTTTCCTCTTTGAAGAGAGAAAACTTCAGCGCAGAGAGTTTGGCCAGGTTGAGACTGGCTGCCAAATTATATCACGTTGGCTCTTTCTTCATTCCCAAACCACAGATCCTTTCCTCCTGCCTGACAGCTGCCCTCCAGCACCGTAGAACATCAGGTCTCCCACTGGTGTTTCTCATGCATGTTGTTCCTATGGAAATAGGAAATCATTTGCTCCTCCTTCTAAACACCACCAAAATACCATTTTGAAGAAAAATGCAGAAGTTTCGTATGGAAAATGGAAAACCAAGATGTTCCAACACTCTTTGGAAATATTTTTCACTGTCTTTTCAGACTTGAGGCATTTGACAAAATTGATAAAAATATCAGAACTACCCCCATCAGTACAAGGTGTATTTTTAGACATAAAAGAGGAAAAGTTTCATTCAGTGAGGAAAAATGTCCCTACTTCCACTCAGAATGGAGACAATTTCACCATTGTGTGAGAGACTCCAGGAGAAATACATTCTCCTAAATAAGGAAGGATGGGAAAAGTACCAGCAGGATCAGAGATACAGAAATATAGAGCAGCTTCCAGCTTTCTTTTATCTTCTTTTTTTTTTCTTTCTTTCTCTTTTTTTTATTAAATATATGGAGACTAGGGTTAATCCTCCAAGTCAAAGAGTAATTGGGGACAAGAAGCAGCTAGCCCAGTAGAAAAGGAATCAGGGCTGCATGAACAAGCAGATTAGGACCATTCAGTCTGTGTAAGGGCTGGGTGGTGATTATGGATGGGTAGGTTAGGAGCTCAGCAAGTCTAAAATAGCATGGAAAAGATGACTGGGGATGGATGCTTTCTTGCCTTTTCTCAGAGAGCCGTGCATCAAACTAGAAGAAAGCAAGTTCAAAAGAAGCAAAGGTATTTTTCTCTCATATGTGAAGGTTAACCTGTGTAGCTTCTAGCCACAGGACATTGTGGGTGGTAAAAGTGTTGTAAAAAAATGTGGCACAAAACCCACCAGGATTATTTCACACGGGGATAATTCATCAAAAATTGCTTAATCCTGGAGTGGTGTTTTATTGCAAGCCTGAGGATGATACTCAAGCGAAAAAATCAGATAACCATGTTGCATTGCTGCTGGTTTGAAGCACATGAGGTTGTTGAGGTGCTGGGACAGACTATTTTTTGAGGCTGTGCAGATATCTGAGCCTTATTTTAGCAGTGTGGGCACCGACAGCATGCCAGACCTCCTCCCAGGCTGTGCAACCCCCTTCTGCTGAAACAATATTCCAGCAGGAAAGATCAATTTATCCAAAGCAAAGTGTTTCACTTAGAAGTGTTGCCTCCTGACAAAACTCATTTTAAGGTGAAAAAAAAAAAAAAAAAAAAGGGGGGGGGGGGGGGGGGGGGGGGGAGGATGAGTACTTTGATAAGGTTGAAGTGTTTCATTTGGGTCTTTCTTGAGTGCAGTGTTTCAAGATGACTTCTTCCCCGGTTTCAAAAAGGGAAATACATTGTAAAACCAAATGAAAAATGAAATAAAAAAAAAAAAGAAAAAAAAAAGAAAAGAAAAAGGAAACTCAAGCAGAACTGTTTGAGTCATCCCCACATCTTTTCCCCCTGCTGTTTTCCTTCAAGATGGTTAAATCTCCCTGGCTTTTGTTCCATCCTGGAACGGAAAACCTCTTAAAACCACTGAACTTCCCCCAGGTTCTCTCACAACCACTTCCCTGCTCTTTGGGATGACCTCTGTGGTGTGAAGCCAAGATGCTGAGCCCAGGCCACTCTCCAGCTGCCCCAGAAAATCCTCCCAGCTCACACTGAGCTCTGCTAACGGGCAGCTGGTACAAAACTTGCCCATCCTTTTCCAGGCAGGAAGGGAAAATCCTGGACTCCACAACTGTGAGTCAAACGCCTTTCACTGCCATGAATTTCCCTGAAGATGAGCTCTGAGTGCGGGCACTGGAGATGCAGGGGATAGCAGCAGCAAGGGAGAACACACCACATGTGTCCACCCCACCAGCACAGCAGCATCCACTGGGACCAGCTCTCCATCACCCCTGACATCATCTTCAGGCTTCTTCCTCCACCAGGAGCCTGTGGAATGATGGAAAGGCTCTTTTCCAGCCTCGAGTCAGACAGGTGGACTCTGTGCTTGTGGCAGGCAGGCATCTTTCCTGCCAGTCAGCTCTGAGAACTGAAGGAAGATTTTTGTTTGCCTTCCTCTGCCACACAGCCTTGTGAACTCCAGGAAGATGTTTGTTTGCTCTCCTCATCTTTCCTACAGCATTTGAGAGCCCTTCAAGGCAATGTTTTTCACTCCATCCTGCCTCATTCCTTGAGGTGATTCCCAGCATACAGGAGCCCTCTTGCACTTCACCCAGCAAGACCGCACTGTGGTTAACACTCAAAATCCCTGCCAGGAAATAAATAATTACTTGAGAAAAGTTAGGCTTAGAAGCAGCTTGGACAAACAACATTTTTCTTGTGTGGTTTTTTTTTTTTTTTTTTTTTTTTTTTAAGCTGGCTTGAACAAGGGAGTTGAAAAATATTTTTGCCCCAGAAGTAAAACTTTGGGTGCATTTGAAAGGTGAAAAACATAATTCTGGCTCAAAGAAAGCCTCTTGTTCCCCTTCAGATGTTCTTTTCTTATAATGGTCTTTGCAAAATAAAAAACCCCACAGTGTCCACATGAAAGTGTTAAAAAGTGCAATTTAAGCGCTTGTGGAAGGGCTTGTTTCTGACTGAAGCATTTTTCTCACCCAAATTAACTGCTGAGTTGATGCAAAGTTTCAAAGTGCACTCCTCACACCAAAGTGCATAAAATTTCACCCGAAGGGTGTCATTTCCTGGCATTCCCGTGTCCGCAGAGGTGTCGTGCAGGGGGTTGCTGTGCTCCCATGAAACACCGAGAGCTGTGAGCTGCTGCGCTTTGGGGCTTTTTGAAGTAAAATAACAATCTTTTGAGAGTGAAAGTCCGGTCCTGGCAGAACAGATGTTGTAACTTATCACATTTATGGTGGAAACTTGAGGGCCAAGAGGGAATTCAAACAGCAAATAGTTAACAGCATAAAGTGAAATAACGAGAAATATATAACGTGTATCAGAGGACCAAAGGGAGTTGATTGGTTTGAAGGAGCAGTGGGGGGTAGAAAGGAGCAATTAAAGATCTGGAGGAGGAAGAGGAGGCAAAGGAGGGCATTGCTGAGTAGCCAAGTGATTCCTTTAAATCTAGAGGGGTAAAAGTATATGATTCTCATTAAAATCAGCTGCTGTCCTGGGAGACCTGAGTGTAACACACATTTTAGCCATTCTCTGCAATCACACCACGAGCTGAGGGCAGGGTTACAGGGCATTGAGGTCTTCTCTAATTAACTGCCCCAAACTTTGTTAACTCAGCTTATGTGTCCCCGTGCCCTTCTGGGATGCTGAATAACAGCCGTGAGTCAGAGTGCTGAAGTGACACAGGCTGTCACTCTGAGCTGAAACTCTGGGAAACAGAATTTGAGTGGAAGAAGAGGGAGAGAGGCACAGACCCTTGTGAATTCCCCATGTTGCCTCACTGGCAGCTTGCAGTGGCTAAACTCTGGAGTTTCTGCTTGCTGATTACCTCCCTTTTGCCCCCCTTAAACGCTTTTGCTGTTGTGATTAATTGTTTGCCACCGAAGCTATTACTTATCAGATTGTTTGCTAGCTCCTTTATCAGCTGAGCAGAACAGGGGCTTGTTTGTGTGATGCTAAAGCAGCGTGGGAGGCTGCAGAGCGGGATGGAGCCTCAGGAGAGGGTGGCTGGGGGAGGATGTTGGGGTACAAAACCGCCTCTGGCAGCCAAGGAGCAGAGATTCCTAACCACGGGAGGTGCTAGTTAAGAGCCGGTACCATTCTGTCAACCCCAGCCAGTGGTTTGCTCAGATCTAGTATTCATTAAATGCTATATTCTTCGATAAGAGGAGAATGTATTGTGGAGCTTTAATAAAGGCTGTTGCTCATAACGCTGCTTACCGAAGCCTTTCATCTTCACCCTAATTAATTCATGCTAATTTCCTTGCCAGTTGGATACATCAATTTGAAGTTTAAAATAGAATCTTAGTTTGTTTGTGGAGTTCAACATGTTGCAAAATATAGCTCTCCTGTCAGAGGGAAAAATAAAAGGCATAAAGGGAAAGATCCGAATGGGGTCCTACAAAGGCAATGAGCTCTGCAGTGTGGGTTGGAGAAATGCAGCATTGCTCCAGGGCCCCACCTCTGCCCCTTCCCTATAGGATCAGTCCTAAGTGCTCAGGGACTCCACTGGGAACCCTCCCCACCAACAGGATCTTTCCACTGTGCTACTGCACCTTTGCTTTTATCAGCACAAAGACGGGAGATTATTCTTCACCTGGACTCACTCCTTCATGTCACAATCAAAACAAGCTTTCTCAGGAGATGCCGTTTCTTGGGGCTAGAATGTGGGCTCTTTGAAAGATCTCCCTGAGGAAAAGTTTTTGCCTAATCCAGTGCAGGCCCAGGGGTGCTGAGGAAGGAGTACAGTGGGGATTGCATTCAGGCTGCACTCAGTTATTTTTCCCACCAGCACTACATCAGCTCAGTTCCTGATGCAGCTTAAGGGATATAAAGTCACAGCTGAGAAGGCTGTAAAGGACACAGAGAGCCATCAGTCATCTCTTGCCCCAAAACTAGTCTTCCTCCAGTCCTTCCTGGCAAAATAGCAAAGCTCCTTCTCTCCAGACAGTCAGCAAACACTTAATTCTTGTCACTGTGATTTACTTGTATCTTGCTTGAAATCCCCTTCCTGCAGTTTAAACCTGTTTCTTCTTTCCTGTCCAATGGCTGTGGATCATTCCCACCCTCTCTGAATAGTCTCTGACCGTTCCCCAGCCTCTTCTTCCTCACAACCCCAAGCTTTCACTTTCTCCCCACAGGTCAGTTTGGAATGACTCAGGTAGACCTCCAGACACAAACACGAAGAGAGAAGCAGAGACCCAGGAGATCCGTGCACATGGGCTTGTACACCCACACACGAGTGCTTCCAGGCGTGCACACCTTGCATCCAGCCTTTTCCTCCCTCGGCATCCTTTGCTCACAGCGCCAGCAGCAGCACAGGTCTCTGAGCTGTCAGAGAAATAACCAGCTCTCCCAAAAGCCTCAGGTAACCGTGCGCTCTGCAGCCCTGGTGAAAAATCCCCTCAGCATCCAAGAAGAGAAAAACCCAGTGTAAACAGTTGTAGAAGTCCCTCTGCTCCTTGCCTTAGGATGTGGCTGCCTGACCAGCAGAGAGACAGCACAGGAACTGCCCGTGCACCCTCAGGCATGATAATGCACAGGGTAGATTCCAGGGAATCGCAGGAAATTTTGCTAGAAATGTGGCGTGCAAACACGGACTGCAAGTTCCAGCTGGTTTGAATTTTCTCTGTATTTATAAAAATAAATTGATACTTTATTACCTAATCAAAGTAGCTACTCATGCGTTTTCACCTCCCCCTTCCTCCTCAAATTTAGCACGGGTGTTTCAGATGCTAATATAGAGCTCCCAGGAGAACAAGAGAGCCTTTCTGTGAGACTTTTTGAAGACATCTTAGAGGATGCTTAATAAAGAGGCAGCATGGGGTGCTGTCTGGGTCAAAGGCTCGACATTCAGGATACTTGGACTCCTTCCCAGCTCTGGCACAACTCCAGAGCAAATGCTCCACTGCTCTGTGACTCAGTTTCCCCCTCTACCTGGTGAGATCCTAAGCCTGCCCTTTCCCATACTTTGGCAGACAGCTAAAATCTGTTCCTGGTACCATCACCACCCTCTCATTCCCCATCCTGCCAACTACTGCAACATGTTCCCTGTGGCACAGAGAGCCCCAGCCGGAGACAGCGGCAGAGCATGGGCTGTGTGGGCAATTTGTGCCATGAAAAACCCGAGCTCAAGGGCTTGCAGATGTCTTGGCCAGCAGAAAATGTAAACCCCAGGATTTCCTGGATGCAGCTTGGGACAAGGATGGAGATGCAGGATTAGCTACTCACCAAGGTGAACTGACACTGCATGACCTATTTTGAAGGACAGTTTTACCACAGATTTTGGCTAACAAATCTAACAGAATGTAACAAATCTAGCTAAAGGTAACAAATCTAGCAAACAGGATTTCAAAAAATATTTTGGCTTTGTGGGATTTGCCGCAGTGGAAGAAGAAAAGAGTGAGGGTGCAGGATAAACTCTTCTTTCATTCACAGGTTCCACTGGTGTCCAGGTGACACTGATGGAGGGATGAGGAATTGTGTTTTCTTCCCACACAAGCAAATATGGTGGAGAGACAAACTCTTTTGCTTTTGGCAGAATTCTAAGGAGACAGTTGCCCATGCTAAATATGTGTTACCCACACATTTACTGGAAAAGAGACTCCATACAAAATAAGAAATAAACCTTTTTTTTTCCCTACCAAAAATAATGATTTTGTAAAAAAAAAAAAAAAAAAAAAAAAAAACCCCTACCAAAAATAAAAAATTGCCTAAAAGTAAAGATAAACACTGTGTTCTGTCTTGCTTCCTATGTAAAACCAGCAGGAGAGGAGCCCCAGAACTACACATTTCTGTCACCAGTTTTGTTCTCAGCAGCAGTTTCACAGAGCAGGTAGTGGCACCATCCTGGGACCAGCACCCTGGGTCACCTGCCCCACACACACAGCCCCACACAAGTCCCCAGGCACAGCTGCAGGCACAGTGTAGGTCCAGCAAGTGTCATTCCCCAAAAGGCAATCCAGCAAATTTCAACGTGGGTTTTACAAGGAAAAAAAAAGGGAATCACCCCTGAGCAAAAGATAGCAACTCTGAAAGGATCTCTGAGAAGAGGCACTCCTGAGGGAAGGATCCTGTCCCTGCAGAGTGCTGCCAACAGCTTGTGCCCACAGCCACCCAGCACAGCCCCAGCTTGTGCCCACCGTGGGGCTGTGTGATTGTCATGCACAGCTCAGACAGAAACTCCAGGCCACAGCTGGGCAGGAGGGAGTGGTCCCTCTTCAGCCTGCTTGTCTGGATAAATTCTGGTTTGTTTCTCTTCTCTTTGTGCTGTTTATTTATATACATACTGGAAGATGAAAGAGGATGGACTTTTCTGAAGGACGTACCCTCACATCGATATCAGACTCCTGAACTGGAAGAAAACTCTATGCATATTCTATAGCCAGGACTCTGGAGAGCTTGCTAGCCAGGTCCTACCCAAGACAGGAGACTGTAGCACCTCTTCACCCCATGGTATGGCAGAGTTCAGTCTGCTGGACACTGCCCTGTCTGCAGAGATATCTGTCACCCAGGAAATATAATGAAAAAGATCATTGCTCTGACCACTTCTCATGGGAAGAAAGAATGGGAAGAAGATCAAGAAGATGCACCCCCAATATCATACCAGTTCTCCTCATGGGATGTAACAGGCTTTGGGGAAAACTGGCTGTAGCATTTTTGAAGCAATGGAGGTCCTCACGTAGTCACGTATTCTCAGCCCTATTGAACTTATGGGATAGGGAGAGACTCTTTGTTATGCAAATATATAGAAAGGAACCCTAATGAGGACCTTGAGATTTGATGAAGCTGTGCAAGAAACCTGTTCGTCAGCTGGAAGTGTGTTCTGGGTCTCATCTCCATCCCTGTCTTGAGTTTCCATGGCTTTGCATGGCAGACCAGAGGAGAGTCTGCAGGCAGCGAGGAGAGACAGGGGACAGGCAGCAAGCACAGGCAGGCTGTCTTAAGAAGACAGGAAAATATCAGAGTCTGTATATTTAACCAAACACCCCTTAATAATTTCAGGTTTATTTCCCCATCCTGCCAGCTCATGAAGCAAGTTGAACAGTTTCAACACCCGGCTGAGCTTTGCATTTCATCTCACGTCAAATCCGCTGTCTGGAGACATTTGTTTTGCTTTCATTTATTCCAAAGTCCTGATCTAAGCCATGGAGGGAGATTTTTCCAGTGGGTGCCTGTGTGGCAGGGGGGAAAAGGAACTCAGTGAGTGACTCAGCTTCATACTAACAAGGAGAAATTAAAACCTAAAGTGACTTCATGCAACCAAATGCAGTGAAACAGGCCCTTGATCTAATCAGCACTTTCTAAAGGAATTAAATGCCAATCTATTTTAAAATGCATTTCACTCAGACTTAATGAGGGCAACAGGGAAAAATCAATTGGTTGTGTAATTTGGGATTTCAATAATAAAAACAATAAATGCTAATTAGGAACATTCTTATTAATGTCATAAAATCCTTGGACAGATTGTAGTCACGTAATTAAAGTTTGACAAAGCTGCCTGAAGAGTTTGAGGCCTGACAGCAGTTGCTGGGACAGGGACATGGAGTGGGATGAAGGCAGGCTGTGCTCAAGGTTGCATGGTTCCAGGAAGCTGGTGAGTTCTGGGAAGGATGGAAAGCCCCAAGAAACAGGACCACCCCAAAGTCCCTCTGACCCTTCGGAGCTATGCAGGGACAAGGGTGTGGAGCTGAGCATCCCTCATTTGTACCCACAGTGGTGCCCAGAACTGAGTTCACACCCTTGAGACCATACAGCTGCCGTTAGCACAGGACAGGAGTCTTCACTCCTGCCACACATCTGGAGATTACTGGTGGGAATGTCAGCTGTCACTCAGAATTGGAGTGTGGCTCTTCCCTCAAGTGCAGAGCCAAATCATGCAAGGCTGGTAGGATGTCCGCTCAGATAATCTCTCTGCTCGTGCTGTGTAAGAAACACAAGCCCTGAGAAATACAATTCCCTTTCAGTGTCTAACAGGCTGTGAGACTATCTAGTGCTGTTAGGGAATAACTCATTTCCTTCTGAAATATCTCAGAAAAAAATAGAAATCCCTGCACCAAAAACTGCATTTTTCAGGCAAAGGCCCCTGTTGTAGCAGAAGAGGGATTGGGGTGATTTTCTTAACAGATCCTCATCTCTTGCCTGGAGGCACAGACATTTCTGCATGGTGCATCAGAGGCCATGGCTCGGCCTGTGCAGAGCAAGATGAACACAACCAAAACAGGATATTCATGCAGTTGGCTTAGACTATATCTCGTGTAGTAATCTCAAGGAGGCTAAGCAATTCTGCTACACCTCACAGCTCTGACTCTCATCTCATCATGGCTTCTCCTAGAAAACATTTTTCTCTAATGCAACTAGAAGAGGAAAAAAAATCAACAAAGTTTGGGAAAAAATATAG
>NW_024504787.1:646491-935491 GCF_017590055.1 Onychostruthus taczanowskii
TCTATGGGAAATCTGCATAGTTTACCTACAGTCTTACATCTTCCTCCAAATTGCCTCCAAATTGGCCTTACAATGCCTCACTGCCCTCGAGTTTAAATCAGTGTGATGCAGGGTCTCGGGTCTGGAGGAATCCAAGCAACAGCCCCTGAGTAATGTGTACACTTAATCCATTTAATTTAATAGATTTTTCCAGTCCAATCATTGAAGACAGACAATATTGTTGAGAACAGGCAGATGGCAGACTTTTTTCCCCAAAAAGGGAGATATTAGTGTTGCCATGCTGTTTCAAATTTTATTTTTACTAAGTAGCAAAGGATTATGTACAAGAACTTTGCAGAAAACAGCCTGAGATCTAACAATCCCTGTCAGCTTTAGTTTAAGTTCAAATAGCAGTAGGCAGTGACAACAGGTCTACAACTAAAATTTCCAAAGACAAATATCATGACGTGAAGGAAATCTCTGTGGGGTAGCCAAATGTGTTGAATAGGGCAATGCCTGGATCTAGTTACAATGAATTGCAAATGCCAGCTAGAATTTTCTTGCACAGAAAGCAGAGATCTCAGAGGAAAATGCTCTGAGGTAGCAGGATGAATCCAGTCTCTGAGTGGTTGCAAGGTATATGTAGGACAAATATAAGAAATGGAAGAAGTGAGATCAACAGAACAAGCACTACTGCACAGGTCAGAAAGCAAGGCAAGAAGCTGAGCCCAAATTCCCCCGTGCTTTAAAAATTCCAGTAGTTGCTTTTCAGCTAAGATTCCATGAGGTCTGCTGAAATTCTGCTGGAATTAACTGCCACTGTCTCCAGGACTAGAGGCAGACAGCACAACAAATAGGGGCTACAAATTAATGTGGCTGAGATGGGATCGACCTCTCCACTTCCTGCCATCCCTCACTGAGAGGATCTATAATTCTATTGTCACATTAACACGGGAATTTTGCATGACGATTTCTTAGCCTCTCCTAGTAAGAGAAAATGAGAGTAGAAGAAAGCACTCTGCAGCTTTTTGGATTTCTCTTGTATTCTGCTACCACCTGGAAGTCAGCAGGTTCATGGTGGTGGCAATGCCTCGTGCTCAAACACGTGAGCCAGTTTGCATGGGCAGCATGACACTGGTTAAAAATAATTTCATATTTTAAATATTGAGGTTCTTTCATTCACCTCAGTATTCTGCAGGTCTTGCAGGTGTTTTCTTCCCAGTGTACCTAACTCCACATATCCATCATGATAGGTCAGGGACAGGAGGAAGACGCAATGGAATACTACATCCAGCTCTGTGACATTCACATCTCATCATAAATGGAATGGGTCCAGAGGATGCCAGGTGATCAGAGGCTGGAGCACCTCTCCTGTGGAGACAGGCTGAGAGAGTGGGGCTTGTTCAGACTGGCTCTGGGGAGACCTTGTAGCGCCTTCCAGTGCCTAAAGGGCTACAAGGGAGCTGAGGAGAAGATTTTGACAAGGGTATGGAGTGATAGGGCAAGGGGAATGGCATTAAACTAAAAGATGGGAGATTTAGACTAGATCTTAGGAACAGATTCTTCCCTGTGAGGGTGGTGAGGCCCTGGCATAGGTTGCCCAGAGAAACTGTGGGTGCTCCATCCCTGGAAGTGTCCAGGGCCAGGCTGGATTGAACTTGGACCAACCTGGTCTAGTGGGAGGTGACCCTGCCCATGGCAGGAGGGTTGGAATGAGATGATCTGTAAGGAGCCTTCCAACCCAAGGCAATCTATGATTCTATACCCAGGGCATGTAAATCCAGAGCAGCCACAGCACGTGCCTGGAGCACAGAAGGACCCTTCCTCAGGGGCTACTTGACCAGTGATTGAGCAGCCCCTTGCCTGTACCCTGAGCAGCTGGGGAGAGAGGAAGGTGGGAGCCAGCCTCAGAATCTGAATCTGGAGAAACTTTGGTGTCGTGCTAAACCATGCTTTCACACGTTTCAGCATAAGGGTGAAGTTGAGAAAGTGCTTCCTTTGCAATTATACAAGAGATTCTGCCTCACCATTTGACTTTCAGAGACACGTAACTTTTTTGGGAGAGAAACTAGCAAAAGTGAATGTCTTCAGAATCCAAACCACACCACCCAGTAAGGCTGCAAATAGAGAGGTACCACCACTCTGCATTTGAGGGAGATTTTCATGTCACTCAAACTTATATTTGTGTCCTTAACCTAGTGACCAACCTAAACCAGCCCATCCCCAGCAGCATGTTCTGTACACAATGTTTTCTTGCAAGAAATAGGTGTAAACCTGGTCTCTTTTCCCTCCACCCCAAAATCCTATTGTATCTTAGCTAAACACGCTTAGAGGTGATCCTTCAATGGCTGTTTTTCTTGTACATGACTTCTCCAGTCCACTCCCTACAAAAGCTTAGCTTCTTGGGAAGGAAAATGCCAAATAGGTTAGGAAAAGGCCTTTCCTAGCTTTGCTAGTTGCCAAGAAGAAAAATACATTTTAAAAAGCCATAAAAGTGTAATTCTCCTCTACACACATTCTAATAAATCAAAGATAGCTAAAAGGATTTTCTTCAGTGAAAGAAAAATCATCATTTCTTGCCCTATACAAAGTGTGAAAGTTTTAGTCTGAACAGAGAAATTTTACAGAGAATTATGGTCATGTGAAACCAAAGGGTTAGAAAGAAAAGCTCAATGTAACCTAAGCACTGGCTTTTGATATTATGAAAGCTGTAATGTATGAAACACTACAGATCTATGGGAAATATATTCCTTTCCATGCGAAGAATTGTCAGAGCACAATGTCTGTGAACCAAGATTGATTACACAGAAACTGTTTTTCCACTTGACATTTATTTTGCAGAGATATTAATGAGGAAACAATTTCTTTTCCCTGCAGTTCAACCTGAGGTCATTCCCCAAGTCTGTTATCAACTTAGGCAGCCCATCTGAATGTATCTAATACATGCATTTGAGGGATGAACTATGGTAGGTATATTTGAGGACCCACGATTTCATTTTAAACTACTTTAATTGAGTGAAAAAGTGTTCCTTGGGCTGATCAGTCTGCCTAGTTTCTGCACAGGACCTGAAGGACCACTGTAGGTCTGCACATGCACTGTTTGTGCCTACAGCAACTCTTTTAATTGTTCTCAGGGAATCTCTGCTCTCATTAATAAAGCAAAGAGGTCTCCAGCAGACCTGGCTGGGGAGAAGGTCATGGCTGTGAGTACTTGCACTTGTGCTGCAGATGCCTGTTGTGCAGGCAGCCTGAGCTCTCTGTGCAGAGCTGGGCACCAGAATTTCCCCTGCACAGGACACAGAACATGCATGGTGGCTCCTCTGGACTTGCAGCACATTTATCTTCAATGTTTAAAGCAGATTTTTTATGTCACTACCACGAAACAAGCCTCAGTGGCTGACAGTGCAATAGTATCTTGCACACCATAGTGGCTGAGGGGTGGGTACAAGTCATATGCAGCCATCCTGGTGGCAGGAGAGGTCATCCCAGCAGACGTGTGGAACTCTGAGATTTGCCACAATTTTTTTTTTAACCTTCTACCCTAGAAAGGTTATTGAAAATCTCATTTTTGTCTCCTCTTCCTCTGTCACTCCCAGGCACCTAGTGTAACACCTGAGATCTGAGTGTAGCGGAGCCATCAAAATGTTCTTTTTGTAGGCAGTGAGAAAGGGCAGGCAGCAGGATACAGGGGTGACCTCCCATCTGACACAGAGGGTAGGGCTCATCCCACCAATTTTTTGCTGTGTAATGCCATGGTTTTGATTTACACTCTAACTGCTGTCTGCTCCTTTCACAGCCAGTGAAGAGGAGGAGATACCTCCAGGGAATGAGGAAAATAACTTCTTCTTCATGCAAGGGTGTTCGACAGACAGGGTGAATCTGCATCAAAGGGGTTCAACAAACAAGAGATATCCCAAATGACAAGTGCAAATTAGATGCTGAGTTTTCAGGGAGCTGCCTCTGGCGGAAAAAAGCCACACATTTGTAGCTACTTGTTGTTGCAGCCCCCCAGGTAGGCTGCAGGAATATGTGGCTGGCTTTCATGGCCAAAGCAGGATTTGCTTCTGAGCCCTGGATGGTCCTTTGCTGTCAGTGTGTGCTGTGGTGCCCACTGAGTGCAAGGCAGCTGTGAAGCAGCAAAGCCAGTAACCCAAACATCCAGAGCTGTATTTCCTCCAAAATCACCTTTCTCCATGGTGAGTTTTCAGATAACCAGGGGTTTATACATCTACCCTGCTCCAGGCATACCCTACTCAGCCACAGACCGGGAGAGATAAACAGGTCAGAAGGAAATGTCAGAAAGGGATAAGCTCTACCACAGTGTCCCAAAGCTGGGATTTCTTGCCTTGTAACCAGGTCAAGGTGCTTCTATAAAGCACCACCTTCCCCGACCAGAGTCTTGCTCTCTGCCAGGAATCCTCAGGGCAGCTGGACAAATCCAATTATCTGGCAGCTGGTGATGAACCCTGCTGATTGGGATGCTGGAAAAAATAATTGATCCATGTCCATCAACAGCTGAACATCCATGTGAAGAGAGGAGAGGAGAGGAGAGGAGAGGAGAGGAGAGGAGAGGAGAGGAGAGGAGAGGAGAGGAGAGGAGAGGAGAGGAGAGGAGAGGAGAGGAGAGGAGAAGGAAAAACCCCAGAACTACCTTATATACAGGAAAAATGAAAGGGAGGTTTATGCTGAGTAAAGCTGGCAAATCTCTTCAAAACCCTGTGGGATGCTGTCCAGAAGACTTCTGCCTGGAGACAGGTTGTGGGGAGGACACAGGGTACCCAGCTCCCGTCCAGGATGCCCTGCAAGGCATTCCTTGCTGTGACAATGGAGCAAGAATGAGGAGATGGCAACAGGCCTCAGAGGGGGAAAGTGTTCGGGTCCAAAACTTGTTAGAGAGAGTGGTTTTCTCTGACAGTCCATCCTGTGATTCCTTGATTGCAGCCACCACTTTGGAGGAAGAAGATTGTTCTCTGCTCTCTGTAAAGAAGAGGCTTGAGGACGTTCAGCTGCTTATTGCTGCTGCTAGGCTGCATGGATAAGCAGCAGCCTCCAGCCCCCAGGGAGGCTGAGCCAGACCTAAATCCGCTTCAAAGCAGAAAAGAACATTATGGCCTGTGCGTGAGGGTCTTAGCTTCTCACACGGCTCCTCCACTCCGGTTTTATGGCGTGAAGAACACAGCCCTTACGACAGCAGCTCAGCTGCATTTTTCTTGGCGAGCTCATTCCCACCGGACATCATTCAGGCACTCTTCGGAGTGGAAATGAAAAGGAGCGAGAAGTGGCCCCCTTGAAGTTGTGCTCAGCTGGGCTGCTCGTGTTCCTGAAAAACACATCTACTTTTTTATAACTCCCCAGGCTCGCTCTGGGGGAGCCTGGCTGGCTGTGGAACATGGGGTGTGTGAGGGGGTGCATGTCTGATGACAGGAAAGGTGTGAGTGCAGCCTGCAGTCCTGCAGGCACTGGGGAGAGGTGAGGTGGGTGCAGGGGCTGCCTTACTGTGTGGATGTATGGATGGAAAGAGATGGAAAGCAGAACTTCATGGAAGGAGGGAGATAGATGGAGACACCATGTGAGGAGGAGGGTTATTCCAAAGGCAGATCCAGGCAGCCTCCATTTCTGCCCCCACCACCCTCTCCCTCTTCCAGCCAATCCCTCCACAAGCAGCTTTCCCATGCAGCCCAGGACTCCAGCAGGAATGGACGCTCATGGGGAGGTGGCAGTGCAGGCAGACAGGGCCATGCTGGTTCTGCAGCTGTACAGCTCACTTTCCTGTGCAAATACATAGGACCCAATGGCTTTAAATCAGCAACAAGATGTGACCAGTGCTCAAATACTTGCAGCTGCCTGAAGCCCTTTATGTTCAGTGAAAAGCCTGGCTCTGGCTGGTGTGGTCTGTCTGCAATGGAACATTCTGGTAGAGGGGATTCACCTCCCTGTTTCCTTGATAAATCCCTTGCTACAACAGCCGTGCAGGAGAGTCTGTTTTAGGGACACGGGGTGAGAAGTTCTCTGCTTTGAAAGTACCAGTTGTTTCATATAATTATTTTTCTTTCCAGCGTGGCAATGTCCATTTAAGGCAGTTTAAATAAATCCTGGCCTGATGCTGAAGCTAAGAGCTGATGTCAAAGGGAGATTAAGCTGTTTAGTGGCAGAATGTTTTTTTTAAAAAAAAAGCTGGAGTGTCCAATACAATTTTTTCTGGTGAAGAAGGCCAAATATATCCAGATGGATTTGATGCCATTCCTGTTTTTCACTTTGACATCCCAAGATCAGAAATTGGCAAGGTGGTTCCACCTGGGCTCTTTCTCTATGAGTTTTGTGTAGGTCTGAGCTAAGGGTGTTTCTCTGTGGGTGTGAGATGTGTGACCTTGTTCCTCCTCCTCCTCTCACAGGCAACTCCTGAACATCCAAGCAGCCAGCCAAGGGCTGACTGGCAAGTTCTTGTTTTCCTATAGCACCATAAAATCACCAGTTAATACCGGATTGCCTGAGCATTGACCAGGAAAATGGATATGTGTTTGTATTTGACTGCATTGCCAACATGCACGAGCCTCTGTCACAGGAAAGCCCTGTCTGAATTTGTTTGCATCTGTGATCTCACCGGTATCCCAGGCTGGGCACTCACACAGACCTTGCACGAGGACCCAGCTCCACTTGCATGAGTGCAAATGGCCAAATGCCATTTTCCTCTCCCTTCAAATTTGTATTTTCATTTCCTTATTTTTCACCTTGCTCACCTGTACATGAACACACCTTTGCTCCCTGGGCGTACATGGAGGAATGGTAGCACCTGTATTTACATATGAATTTCCAGCTAAGGCATTTGTGGACAAGCCTGTGAACAAGTATTTCCCTGCAAGTGTATCCCTGAATAAGTGCTCACATGAATGTTCTTTTGCCAGCAAATTCTTAGATAAATCCTCATCAGTTCATATAAGTGCAAGTACTTGCTTTGGGATTTGCCTGCCAATACGTATCTAGAGATACACTTGCCTGAAAATTCATATCCACATGTGGCTCTGCATGCAAATGCTGGTTCAAAGAATCTCACCTCGTGCTTTCCTTTTTTTACCTGCACCTTTTCAGCCTGGATTCTGCCACAATAAGTATTCACAAGAAAAGCAAGCAATGGGGGAGGTGAATGCCTTCAAAGCAAATCACGGCTCTTATTCAGATGAATAGTGGAGAGTCTTTTCTTCTGATACTGTCCTTCCTGCTCTTGTGATATGCATATGACTCTATATGTTTCCATTTGAGGCCTGAGGAACTCTGCTAGTTCCCCCCTGCTGCCCACAAGCCAAAAAGACGATAAGGGAATATAATGAACACAAACAATGGTGGAGGCTGAATTTGACTTTTTTTTTTTTTTTCCTCCAGGGACAGACAGAACTCACAGATGTAGGAATATTATTGAATTCCTTTGGATACATTTGATCTCTCAGCCAAAAAAGTATGTGGGACATTTCCGCTTATTTTTAAAACATTCTGCCACAAAACAGTAATTCAATTAACGAAAGCTCCCACTGATGTCAGCCCTGAGCTTCAGCCTGGCTGAACATTTCTCTCTGCTGTACACACAAAAGCCACCTTAAAGGGGAGCAACTAATCTACATATGTTTGGAAAGGAAAAGCCTTCATGAAATCTTTTATGATTTAAAGTGAAGGCTTGTAATGAACAAAGTGTGTTGCTCATTAAACGCACCCATGTGCAAGCAGGCCTGTGCCAGTTGGGTTGCAGTCTTTCAGCTCTGCTTGAGGTGGATCTGGAGCCATGGAAGGTGTCTGAGGCTTGTGCTGAGGCACTGCATGGCTCTCTCCTCTGAGCAGCCTGCTTCCCTTTGCTTCTCTCCCTCCTGGCAAAGGAAACGGGAAAGCGAACATCGCTGCGTTGTGAACGCAGCTTCATTTTCATGCACTGACTGAGGGCTCTGATTCTTCAGGTCAGAGCTGTTGAAAGGATACGCCTTCCCTGGAATAACTCCCTCTCCCCACTCGCACCCCCCAAGCCCCAAACAATTACCTTGGCCATATGTTTTGTAAAAAGCACTTTCCGCAAAAACAACATCTTACGTGAAATAGAATCTGACAGCTCTCTTTCAATGAGACATTAAATGTGAGGTTTTAATCTCATAAGCCTCAGAAAATTCAGAAGTTGATCTTTTCCCAGAAGCTTTAACTCTGCCCCCTCGTGCATGTGCACTCCAACAGGAGGGCTTGCCAAATGAGCACGCAAAAATACTTTTCAATGAAACCTTGTGTGTATAATTCTGATGCCTCTCAGGTTGCAGGAGAAAGTGCAATTTAAACGCAACTCAAAATCAGACAATTAAGGTTACTTAAAAAGTAATATCACAGACGAGTTATTCAACATCATTTGGGAATATGCAATAAGATATGGAAATAAACTGAGATGAAGAAGCTGAGGGGGCAATATGTCTGAAACATCCAGGTAGATGGATTAGAAAGCAAATCAGGCCTCCAGGACACTCACTCAGATGCAACCAGGCTGAGAGCTCTTGAAAGCTGCTTCTGAGCCACAGCTGTTTGGAGCCATCCATGAAATGAATCTCATGGATCTCTGTCCCTCCTCAACGAATGAATCTATACATGGCAAAAAAAAAATTGCTGATCTTATCTAGAATCCTTTGCCAAGGGCAAGAGGGTGTAGTGGTCACTGACAATCTTGTTCCACTCTGAAATGTGTCCCTTGCTCTGGAGCAGAGCCAGGGTCCATTGCCTGGTGGTGGGAGGGGAAGTAAATGAAGTCAGTCAGGCTGCACTGCTTGGAGTGGCTGAGCTGAATCCCAGCATAAACAATGAATTTCAACCTGGAAAATCATGTGCACACCCAGGACAGCCCCACTCAGGCAGAGGAACATCCCGCGTCTCTGCAGCCACAGCCGTGGTCCCTGCAGTCTCCTGGTCTGCCACCTGCAGCCACCTGCACTCGCTGTGTGATGCTCAGCTCCAGGAAACGAGTGGAAAAGTGGAATTACACAGTCACATATTCTGGGCACCAGTATGGGTCATGGAAGAGAGGACTGGGATTTAGTGATGGCCTCCTTACCCAGCAGATATTTCCTGCAGTCTTACTGCCCAGGGAAGTGTGCCACGCTGTGGGAGCTCTTGTAGCAGTAGGGCAGGGGGAATTGTTTTAAACAAAAAGAAGGGATGTTCAGTCTAGATACAATAAAGAAATTCTTTACAAAGAGGGTGGGGAAACAGTGGTATTTGTTGCCCAGAGGGGTGGTAGATGTCTGATGCCTGGAAAAATTCAAGGCCAGGTTGGACGGGGCTCTGAGAAACCTGATCCAGTTGGAGATGTCCCTGCAGGGGACTTGGAACAAGTGACCTTTAAAGGTCCCTTCCAACCTGAAGTATTCTACTTTTCTGTTAAATGGACAGACGGCTCAGCTGCAGCAGAGCAGGTTTGGCCTTTCAATACTTTGTGGTGAACAGGGGCAGACTGCCAGCCTGGGGGAATTTCAGAGCCTGAGTAGACCTTGAGGAGCTTGTAAGGGGTTACAGTGGCTCTTTAGAGCTGTGTGAAGTGATGCTGAGAGGACAAGGGGAATGCTAAAGGGGAAGAACAAATTTGCACTTCGCATTCAGGCCTCCATTAGCACATCCTTTCCACAGGATCAGGGCTCAGCTGCCCAGGTGCTCTGACATCCCTATGACATGCAAGTGGTGCAAGTTGTGGATCTGGACACCCTTGTGTCATCTGGACATGGTGCCATCACCATGATGGCACAGTGAGGGACAGCTGGTGACCAGGCACCGGGTCACCTTCTCACTCTGTGACCCCTTGGGACTCAAGGATGCTGCTCCAAGTGGCTTGTGGGACACAAATGTTCTTGCTGCAGCACTTCTCTGTTCAATCTGTGCAGGAGGGTGGGGATTTGACCTGCACTGAGCTGGGAGATGATTCCTGGTGTTGTTCTGCCAGACAGCTCACAGCCATAGGGAAGGAGCACTCTGAAGGGGAGACAGTAAATGCATCCAGGAACACAAGGATGTACAAATGAGCTTTTGCTTTCTTTGCTTGAAGGAATTAAATCCCACCAGTCTGGCAGCATCAGTCAGCAGTGCTCTTTGGTTACCATGAGTGTGAAGGATAGAGGGAGAATACTACAAATATGACTATTTTGTCAGCTGTTGCATTCTTCAGGGCACTTGTGTACAACCTGGGGCAGCACTGCTACTGTTCCCATCCCACAAAGCAGAATGACAGTGAGCTGGCTGGTGAAATATCACCATTTCTCTGGTCCTGCTTGATCCACTGGGTCAGAGTCCCTGCAGGGCATGAGACAAGGATCTGTTCCTGCAGCCTTTGGGGATCAGTTCCACTGACCCTCCTGGCACTGCTGGTGACCTAGAGGTTATCTGAGCCCAGCCTGCCCTCTCCGGCATGGCTGGAGCAGCTCAGGTGGAAACACTTGGTGTCTGCCTCTCTGCTCACCTGACCAGCATGAGAAACAGGATATCCCTCACCAACTGCACTGGCTCATCCCAACCTCCCGTATTGTGTCTCTCCAATCTGTCAAGGCAAAGCTGCATTTCAGAGGCTGTGGAAGATGCTCATGACAAGCGGCTTTGATCAAAGCCTTTGTTTAGTTATCAAAGGCAGGACAAACAGCTGGACATGCACCTGCTGGGGAAAGGCTTTTTCCTCCTTTCTCCAATCCCAGCCAACTTCAGCATGACTGGGAGAGATCATTTTGCACCCTGAGGCTGTTCAGGAGGGTGATCCTTTTTTTCAGGATGCTGACAGAAGAGTCCTCACAGGCCCCATTACTGCTGTGTTGTGCAATCATTCTGTGATCCTGTAAAACACTGAGATCTTTGCTCTGTGGGCGGACTTAGAGGTGTGCTGTGCATGAGGATACTTCACCTGAAAGTGCCAGGCTCTGACACAAACAGCTCTGTCTCTGCATCTCCAGGAGGCTGCCAGGGGGTGCCTGACCACAGTGTCACACAGTGTGCAGCAGGAGTTTTTCCCCCCCAAATTTCCTGTCTCCTAGGGAAGGCAAGAAGGAATCATGTCTCCATCTTCAAATGTCCAGAAACCGTCATGGAGGCTGCATCAGATCAGGAGAGGTTTTTGGAGCCTTTTGGTAGGGACAAGAAGGTAAAGGGATGAAAAAAAGGGATCACAAAAATATCAGCTTTGAAGAGTGAGATGTTTCTGTGGCTGGGTAAAGGTTAAGAGTCCTTGGCTCAAGCAGCAAGATGAAGCAGCCACGTCGCCTGCTTTTCTGAAACCCAATCTCCCCCAGTTTCACATCTCCCCGCACTGAGGGCTCCTCTCCCTTTCCCCTTCTTTTTTTTTTTTTTTTTTTTTTTCCCTTTGCTTCCTAAGGGGGAAAAAAAAAATGCAGGACAGAGCTGGTGCTGTTTTCCCAAAGTGTTTCCCCCAGGGTCCTTGTTGCAGCATCAAATTTCCTTTGAAATGGCTATGTGGGAAACACAGTTTCTTGGGTCACTTCCCAAATGAAAAAGAAAAAAAGACAATAAAAAATTAAATAGGAAAATAAAATTCAACATATGAGGAGCAGAAGCCAAATCACAGCAGCTCTCTGTCCCATTTAGTACTTGGTCCTAGGGAGGAGACTGAAAGTGTTGTTGGGAACAGTGATTTTTCGTTACCATGTTCCTGCTTCTAAATGTCTTCCTGGCTCCCTCCCTGGATTAGCCTTTTTGCCCTTTTTCCATTTAAATTCCACTAAGATCTGGGGCATTGACTACTCTGCAAGCTGAGTGTAGAAACAGACGGCTCACTGGAAGCAATTCCTGGAGTGTATTCCAGACCACCAAAGCAACCCAGGAAAGAGGATGGGTTCCTCTTTAAACACTTGTTTGTGATTTGAAGAAAGACAAAGCTGATTATTATGGGTACAAGGACTCATATATCTGTCTTTGCCATCTGCCTCTGCTCCTAACCAGCCCTTGGTCATCTTCTCTGTGTTGACCCACACTGGGAAAAAGGGTACACCTCTGTTCAGCCCTGTATCCTTGTGTCCCTGTATCCCACCCAGCTGCACGCACTCCTGACACTGCAGCAGCTGTGCCTGAAGGTGCAGTGACCTTCTGAAAGCTGCAGCCTGAGACCTCCACTAGGACATCAGCTGTCTATTAACATTTCCCAAACTCTTCCTAGTGCCTGCTGACATGTGAGAAGCGTTCTGCCACCTGGCCCTCTTGGCAAGCAACAGGCAGCGTCTGTTCTGCTTTGATCTGCTGCGCACCACGTTTGACCAGGAGTGAGTGGGCTGATGTGCCTCGGAATGTTCCTGCCAAGCTGATAGAATAAAGCAAAGAATTCAGTTGGCTGGTGTCAGCACCCCAGACCTGTACAAACCCCTGCTCCAACTCTGCAGACAGGCCTGCAAAGTCTGCAAAATCAAGGGCAAATTGTTTTCTTCCTGCTCAGATCATATTTACTTTTCCCATACAGGACCTTTATTTTTACCAGTGCTGGCTGATAGGATGGGAAGAAAGAAAGGCACCACATGGACTATTTAGGACAATTTTCTTTGGGCTTTTTTATATCACTCTTGAAAAATCCATTTTCTTAAAGGTTGCCCAGCCAAGGAAATGTGCACAACACCCAGCCTGGGTGAGACCTGAAAGTTGATAGCTCTGCTGCTGTTTAGCTTTACCCACGCGCACAGAAAGTCAGCTCTGCTTGCTCTGCTCACAGTTTCTTTTGAGTTACTTTGTCACATCTGGGAACCTCATGGCTACCCTGAAGCTTCATTTTCTGGTCCAGCAAAACCGGGGCCCCTCCTGGCCTTGCTGCTGGTTGTGTCAGAGGGAGCTCCCTCAGTCCTGATCCCAGATCACCTTGTGAACACACAGTCTGATTCAATCAACCTGACACATTACCCTGCTGTTGCTTGCAGTGCATCACCACTGCATTTTGGAAAAATCCCTTCAGGAGGGACACATTTTGTCCAAAGTGGTAATTTTTATGTAGACGCTGTTGATGTCCTGGAAGTTATGTGGTCACACTGACCACATCTGTGTCTAGAGCGACTAGGTGAATCTCTCCCCCAGACCTCTGAAAAATACCTGGATGAAATCTCTCTGGTGTTGCAACTCAGCCCCAGACTTCTGATATCCAAACAATCTGAATTTTGAAGCCAGCACCTCAGTTGAAATAATTTACCTTTCTCCAGACTAGATTTCAAGCCCCATATGAAGACTATTAAAAAAAAAAAGCCCAACAAAGAATTTCATTCAGTCATATATTTGCCTCTATGCCTCTGTTATGTTTGTTTAAAAAGGATGGGTCTTTATGCCTTGTTGTTGACTGCATCAAACTGTGAAAAATAAATAATGATCAAAACCAAATGTCATCTGTTTTTAATCAATGAACTGTTGAAAAGGACACAGAGTGCCAGGATGTTTATGGAGTTGGGCTTAAATAGAGCTTGCAGCTGGGTGTGTATTTATGAAGGTGTTGACTAGAAGGTTTTAGACTCTGCAGCACACATTTTGCTTTGGGTACTTAGCAAAGCTGCTTAGCCTGTTCCCATTGGGCCTTGCATCTGCAATGTCTACATGGATGCCTGAAGCTCATTCCAGGCTGGCTCCAAGGACAGTGCTGGTCCTCTCTAGCTGATGCTTGGGAAAACAGACTGTTCTCAACAAACATAGAAAGTTCACTAAAGTACAATTCCTTGGGTACACCATCTCCTCCATCTCCTCAGAGGGAAGAGTTACTTTAGTAGAACTAAAGTGTTTCTTCAATTGCTGGATGGGCTCCAAAGAAAGTTTGGGAGCTTCACAGCACCTTTGGGTGCACCAATTTTTACAGATATTTTGCTGAAAACTTTTACAAGACTGGTGTTTCTGTTCAGTGTTGTGGGGAAAAGCAGTGAATTCATAGACACAAGAAACCCAGCTGGCTGAGGAGCTAAAAATACATTTGGCTTGGCATCCTCCTTGTGCACCAAGACTTTGCATAAACCTTCATTCTCCAAAGGAATGCATGTAGCTATGAAATCAGAGCTGCCCTTTTGTGTCACTACGGGCCTCAAAATGAAATCCATCCCTGTGTGTAGCATTCTTGGAAGCTCACAGGAATAAAATTATGAGAGCAGTAATAAGAAAGTTGCTGGCTGTCAAAGCACCTCCTATCCATAGAATCATCACGTGGGAAGTGCACAAGTTTCAGACCATTTCTTCAGAGACCATAAGAAACCTGTATGTCCACGCTTTGTGAAGGCCACGAATCAATGCAAAATCCTTTAATTCTTGTTATTCACCAGTTGCAACTTCCTTCTGACATCTTGTCTGGTCTCTAAAAATGGCAAGCCAAATCGATAAGCCATCCTACAGCAGTGAGCACCCTGACCCTGAGAGCAATATCAAAGAATGTGCCATTACTTTACCACTCTGTCATTTTGTCAATGTCAGCTTGAATAATGACTGCTATCTTGCATCAAATGCAGTCTACCCTGAAGTTCATTCACCATTAAGATCGTTTCTGCAAGGAGAGTGCAAGCTCAGCTACGAAATCCCAGCCCAAGGAGGACGTTTGTTTTGTTGTTCATGTGGTACTGCACCCAGCTATACATCAGCTCCTGTGACACACTCTCAGTTGAAGAGCTGCCATCCCAAACTTTTAGGTACCCACAGCCCATTCCCTTGCCCGTTTTAATCATGGTCTGCCATTTCCACTGGGTTTGATTAAAAATATAAGGATGGGTGCACTCAGACAGACAAAAAATCCATTACAGCACTGTCCTATATCTGGAAATGGCCAGCAGTAGCTGCCTACATGGAAAGTACAAAAACATGGCACGGATATAGTGATATTTCCCCTGAGTGCTCTGCCAGGCTCCAGCACTTTCTATCACACAGACATCCTGCAGTAGGTGAGCATGTTTTGCTTAACAGCAGTAGCTCCACGAATTTGCCCAGTTATCTTTTAAACACAAGTAATCTCTTGCTGTCCACAGCATCCTGAGGTAAAGAGATCAGCAGCATAATTATATGTTCCGAGAGGAATTGCTCCCTTTGCTTTGAATTGTGATTGACACAAGGTGGGTGCTATGGCTGGAACAAAATGGCTGCTGGAACAAAAACGTTCCACCTGTGTGAAGAGCTTGATCACTCGGCAAGGAGTGCGTTTGTGCTCCCGTCATTTAATTTCAAATGTCACAGGTCAATGCTCTGCATTATAACCAGTGATGGAACTCAGTTTGTCGCATTATTGTGAGAACTATTTAAAATGTCGAATGGGGATAGGCATATCATACCTGTCTATCACATCAAGATGGAAAGCCAGTTTGAATAAATTAACCATGATTCAAACCATCCATTTCAGACTCAATGACTAGGGCTAAGCTGAGTGGGTTTTATTCCTTCAATGTGCTGAACTTTGTCTGTAATGATTCTAAAACTGTGTCTGTCAGCCACAACTTGCTTTATGATAGTTATTTCACCTACAATTTCATCTCACTTTGCCAAAGGTTTCTCATACTCTTTCAGCTTGAACCCTGATAAAGCATCTTCTGGCATCCTTACATGCTGAACAGACACAGTGAGATTGCAAACAAACCAAACTGACTGTCATTATTGAATAGTCCTCAGACACACACAGCTTGGGTAAAGTCATATTAGCTGTAAAAAGCTTGAATTCCGAGGAAATCTCTTAGGAGACAGAATTATCAACACCTAAGGTCACTCTGAATCATTCAACAAATTGAGTCAGGCAACCTTCAAGCAGGTACAACCTTTTTTACTCAGAGTAACAAAATCTATCTTGTCTTCCACATGTTGCTAATGTAAAAAGAACTCCTTCCCCTCCAGCTGCCTGGTGTCTCCTTTCCTTGTAATGATTTTTCATCTGGTGAAGTTCTTGGTCACACAAATCTGTGTTCCAAACGAATCTTATTAAATGGCTGTGTTCAGTCCACACCAAATGCTACATATCAGCAGAGCTGTCCTGAGACTGTTACAGAATACCTGTGACCCTGAGAGAGCTGTTTAGACTTGAGCCTTACTGCAGACATGGGGGTGATTTTGAAGAAGGTGTGGTAAGAAAAAAAAACCATGAGGATTTGTAGGTTTGATTGCCTTGGATGGACAACTTTCCCATTCCTGACCAGCCAGATCCAGCTACATCCATCTCTACAAAGTGCAAAAGCTCTTGGAAGGTACATCCAAGGGCCTGCCTGGAAGGTGCATCCAAGTGGTTCTGTGCCCTGGAATCTTGTTTGTGATACCTAATATAAACAAGCCCCCCTCTAAAAGACGTGTGCTGTGACTTCAGAAAACAATTTCCCAAAGCTGAGAGAAAGCATGAACTTCCCTGAGCATGGGAAAAATATGCATACACATATACATACACACACACATATAGTATAGTATGAAAATATGTATGTATATGTATATGTATATGGAAATCTTTAAGGGGAGTTTACAAAACCCTAAACCCTATGGTTTCACAAGAAAAAGATCCAAACAATTTTTGGCCAAACAGACATTTTTAGTTCAGCATTGACATGAAGGCAGCAATTAGCCCTAGAATAGCAAAGTAAAGCAAGGACATGAAGCAGAAATGCAAATCAGTATAAATTTTAAGACAGGAAGTACAGAAAAAGAAAAAGAGAAGATAAAGGTGGCAAGGAAAGATCCAAATTATTGAACAGGAAAGACTTTTCTAGGCTAATTAGGAAAACCATAAATGTCAGCAATGTCATGGGCCAACCATGTGGAGACAGAAAAAAAATGTGAATAATGATTTAGAGACAGTAGAAATATTCAATAAATATGTTTGCTCTGAGTTTGGAAAGAAAGAAGAGGATGTGTTTATATCACACAAGGATGTCGAAATATTTTCCACTCTACAAGCAACCAAGAAGGAAGTTAAGCAACTTCTTCTAGGGATAAACACATTTTATATGAACAGGATCTGCAAACTTGCAGCCAAGGCTTTTCCTAGAACTGGCTGAGGAAATTTCTGACCCCTTGACATCAGTCTTGGATAACTCCTGTAGCACTAGGGAAATTCCAGAGGAGTCGGGGAGCTCTCATTATGTGCCAGTATTAGAAAAGAGAAAGTGGTCTGACCCCAGCAGCTCTAGAGTGGCAAGTCTGACATAATCTCATCACAATAATGGAAAAACGAATATAGGACTCAATCAAAACAGAATTAATGCATGGGAACATAATTAGGGCCAGTTAACACAGACTAATAGAAAATAGGACTTGTCAAACACTCTTTGATGAGATAAAAAGTTGGGATGATAAAGGTGACTATGTGAATATAATATATTTAGACTTTAATAAAGCTTCGACTTTGCAGCTCATGACAGTTTGATTAAAAATTTAGTGTGCTGCAATGTCCATGAAGTGCTCTCTAAATGGATTAGGAACTGCTAAGTGATCTGCTAAAAAGTAGTTGTTTATGAGGCATCAAGGTCAGGTGGGGGTGTTTCTGAGGAGGCGAGGTCCGTAGGAGTTTGTAGGAATCCTACCATGACTGTGTCTTGTCATCCATAATCTGGGAGGAAAGGCAAAATTGCTGGTGATGAAGCTATTGGCTGAGACAACGATGGCCAGTGCTTACGAGGACAGGACACATATTCAGAGCTGAAGGGAGTGTCCTCCCACAGGAAGAAGGGAAGTTGTGGTCTTGGTGCTGTCACTAGAAAGCAGAGAATTGGGAAAAATATTAGGAGTTTGTAAAGGGAAAGCAATTTCCTCTTTTGATGGCAGATTTATTGTGTGATACTTGGATGGACAAACAAGACACAAGATATAATGAGAGAAACAAGAATAGGAGTAGAGAAGGTGTTTTAACTTTGAGAATGATCAGTGAAAATGCACCTGGAATGCTGCACAAAAATCAACCCAGGGTGGAAGAGATGAAATGTCCCTTTCCTGTGAGCTTAGGGCCAGACATGGAAGAATCCAGTGAGTGACTCTTTTGGCACAAGGCTTTCTCTCCAAGCAGGAGTGCTAGTTTTCTGAATTTCTGTCTCCAGTAGGAGGACATGAATTCTGTTTACTCTCCTTATCACCTACTGAAGCAGGTGGCCTCAGTCTTGCCCTCAACTTCCTCAGTTTACTGACAGAGAGATCAAGAGGTGTGCTGCAGCAGCACGTACGCTCCTTAGCCAGGATAACATGGCTTTTGGTAAAGATTTTCAGGAGCTGTTCAACACTGTAAGAAAGACATTGCAGGGATGGTCTCAAGAACCTCAAGTCAAATTCAAGCTTGGAAACACACCCCAGTTTCTGTTTCTAGACATGACTGAGAAAACACAAAAGAGAAATGTATAATATTCTGTCTTCTGATGCCCTCTATCACAGGATAATGCCTCAGAAAAGGTATTTTAAACAACTATAAGTTATTGACATTAACTCAGAATGAATATAAAATTAAACACTGTGCACTTCTTGCTATGTTTGTCCAGAAGATTCCTGGACTGCTGTGATGGGAATCCACTCAGCCCTCCAGTCCTTTTTCAGTGTCAATTTTTCAGCTGTCTGTGTGTTTCAGCAATAGTGAATAAGGTTTCCATCCATATAGGGAAACAAGGAAAAAGGAAAAAAAAAAAAAAGAAAGGAGGAAGGACCCATGTGAAGAGAGAAAAAATGGATTAAAGGATGTATTATAAGCTTTTTAAAAAATAGATCAGATATGACAAAGAGTAGAACAGTCAGTGTCCTTTAAACTGTGTTCAGCTGGGTCATATTCACTTGTGATGTGGCACAAGACAATTTACCATGTGGCTCAGCTCCCCAAGTGAGGACTGTATCTTCCTCTTCCAAGTGGATGCCAAATAAGTAAATTCAGGATGCTCAGGGGCATGGTAAGTGCTTACAGTCTCACTGCTGCCCTTGAGCATTTTTTTGAGTTCTACTTGGTGGTGATGTTTGCAGCTGTTGTTTCGTAGCCCACGTGAAATTCATTGGTGGGTCTTGTTTGGGTCCTGGGGAGTTATTTGTCTGCATACCACCCACAGTGATATACACTCAGAGTCCACAAAATGCAGTTTTTGTTGATAATAACAAGCCTCAATGTACAAAGTTTAACATCCTTGAGCAGCCCTTCCAGCTCTTCCCATGGAGATTCACAGTCAGGGAGGAAAAAATTCCTCATGTAGATATCAGTAACCTGAGTCCAGGTGCCTGCATGCAGCCATACCACGGCAATTTCGTTTCTCTGGGAAGTATCACTCCATTCAGCTGCCCACCCATAGACAAATAATGTCATCTGAGATATTTCAGAATATCCTGGCCTTCTAAAATTGGACTTACAGATGCAGTGCAGTGCTTCTTTCTAGGTCAGAAGGAAGCCCAAAGGGATCCCACAAGTCTAAATGTGGGTCTGAACCTTCCAATGCAGTCAATGTAACTGGGAGTGGGGTGGGACTTCAATCCCCTCATGGATGCCCATGCACTCAGCTCACATGCAGACACCCACACCGCAGACAAAAATGTCTAAATAACCAGAGAGTGATTCAGCTGACCAAAGGTCAGTGTCTAAGTCAGGGTCAGAGAAACAGCTCTCTGGACTCCCACAGGAGCCCGGGTACCCAGTTCCTGACTGCCTCGAGCTGGTTATATGCCTGGATATATGCCTGGTTATATGCCTGGTTATATGCCTGGATATACGCCTGGTTATATGCCTGCTTATATGCCTGGTTATACTGCCTCCCTTATGTTACCCATGGTTTATAGCCTTCCTGAATAGCACGCTTACAGGGCTGTCCATCATGCATGGAATCACAAAATCATTTAGGCCGGAAAAGACCTCTAAGACCATCAGCTGAAACTGTTAATCCAGCACTGCCAGCTCCACCACTAAACCATGCCCACAAGTACCACATTTACTCACCTTTTTAGAACCTGCAGGAATGGTGGCTCCACCACTGCCCTGAGCAACTTGTTCCTGTGCTTGATACTCCTTTAGATGGGGACATTTTTCCTAATATCCAGCCTAAACCTTGTCTGGCAGAACTTCCACTAAAGTTCTGACAAAACAGGTTATTCCCTCTTGTTCTGTTGCTAGATACCTTGGAGAAGGAACTGACGCCCACCTGGCTACAGCCTCCTTCCAGGTAGTTGTAGAAGGTAATAATCTTCCCTCAGAGCCTCCTTTTCTCTGGGCTGAGCACACTCAGCCACTCCTCACAGGACATGTGCTCCTGATCCTTCACTTCCCTTGTTGCTGGCTTTTTCATCCACACATGCAACCCACTGACCACACCAGGGGCCACACCAGTGATCTCAAAAGCTCTCTGAGTGCAAGCACAGCCCCACCCACACTAGGATTCTCCAGGGAAAGCCTCTGTGCTGCCTGCCAGCCTGCCAGGCCAGCACTGCTGCTGTGGGTGCAGGACTCATGCTGGGTGTGCCACCTCTCACTGGTCACTGTCCCTCCCTGCTCGCCCAGCCTCCTCACGGCTGCCCTGCTCTGGACACTGGGGAGACAGTGGTTCCTAGGGGAGCTGAAATCAGTGCTCCAGCTTTGTTGCACACAATGGGTATAAGAGAGAACAGCTGCCAGAGCACATCTGTGACACTTTCCTGTGTGATCCTGGGAGCAGAGGCACTAAATACCATTCATAGCTTAAAAAAAAAATGAAGTGGGGGGCAGAGAGGGAGGAGTGCCTGAAGGAGGAGCAGTAACAAACAGATATTCATCCCTTCTCAACAGAGGTCTTAAGTACTTTATTTACCTCTGGTGCAGAGGCACAGGAGCCAGAGAGGTGCCACACCTCTTCAGGCTGGGACTGAGCATTTTAATGCGTGTGAACAGCATGCTGACTTCATTAAAGCATTTGATTAACACCAGAAAGGACCCACTCCAGCAGCTGCATTTATCACTAGGGCTATGGCAAATTTAGGGAGAGCGATTTGGTAGGCCCTTAGCATAATCAGAATAGACGAACCTACCTTGGAGGGGAAAAAAAAGACGTAGCTTTTAACAGACCTGAAAGCACACTATGAATATTTATTGTGTCCATCCTTCCAGTGGGGGCTTGATGAGACAGGGAGCAGAAGTGGGACAAGGTCCCACAGCAGTGGCTGCCCTCGTCCATAGCTGTGTTTTGGTGTCAGTGCATGAGGGCTCTGCAGAGCACGCCCAAGATGGTGATGCTTGCTGCCAGGAAACCCTCTGTACTCGCTGCCCTCAGAGAGGCAGCCAGCTCCAGCACAAGATCCAGACCCCAGGGGCTGTGGATCCAGACGTATCTCCCCAGGGTCATGCAGAAATTAAGCACAGCCCTGGTGTGGTCACCTCAGCAAGGAGCCTGCAGGTGGAGGACATGAGTGCAGGCACAAGAAACCCACAGAGCTCATCACACCTGGGTCAGATCAAAGACCCCTGCCCCACTCCCAAAGGTGCCCAACAGCAGGTAACTGGGCAAGACCAGAAGAATAAAGCATCTAGTCTTGCAGAATAAATCTTACTGCCCCCCAGTCATCAGCAATTTGAGAACCAGGGGCATCCTGAGCCAGTGATGATATATTGGTGGTGAATGGTTCTCCACAGAACAATTCTTCCACTAATTTGTTCCTTCCTTCTGTTCCATTCCCATTCTTCATCTCTCCCCGAGCTCTCCACCACTCTGCAAAACAATGAGAACTTTTTATTTATTTTTTTACATATATTTTTTATGCCTTTATTTGGGAAACTTCAAATTAATAGTCCTAAAAATAAATGATTACTGAAAGGATGATGGGAGAAGGAGAGAAAGAGTGTTAGAGGGAAAAGGTTGCCCTCTGGGAACCAGAGAACTCAGGGCAGATGATCTGAGAGCCAGTTTAACAGCTGAGACTGTGATTAGAGTGTGTATCTGTATGTGAAGTTGTGAGTTTACTGAAAACTAGAGCAGTGGTGGTTTAGCTAGAAAGTCCCTAATAAAGTAGGAAGAACTAGGACCACATTTCCAAAAAGAGCATTTTAAAAAAAGCTTCCTTAGGGAAAGTGGGGATAGAAGAGTACTTCACTTGAAAAACACCAAAAAACAACAACAAAAAAAATTACATGGAAATTTTCATTAATCTCTGTAGACTGTTAGGTCAAATTAGGATAAGAAATCTGATCATACAGGAAGTGTGAAACAGAGGGACTTTAGCCAATTCTAAGGGCAAATCTCAGTGAATGCTGAAGATTTCTGCCAAAGGTTTCCGCGTGTACATGTCACTGTAACAAACACAGCTTTTAATTGGTCTCTCTGCCTATGTACAGAGGCAAACATGTAAATGCAAGATCTTTTCTGTTTCTTTTTAATTTATATTCATCGCTAAAGTTGTCATTTTCTGTAATTCTCCCTGCCTCATTCTCTAATATACATGACCTTTAATAAGCAGGACTTACAGTTTGACAGCAAGAACTGTTAAAAATGCAAGGAAATCCTGTCTGGATTAAATTTTTAGTCCATTTCCATCCACTGCTTACACCCAAGGTGTGCGTGGATCATAAACTAAAGATGGCAATTTGGAAGGCAATTTTCTTGAATTGCAGGTACAGCAGGATGCAAGGGAAAGTAATGGCAGGATCAGGCAGTTAGACATGGTATAAACATTTAAGATACCAGTTAGATTTAATGGATTTTTATTCATTCACTTGCTTCTCTCTCTCTCTCTCTCTCTTTTTTTTTTTTTTTTTTTTTTTTTTAATATCCACAAATGAGAGGAACAAAGAGAAAAAAAAAAAAAAAAAGAAAAAGAACAGAAAAAAAACAGATGAACATTTATAGATAAAGGGCTTCGCTGGATTTGCAGTTCTCAGTGGATTTTGCTTGCTCCTGGTGAAAGAAACCTTTCACTGAAGGTGCATGGGCAAGAGCTCCCACGGTTGCTCCAACAAGGTCACCTAATTTCCCATGGAGAAGAGGCACCCTGTGAGTCAGTGAGGCACCAGGAAGGTCCTGGGCTGTGCCATCACTGTAGCTCTTCTGGCCTCACTGGAGTTTGGGAATCAGGACTTTTCCTCATGTTTCACACTTCAGAAGGAAACAGTACAGACAATATTTTATTTGTATTTAGTAAGGATTATGTAGCTTCTAGATTCTCCTGCTGAGGATGTATTATTAATATGGGGTTTGTTAGAACCTGAGAGTGTGCATTCCTTGAAAATCACATCCCTAACTTCTCATTGTGGCTTTGGAGATCTCTTCCCTGGGGCAGGAAGTCAAATATTTCAGAATGTCCACAGAATAACACGGTTTCACCCTCACCTGAGTTTGCTGACTGACTGCCAGCTCAGCACACAGTCCCAAAGCCAGCTGAGGCCATGGGTGACACCTGGGGATGGGGAAGGACAGTGCCCCTCTGTCTGCTGGAGAGGCTGGGGATGTGCCAGACAGGATGCCAAGCTTGCCCTGACCAGGTTGGGGAAATATGGGAATGAAATTCAACAGCACTCAGAGCATCTCCATGTGCTCTGAGCCAGCGGTGCATCTCTTGAGTAGCTTCCACTTGTACTGGAAGGAAAAGAGCACCCAGGTGCCCCAGACTCAAGATTTCTTATGGGATATTGCCCTGTTCACCTCTATCAGTCGTTTCTGCAAATCTCAACTGCTGTGAATGTGACCTGAATTCAAAACAGATGCAATTGCCCAGAAACTGGGATTTCCTTATGGGAGGAACACCATGTCCAAGATGCAGTATTTCAGGATACAGTTGGAATTTTTGGCAGCTCTCCAGAGAAGAGCAGTGAAAACAATGTAAGGAAAGATCAAAGACACCAGGACCTCTTAGTCCTGGAAGGAGAAGCCCAAGATATGAGCATAGCTTTTAAATGTTTAAAAAGCTCCTTCAAATAAGAAAGGAATTCTCTATTGACACTGGGAATGGGAAGTTCTGGCGTAGGAAGGAGGTTCAGATTAGATATTAGGAGACCTCTAAGACTAGGAATAATGAAGTACCAGGATAAGCTCAGTGGGGAAGAGGAAAAATCTTCATTTCTTGAAGCAGATGTTACACCTGCCTAGGATGGGAAGAATCCTGCCTTGTGGCAGGAATGAACACTTGATCTCTCCTAACTCTGTCCTTTCTTGGCATTTGACTTCTGCAGCAGACAGAGAAAGTGTGCCTTCCTAAAATAAATGCTTTTGGCTAGGAAGTGGTGTTATTACTGGCAGTCCTTTCCCTCAGATGATTTTGCCACAGCAGCTATTTTCATGCATAGGATCCCTTTCTTCCATCAGGAGTTGTCTGATTTGACCTGGCCTCAGGGCAGAGATCGCACCGTGGCTTAGCTCACTGGCAGTGACTCCTGGAATTTTCTGGATCCTGGATGCTTACAGTCACCTGTTTCCAGTCTTGCAGAAGGCAATGATGATGGTTAGTGCGAGCAGAACCAGGCCTGTGTTTTGTTATGGAGGACTATCGATCAACCCAAAGCTGTGACATTACAGACACAAGCCTGCCTGAGCTGCCTTCCTCCACTGAACAAAGTAGGGACAGAAATCTCCGTAATTCCAGCCTGCAGAGGAGGCCAAGGGCTGTTCTGGGTGATGCTGTTTGGCCTGGTGCTGGAGCCTCCAGCCCAGCCCCAAGCACCCCAGGCTGCATCCTGCACAATAGGGCCCCTTCAGTGACCGACAGCCCCGCAAACTGCTGGCCATGACATCACTTATTCAGTGTTCTCTGTTTGGGCACAGAGCAGCCGCAGTTGGAAATGAGAGGGAGAGGGGAGAAGGCATGAGCAGCCCACAGGGAATCACACAGAGCACAGGGACAGGGAGGTTGGTTTGCTTGAGAGCACAGAGCATTCCGTATGCAAATACTAATTTACTGAGCCAGCGGGCACACACAGCAGGATGCCTGTACACCCCAGGAATACACACAAAAACACAGGCACGCTCACCCCAAGCATACAGAAACAGTCATTACATTTGTATACATGGAGACAATGCCTGTGAACTGGCCAAGAACACACACAAGTCACGGCTGTATTTGCAGGCAGAATTTAGCTGCACACATATACACATCCATATTTCTCATTTGTAGACTCTGTGATCACATACCCTAAGCCTCTTGCCACTGCCCTGCACTTGCTGGCTGTCTCTGAAAGACCGTCACATGCTATCAACAGAGATAAATCTCTGCAGTGCCAGTCACGGGGAGCCCCAGCAGCATGTCCAGTTTTCCAAATTACATCCCAGTAAAATTCCCACATGGGTGTAAGAGCCTGCAGCTGGTAGCCTGAGAGGGTTATGTGCTTCCTGCAGCATTAATAGCTTTTAAAAAATCTCAGTGTGTCATTCAGATAAAAGTTGCAGCTGAAGAGTCACGAAATTCCCAGGTGAACGCTACATGGGCCAGATTGAACTCTGCCCGCATGCAATTCCAATGTGAGAGGGTGAACAGGATGGAGATAGCCGAAGCTCTAGCATTGCTGAGCAATTTGATTCCCTCACGGGGCTCCCCAGCTCAGCTGGAAAGTTTTCTGTATTGACATGAGCACCATTTATTTTGGCTGCACAAAGTTGTCTCCAGTAGACCCATGGATCCAGCTGCGTCAGGAGAGGAACTGCACACACAGCCCTGTGCTCTCGCTGGGTACCAGTGTCACAGCCTCTCCTGGCCGTGATGGCAGGGGACAGTCCAGTGGGTGGGGGCAGGCTGTCTCAGGGTGCACTGTGCAGGGTGCATTTGGCGCAAAGTTGCATTTTATACCTGTTCATGCAAGTCCTGCATCATTAGCTGCACAACACCCAGCCTGTGTGAGGCAAAGCCAAATAGCAATCTGCCACTGCAGTTCCCCTTGGTTTCCAATCAGACCGTTTACCTGGCATCCAAAGCCTGCATTTAAGTGCCTCACTTCAGAAACCCCTGCTTGCAATGATCTGCTGAAGCACTTCCATCACAGAAATTCCTGCAACCTGCAGTCTCAGCAGTGAGGCCAAGGGCTAAATGGGTCACAAAGGCTCGGTTTCCCTGCTGCACTCCTGAGGAATAACATTTGCTTATTGACCCCTGCCTGGGGCTTTTTAAGGATTTGTCACTAATGCAGCCAGGATGCAAAGCTGGTGTAAGCCAACCTGCTCCCTTCCTCTCAGAGAAGTTTTCTTTACTCTATGACCTGGTATTTGTTTTGGTTGTTAGTTTGTTGTTCTTTTTAATTTTGCTCATTGCAGCTCTATAGAAGCCCCAGGCATTGGTACTTCTGTTTCAACAAAGAGCACCCAGCCCAGGTGGTTCTGCCTTTGCTGCCGTGACTAATGCTGAGCCAGACACTTTGGTTCCTTGGCTGTCAGTATGGCTTCTTTCACTGGTGCTAAAGTCAGTCTCAAACATATATGAGAAATAAACCTGTCAAGACAGGAGAAAACCAACAAAAAACAATCAGTGTTTGTTGAAAGGGAGAAAACCTGAACGGCACAAGATTAATTCCCACCTTGTAACTTGGTGTCACAAGACACAGGAAGCTGTATGAAAAATAACCAAGGAATTATTTTGTGACGGGGTTATGTTTGGCAAAAGTATCTCCTTTAGAAAATATCCCCTGCTCTGGGATGCTAGCTATGTCTGACATGCAGATGCAGAGGATGATCAGCTGTGCCATTAGTTGCTGTCCTGGGGAGTGGAGGTGTGGAACATTGCTTCAGAGGGAGGATGCTGAAGCAACAATAAAATTTCCCACTCTGTCTGGCGTTGGATGAACATGCCAGAATGTGATAATCCTCTAAGGGCTCAGAAAGGCTGCAGGGTATCTCCTGAGCCAATCACACAAGGATGGAGGACACTGTAGTTCCAAGGGTAGGGGTCACTGCAAATCGAGAGTAGTGGTCAGTGGCTCAGAATGCTGATGGACATCACTGACAAGGGGTCAGGCTCAGTTCTCTGAGGAGAAGGTTTCTTGTTGTGGCAGTAAGCCATGCACAGCATCTGCCCTAAGCCACAGTTCACAGAATCAGAGAATCATTAAGGTCAGAAAAGGTCTTCAAGATCAAACCCAACGTTTGACCAAATACCACCTCTCCCACTAACCCATATCATGATCTGCAATGTCTGCTCATTTTCTGAACACTTCCAGGGATGGTGACTCCACAGCTTCCCTGGGCAGCCTGTTTCAAAGCTAAACCAATCCTTCAGCAAAGAGATTTTCCCTTGTATTCAGCAATACAGTTTACCAATAATCCTGGGACATCCTACTGTCCTCCACCATGCAGTAGCTCTTCTGTAGCAGCTCTGTGCAAAGACTCATTTCTCATGGTGCAGGTGACACAGTGCATCCTTTTTTCAGAGAGGCATCAGAAACCTTGAATGACCTTTTTAAGGCTGAGCTTCCAGCTGAGTCCTTAAAAGCAAGTGCTAAGTATGGGCTGCAAACCTTTGGCACTGTGGATGTGTTGATGTGGTTGTGGTGGGGGTGACCTCTAACCAGCACTAACCTGTGGGAAATTCCTGCTACGTGTGTGTAATCTGAGGAGAAATGCTGTGCTCTGCATGTGGAACTTGTTTTGTAACAAAATCGTCTTTATTCTGGTCTGAGCTGATGGGGTCAGAACTGCCTAAAGCTGGCCTGCCTGCGAGCTCTTATTTTGCAGACATTCAGCCCCTGCAAGGATCGGAGCCCCACTAGTAAACAGGGCCCCTCTTTCCTCCCCCTCCTGCATGCTTTGATACCTTTGCTGGACGACCATTAAGCTATTGGAGATGAGCCAGCAGTTCAGAGCCAAATCAAAGCCAACAGCCCCAGACTGAAGCTTTGCCATCTTCCAGCATAACAGGCTGCCTGCAGGCAAGTTCAAACAAAACGCTGCTACAGTGCCAATCTTTCAGTACAGGTACAAAGCGGACACCATGGTTCAATACAGGCATACCACACTCCGACATACGAATTGGCAACATGAAGGAACAAGCCTAAATAAATCTTCTGGAGGAAAAAAAATCAAGCTTATTTGGACAAGGAAACTGCTTCCAGCTTTCTGAGAAACTTTGCAGGAAAATGTGCTGGACTTCCTGGGAAGGAAGAAGCCAACAGGAGATGAATCTGCATGGCTGCGAATGACAGGGGTGTGATTCACTTGTCTGCTTCTATTAAACACTGCAAGAGCTAAGAAGTGAAGAGGCCATTTAAATGTGTCCTGTTTGATCTAAGTTAAGTATGTTCATGCAACACAAGGCAGGAACACAGGGAGTTAGACCCAATGGCCAAATACCCCTGGTCAGATTTTGCTACTGTGGATGAGCGGGCGCAGTTCTTATGAGGGTGTCAAGAACTTCTGTCCCCATTTCCTCAGCTGGAGCACATTTAAAGTCACTGCTGGAGCTTAGGCTGCTTGGGAGTGATGCTAGAGGAGTCTGCAGGAGAAAGCTCTGTGGTTTTTCTCTACGATCTGCAGGCTCTTGCCCAAGTACAATTTCTATTGCTCTGCCAGCAGAAGTATCCCAAGGTAGAGCATTTCAGGGAGATGAGCTAGAAAGGAGAGTGATCTCAGTGTTACCTCACAGCTAAGAGGAATGTAGGGGACTTCACTCTCTTGGCAGGTCCCTCCTGGGTGTCTCTTTCTCTTTTTGTTGTTTTCTTCCACTGCTGTTTTTCTGTCTCATTTATGTCACCTGAGTGCCAGGTGAAGTAAGAACTATCAAGCATTGTGTACAAACAGAAGCCAAAACAGGTTTGTATTGTAACTGGGTTCTTTTGAGCCTACCAGGGTTTTTTAAATAGATAGATAGATAGATAGATAGATAGATAGATAGATAGATAGACAGATAGATAGATAGATAGATAGATATTATTCAACAAACAAAACAAAGAAATAAAAAACCTCCAGCAAACAAAAACCAAAACAAAACAAGCTCACAACAACAACAACAACAAAACCCAAGGAAAAAAAAAAAACCCACAAAAATAACAAACCTTGGAAAAGACCCCCCATAATATCCAGTTAAGCTCACAGGTACATATCTGAGCACTCCCAGCTGCACCGATCAATCCACATGCCAAGCACAAGTAACTGAGACAGATAAAGAGTAGATGCTGTGGAGTAGAGATTATAGAGTGGACAAAATGCTCAGGAGACCCTTAACCTGCTGGATAATAAGAGACTTCACCTTGTTTTTTACAGACATTGGTACCCAGGATGGAAAACTGGTGTGCTTAAAAGAGAGAAAGCACAATATCAGGGACAACACCACAGCCTGCTGTACTGAAGGCATTTGCACTGCAACAGCAAACAGCACAGGAGAGCCATTGACAGCAGCCAGTGTTTGAAGCTAAATTAACAATTTCTGGAGGTGTCACACATCCTAAAGATGAAGTGGGAGAACAACTCCCTTTAAGGTTTTGGTGATGGAGCTGATGGGAGCCAATTTCCTAAACCCTCTTGCATGTTTGTCCAGCCCTGGTGTGGGCACAGCTTTCTCTATGGAGAATTGAAAGTTGCATGTGGGCGAGAGGAGAGTGCTGCATTTCCCTACTGTGTCCACCTCAAGACATGCTTTAGATGCTTCTTCTGCTCCTTCCTGTCATGGTCAAAGTCTGCCAGGTTGCTATTTTCACAGTGAGGCTCATCAAAGGGTCACTCTCTCTAAGCTCAGCACCCAGATTCCCAAAGCTGGAGCTGCCTCACACCTTTGTGGTCATGGAGAGCACAGACCACCAGGTCAGCAGGGGCTTCCAAACTGAGCCAGGTCTTCCTGGGAGTTTATACCTGTCTCCACTCCAGTGGCAGCAGAGATGGAGCCAGACTGACAGCATACATTTGTTAACATCCCAGTGCCTCTAAGGGACAATTTGCATAGTCCTGGTCACATTCCCATGCTCAAGGGGCTGCCTGCTCACCCCATCCTTGCTTCTACATCCTTGACTCCAGCAATGCCTTAATGAGCTGTAACAGCCCCTCTGCTGCCAGGGCTGAGCAGTGACATGCAGCTGCATGGGCTGCTTCATCCCTGTGGTGGCATTTATGCTCTCTGGGGACCGTGCTGGATCAGTGGCAGAGGTTTGTGTATGGCTGTGAGGCTGTCAGTGAGGACAGACTGGACTTGGCAGTGCTGGGTTAGTGGCCAGAGTTGATGATCTCAGAGATCTTTTCCAGCTTTATTGATTCTGTGATTGAAGAGGTGTTTCAGCATCTTGGGGTGTCTGTTAAGCCCCAGCAATGCTGTCTTTGCCTAAGGCTGACAGAGTGAAAGAAGCCTCCACACACAATGCAGGTTGCACAGTATCACACAAATGAAGCTGCAGAGCAGTGATAGCATTGGGGGATGATAAAGCTTTGCTGTCCTGGATGATAAACACCATTGGTGGCTGCTTAATAGGTAATGTGGGATTGGCACAGTCCCAGGGCAGATGTAACACGCCTGCAAAGTATGTATATGTGTGACTTCCCATAAATCCACATCTGACACGGCGACCTTTCTGAACTGTATTATAAATAATTAGCTGGACATGTCTGTATTTCTTTTTGCAGTACCACCATTGTTAGGACAAAAGTTGAGGTCTCCTGCTTCTGTGGTGCTGTGGATTGCGTGTCCAGAAGGGGCAGGTGATGGTTCAGGCAGCGTGACCCCCCAGTGCAACCTGTCCAGACATCCTGTAATGAGTCTGGCACTCTGTGCTCAGCTAAGAAACCTAGCCCATCATATCTGAAGAAATCCCTAGAAGGTTAATGCAATATAACCCTTGGCAGCTTGTTCCTGGTATAAATGAGGTCTTAGTTTGAGGAATTTATGATTAAAGTGAATAAAGAACAGTGATCTTTCCAAATATAAACTGAAGGTAGTCTCTGATTTATTTCTCATGATGCATTTAGTCATGTTCTGTTGTCTTTTCAAATCTGTATTTTTATTGCATTGAGATGTTTCTCAGGTTTGGGTTACATTTCTAATAAATATCCGGTGCCATGTTGATTTCCTGTATCATATTTCATTAGTCTTAGAGAGGAATGGAGCACCATTTTTATAAAAAACAGCAGTCTTAAGAGGAGTTTTTAACACAGGGCTTGTCTGCCTTTAGCAAGTGATAGCTGGCTCTCTAACAGTGCTGGTATTGTTAAAAGCATTAGAACCTGCCTTTGCATGGACTTGGTTATCTCAAGATAAAGGTGCCTTATGCTGGTATAACCATTTCCATCTGTGAAGAGGAATAATTCCAAAACTGTAAATCAAGGCTTTTAGTGGCATAACTTTAACTGGTAAAAATCACACTAATAGAGACATGGTTGAAATAAGGAAAAAAACCTCAGCATGGAAAGAGAAATTCCTATTTGGAATGGACAGTAGCTGTGTAAAAAAATATTTTTAGCATCCTTTTTACCATTCTGCAATGATATCATACTGGAGTACGTTGCTCTGCTTTGGTTGTCACAGTGAAAAAAAGATATTCTGCCTCAGGACTGCGTCATGTGGCAGCAAAGCAAAATGGATTCATTCACTCTGAGTGCTGGGGTGCCAATGTGGGCTGAGGACAAGGTGGCCCATGTTTGTCTCAGGCACATCTTCCCAAGGATTCCCAAGGCATTTCTCATCCCACCTCCACACAGAAAATCCTGCAAAGTCTGAAAACCATCTCTTGTGGCAAAACACTCACCCTCACTCACAGAAGAGGAATCTTCCAGGACTCCTCAAAAAGACCACTGACATTGAAGGGACAGAACAATGTGTGATGGGAAAGACATGAAGGGAAAATGTGGTGGCAGCCCACAGTGGGACAATTCCCTGCAGGGGAATTGCTCAGCTCAAGGTCTGAGCCCGTTTCTCTCACTGCTGTGTATCTCCCACATTGCACTACAAGAAGAAACTGAAACCTTTGTTATTCAAATATTTTCCCCATGATGAACTACATTATCCTTCACATTTTCAAGGATTTCTCTCTTAGACCTATCTCTTATTTCATTAATGCAGTTGCTGGAGATGAAATCCCTTCTTCCTTAATTGCTCTGCTCCAACCATTCTTGTTATTCTTCATGAAAGAAGCAGACAATAATCCTAATATCCTCCCTTTTTTTTTGTCACCATTGCTTAACAAGAAGAGCCTTGAAATCATTGCCCCTTGCTTCCCAGACCTCGCCAGCCGATAGGAAATAATTAACTCCTATCTGTGCTGACGGAGTGGTGGCTGGTGTGCAGCCAGCTCCAGGTAGTTTGTTATTCCTGCTTTATCGTCTGCTGCAGAAGAGAGGCTGCAAGATTATTGAGCAAAGCTTTTCCTGCATGTTTATCACTACAAGTTTGAAGAAACAGTGCTAAGTGATGATTTAATTTTATTTTATAATTTTCTTAAATAAAGGGTATTGTTTAATCACAGTCATGCAAATGGCAAATCTTCTTGGACTCATTTCATTTTGCAAACAAGATTGTCTTTGCTGCAGCCTGTGCTACAGCAGATGATCACACAGAGATCATCCCAGGAGATGCAGAAAGCTGGGAGCAGCAGCAGCAGAGCTGGAATTGTGTGAGCTGCCCAAACAGCTCAGGTTGGGAATGAGGCAACAGGACACTTGGAATTTAACCAAGCTTGCAATCAGCTGCTGCATGAAAGCAGCTTTGGCTGATTATCCCAAAGGTCCCCTTGGCTCAGCATCCAGGAGTAGCCAACAGCAGATGACAAGAGCAGGAGCCAGCATATCTAATCGATATTTATCCCTGCCCTGTGTTTTGCATCTTGAGACTTTCTGCTATAAATGTGGCTGGCATTGTTGCCTCCAGCAGCCTTTATGAACTCATTAAAGGCTTTATCACCTACAACAAGGACTTCACAACTGTATTAGGTGCTTGTTTTGAATCTGTCACCTGTTAATTTCGCTCACTGCACCCTGTACTTTTGTTGGAAAGGACAATGAACAACTTCTCCCAGTGCTCACTCCCCCTGACACTCAGGATTTATTATTTTCCTTCCCTCCAGCTGTGTCTGAGAAATAATGTTGTAAAATCTCTGCTAAGGCAAGAATGCATTAATCACCAACTTGATTGATTACTGAAGGATCATTTCCTCCCTATGATACATGTAAACCCCCAAACTTCTTGAATCAGAAGTACACTCAAGGTGTTCAGTGTCACATCCATCATCTCCATGAGCATCACTGTTGACAGAGGCAGATGTGGCTGCTCAGACAACCTCCTTACAGTGCTGAGAGACCCATGGTCAAACCTCTGCCTGGCTGGACAGGGTGTGTGAGCAATCCAGCAGCAGTAAAACTTCTCACTTTTGGGAAGATGTCCCATGGTAACCCTCTGCTTCCCAGTTCCATCCCTGCCTCTTTATAACACTTGCACTCCTGACACTTCAGCTGTCATGCACAACTGTTTGCAAACTGGAAACTGTCCTCAGACCTGTAGGAAAGCTCAGTTAGGGTTAGGATAGCTCCCACAGAAGAAAAAACTGCTTTGCAAAAACACCTGAGTTTTCAGTGGGCACTACACATAGAATCACAGAACAGTTTGGGTTGGAGGATTCTTAATGATCATCTTATTCCAAATCCCTTGTCATGGGCAGGGACACCTTCCACTAAACCAGACTGCTCCAAGCTCCATTAAGTCTTGCCTTGAACACTTCCAGGGATGGGGCACCCAGAGCTTCTCTGGCTAGCCTGTGCCAGTACCTCACCACTTTTCCACATCTCCCCACCATTAAACACAGCCTGAACGTGGATCCACAGCCCTTACATGTCCATTGCCCCTTTCTTTGGCATGGCTGAAGAATCTGCACATGGGAAGCTGTTTTCCATCACCATTCTCTACAGGCCATGATGAAAGATTTTACTCTCCATGATTGTGAAAATGAGACCATCCAGTGACATAAAAATCACTTTGATAGGGGAAAGGAGCATGATGGTGGTAAAGCAGTTGTCAGTCTATTGCTTGAAGCCACAGAGAAGGAGCTGTGTCATGTCATGGAGACAATTCACCTTTTATCTCTGCTCTGACTCCTTCACACAGCTTGTTTCTCCATCTTCTGCCATTTTCCAGCTCAGAAGCTCCTCTGCCTGGTGATCAGCCAAGAAGATAGGACACAAGGGCAAAGGAGGTGATACAACAGTCAAGTAGAGATCAGAAAGGCACCCTAGGCTGGGAGCAGCTGGCTTGTGGTAATTTCCCTTTAGGACCCATCTTGGAAACAGATCTCCTCTGCCCATTTTGAGGCTGAAGAGGAACCTTGGGTTGGCCTTTGCTTTTCCCTCTGGCTACCAGACAAACATGAACACTGGCCCTCAGGGTTTGTGAAGTACCAAAGCTAAGCCCTGGTACAGTACTCGGGCTTCTTGGAGAGTCAGAAGGAGCCTTTTGAAAGACAAAGTCATTAGGGGCTCTGCAGTTTGTAAAAGGTGACTGAGGAGCTGTGTGGACCTTCTTCTCTTTCTCTTTTTGGGTGCTGAATGCACTTCTGGGCTGTCGTGCCTGTGTGATCCCCATGCACAGCAGCAGGAAATGGTACCAGTCATGCTGGCAAGAGGGGTGGAGTGGCTGAAATGGTTGGAAGGACTGGAAGGGAATGCCTGGAAGGGAAACACCTGGCAAGATTCCCCTTCACCAAAAAACAAAGAGCTCCAGGCTGTCCTGTGGCCATCAGTGCACACCATGAGGTGTAACCAGCCAAACTGAGCGCAGCAGAGAGGTGAAACCAGTGAGCCTTCACAGAAGGAACATGGACATGGCTGGTTTGATCTCCAGAGGACATAAGAACCCCCTCAACTCAATCCCTAAAATACAGGCCACAACACTTCCTTATTAAGGTAGCAGCATCTTTCCTACTGATTTCCAAGCTCAGAAGTTTTCCCAGGCTTGTGGCTGCTGGTGACCCACCGAGAACTGCTCAGGCAACTCACCCCAGGGGTGGTGCCTGATCCTGCCAGATCCCACAGCTTGGATGCAGTGAGCACTCCAATGTCCCCAGGGCTATTTGGAGATGCTCAGCCTCTCTGGCAGGGAGGAGGAAGGAACAGAGCTTTTCCAACTGCAGCCAAGAAAGCTAATAGATACTTTTTTTTTCCCCTAGGCAGGCAAATTATTTCTGCTCCCAGCTGACCCCTCGACCACAAAAAACACCATAAAACAGCAGGAGTGTGTAAAAAATAAACACAGGCACACATCAGCCTTCTGGATTCCTGTCCCCCAAGCCAGAGGAGCTCGGCTGCGGACAGAAGGAATGTGGTGTTGCATCGGGAGCCATAAGGATGGGATCAGGGAAAGGAAGGTTTTATAACTGGCCTCTGGACCCTGTTGAGGAGCAGAGGGAAGGAAGAAGCATGTGAGTGATGACTGCTCATATTGCAAAGGGGGGCAAATTTGAATCTCATCTGCATGTTTTGCAAGGATTGGGATTTACAGCGTAAAGTGCTTGCTCTGCTACTTTGATTCTTGCTCTGTTGGCTCCTCTGGCCAAGTTTACATCAAGGATGTCCTGACCAGCCAGGAGCCCTGCAAAGGAGTTATAACACATGGGGCTAGATTCATGCTGCAGGTCTTCAGGAGTCTGTAGGGAAGCATGCTATGAATGGAAGCATCTTTTTACCTCACCCTGTCACCTTGTAGCCTGCCAAGATGGAGAGGAAGGAAGACAGAGAGAAGGCAGTCTTCCACACTGTGAGAGGAGCCTGAAGAGATGCCAGGGTCTGACTGTAGAAGTCTTATATAAGCTCAGACATTTCTATTCACACCAGAAAAATCATCCTGCACTGAGACTGAAGACCAGCAAAATTTGTATTAAGATGTATGGATATAGTTGGCTTAGCTCACTACCAACTGGGCTTGGAACTGACATCTCAACAAAGGACTATGACTGCCTTTTCGCTTCATTCAAAAGCTTTACTTTATTGGGTTGGGAGGATGGAGCGCCACATGGTTTAGACCTCGACTGGTACAAAGAAATAATAATGTCAAACTAACCAGCTTTAGTATTGGAAGGGGCTAAGTCTCCTCACCTCTGCTCCTGGACTCCCAGAGAAATCCACCTTGGAAATTTCACAGGCACTGAGGCAACACAGGAAATACTTGCCTTACTTCTACCCTCAGTTAGTCTCCACCAGCATCTACAACTTCCCTGCTTTCTGAGGACGCATTTTACAGCTGAGAACTGGAGTGGTTCATAGAAAGTAATTCCACCAGCAAACACCATTTCTGGCCTCTGAGAGGGTGAGCAGTGCAGGCTGGTGCTGCAGGATCTCAGCCAGCAGCACCAAGACACCTCCACAGCCCCCATGCAGCACTAAGTGGCATTGAGTCCTTCCATCTGCTGCGAGACACCTGGGCTCCTGCTACTGCAGAGAGCTGACAGGCAAAGCTGCTGACTGTCTTCTGGCTGTCTCAGCTCTCTTACAGTTCGAGGAGTAGAGCAATTCTTCATTGCCCAGATTTCATACCCTGACAGTAAGAGTTTTTCTTAAAAAAACCCAGAAACCTTGGTATAAAAAATAATATTGCTTGTGGCTGGTGGTTGTATGGACAGCACCAGCAACATGAGGGGAAAAAAGTAACTCTGAGAAATTCCCTGAAACAAATAACCCACCACTACATCACTAATTGTACCTCTTTAATGCATTGATTCTTTTTTTCAAAAGAACCAGAAGAGATCAACAAAAGCAACAGGTTCCTTTCAAGACCCAGTTCAGCTAGCAGGAAAACAGAATTAAGATCAGACAAAATGCAAGTAGCATTATGGTTTATTTGCCATTCCTTTTGTGAAACACAGCTGCCTCCAGCAGCAGCAACAGCCCCAGAGCCATCCAGCACCAGGTCCCTCCTCCAGCTCCTGCCCCTCCTGGGTACCAGCAGATCCTCTGGCCAAGTGCAGCAGCAGCAGCCGTGGCACTGCGCGGTGTGTTTGCTGCCTGCTCTCTCAGGCTGTCACTGTGCCCTTTGCTCTCTTTCCCTTCCTTTCTCTTTTCAAGTCCAGGTGATGGCTCAGAACAGAAATGTCAGAATGCAAATGCTGGTATAAAAGAAGCTATTTCCAATACTAGTGGTCAGCTTGCAGCAAGCAGTTCTGTGTGCCTTGCTATTGTTCAATATCACTTCCCTCTTCTCAAGCGTTTTACTCCAAAACTCACAATGATCTAGACTGGGGTTTTAAATTGAGCTAAGGGTTTTTAATCAGTTAAGGGGTTTTTTAATTAGCTAGTCAGAACTCCCATGAAGCTGAAGGTGTTGAGTCACCGGTCACTTACATTTGTTATGTACAGCACCTTCTAAGGATATTTTGAAATATTTAAAGCATTTCTTTGTTCAAAAAGCAAAGTGCCAAAGGGCAGAGAGCTGGCTGCAGAATACAGACTGGCCTGTAGAAACTGCTCACAGAGCAAAAAGTTAAACCCAGGTTTATGAAACGTACTTGGAAAGGAGCTCAGTAGTGTAAATCCCAGTGCTAACAGAGCAGCTCTGAGTCGATTGCAAATAACATGCTCTCACTGTCCAGCCACAGTGCAACTCCGCTGAGCTTTGGCAGAGGGTAATTCCGGTGTCAGATATTTTCATGAGACCCTACTTGACATTTTGGCCGGAAATCCTGTGGCATATTTTGATATTCCGTGACACACTGTGTTAACCACATGGATTTCCTCCACTGCTTTGATGGACACGCTACCCATTCAGGCAGAAAGGAGAGTGTCTGGATGAGCCTTTCCCTCTGGCTCCCCCCCACCGCCTCCGCCAGCACACAAAGCATCAGGCTATTGAAATTACATTGCTAGATCCAAAATCCCCTGGGAGAAATAACCACTGTTCTGGAGCCTGCACGGCTGCATCCTCCCAGACAGATGCATTTACAGTTTCCCAAGGCAAGGCAGATACTGAATACAATGCTTCTGATGAGGCTTTTTCAGAGTGGGGGAGACAGTTTTGTATTGTTTTTTGCCATCACCTCACTTGCCACTATCTAGATTAAAGTGCTGGTGCTGCTGCAGATTAAGAATGCATAGTCCAGGAGGTCTCAGGAGAGAGGTGACACCTCTTGCCTGCTCAGGAGCCTCCAGTGCTGACTCCCCACTTGTGAGATGCAGCAGGTAGCCTGAGTTCCTCTCAGAGGCTGGACAGACACACCTGGAGAAAGCATCCATGTGATGGCAGAGACCTCCCTGGAGGGAAGCCTGCATCTCAGGTGCAGCTGCTGTGCTGGGTCCTGCCATGCTTTGTCACCTGCTAAGGTGTGGAGACTCAGCATGTGGATCAGAGGACAGGGCTCTGGTTAAGGGAAGGAGGCTGCTGCAGGGGGTCTTGCAGGGAAGGATGAGCACTGAGCACAATCAGGATTCAGATGATGGTCTGGGCCCAGGTGCCAGGCCCTGTCTCCTTGTCATCCTCCCATCTACCTTGCAAACTTTGTGCTGGCCACCAGCTGGCACCCCTTGCATTTGCAGCTCCATGCCCACCTACTTCTACCCTACAGTAAAACCAGTGCCAAGTGAAGCTAAGACCACAGAAAGTATCTCAGACCCAGGACCCTCTGCAGCAGTTGTTATCCTGCTCCCCATGGTGGGTTGGGAGGAACAATAAACCTCCAGGCAGGCTGCAGGTGACTGTCACCTTCAGAATCAGCCACAGACAAGGGACATAGCTGTGTGAGCCAGGGGAGCACTGGAGAGGTTTTGGATGTTGACAGCATCAGGGCTGCAGTAGTTCAGACAGCTGGAGAGCCATTTCCCAGGAGATGACAGCTAATCTCTGGGATTTATCAGATAGGCATCATTTCCAGTATGCTGAAGGCATTTTGGGAAAGATACCCAAGACACATACAAGGCGCTGTTATTGTGTGTAACTATGGACGAGACTTTAAATCTAAAAATACACACATTACCAACCCACTCCTGTGCCCCTTTCACAATCCTTTGTGCTCTCTTAAAACAGGCAGCTTCTTCGCCCTCTGGGCATGAGGATGTTCCTCATGTGGTCCAAAACCACTTCAATATCCTGATGACTGGTTCAGACCCATTTGCTGCTGCACGGGGAGCCTGAGCCTCTTCAGGGAGAGAGAGAGAGTACAGTGAAGGGAGGGAAGGTATGCCACATTCTCCATGCCAACACAATAAATCTTGGCAAATCAGTGAGGACGGTGGACCAGGCATCACCAGAGGCAGCAGAGGGAGAGACAGAGGGCAGAATCCCAGAGGCAAGAAACAGAGAATTTGTTGCCAGCTGTTGTGTAGGGTAGCACAGAGCAGACAGCCGCAAGGAGGCATGGAAAGACCAGACTGGGAGGCTGCCAAGGAGGAGAGAGTCGCATTAAATCTTATTTGTCTTTAAACAAAGTGTTCTAATTGCTAACAAAGGGATTTCAAGCAAATTGTAATAAAACTGAGTTATTCTGATCAATTACACAGTCAAGCAAATTACGGAAGGAGTCTGAAATATTGCCAGATACAAAAGAGAGATGAAGAAAGAGGAGGAGGAGTTGCAGAGAGAGTGGGGGAGGCAGTAATTTGAGGGAGGAAAATTACTTGATGGCTTGATAAGGAGAATTATTAAGCATAAATTTGAGATGCAGGTTGCTAAATCTGAATACAAAATCAAGGGTAGAAATGGAAATTGTGTTTTAAGGCTGGTAAAATTGGAGCAGGGGCAAAGAGAAAAAAATGTGCAGGCAAGCATGAGAGACAGATGCTGTTGAGGTGTCTGCAAAGATGGTTACTAACTGCAGCAAGCTGAAAGCAAGGCATGACCCAGGAAAGCAGAGCTTTCTGGTGAGGGCACCAGCTCAGTGCTGAATGGGCATCAAGCCACATTCCTGCCACAGACCTTCTACTTGACCCACAACTGCTTCAAAGCACTTAGCAATGACCTGGTTTGTCACTGGAAGAGTTACGAGGGCCAGGGTCCCAATGCAATCGGAGGAGAGACACACCAAGGCTGACTCACTTACCTTGTCAGCCTTACCTGAAAGCTCTGGCTGACATTTCTTCTACTGTATGGTTTGTGGCTGGTATCATTTCGTGTGTATCCACACAGCATGCAGAGAATCAGGCAGGGATGTTGTAGGGAATGGAAGAAAAGCCCAACCCCTGTCTTAAAGGAATAAGACTGAAATCCCACCATGACACATAACTTCACTTTTGGCTCTGATGCAGAGACACTGTACCTTGGGATGAATGAAATAATTGTCCCTTGTTCTGCTCAGTCCCTGGGTTTTCCAGCCATGCTGCTGGAGTCTCCAGGGTGCTCCAGAAACAGCTGCCACCAAACTGCCACACTTTCAGCCTGGCACATTTGGGCAAGTCACCTCCAATTTTATTTTTCCATAATATACGATATGGTCAATTTGTGCTGGATCACCCCTGCTCACTGAGCTGCTGCCTGCTCTGCAGGGCACACAGGGAGCAGGCAGAAGGGTTAGGGAGCACATCCTCACATTTTTGTATCAGGTGCACAAGGTCAAGTCTCACCACTCAGGGTTAGCAAGGAAGAGCTTGCTGGGTCTTAGGCTGCAGCCTCCAGCTGGAGCTGGGTTTAGCTCCAAGGGTGGAAAATCCAGTGGCTACACTGAGTCTCAGGTTCACAAGGATGTGGTTCCTGTGTGCAGTCCTTTTATAAAACTGCTGCAAATGTAGCCCAGAGAGCTGTGCCCCAGAAATGCAGTACTCTTCAAGCCAATTACCATACACAGTTCATAACCCTGCAACTGACTGGATTAATGGATTGTTGGCATGAAGGGATGTAGAAAGGCACTTTTAAAAGAGGAAGTAGAAAACATCCAGAGATTATTTTTAATGGTGTTTATTTGTCAGAGGACTCCAGAGCTTGTGGGCTTTTGCTAGGCTGGAAGTTCTGAGCCCTAAGAGGAGATAAGAGAAAGGATTAGGGTATTACTGTGGCAGTGGAGTTCATGTGTTTTGTATTATTAATGTTTGTAAAGCACTTTGGAAATGAAAAACACCATAAAAGCTCTAAGTGCTGTATTTAGAAGGAGCTTCAGAAGAGGAACTTAAGTCTGAAAAGACACTTCTCAGTTATCAGTGCACAGAGAGCTTGTGTTTTTGAGAGGATCCCACAGTCGGATGCAGTCTGAAGTGGCAGACGAGTTGTTCAAAAACCAGTATGAGGAGGGCATAAGAACCCTGCAGGGTGCAAGGAAGGCTCCTGTGTCATGCATCCAAAAAAGAAGCCACTTAATACCTCAAGGATGAGTAAAAGCCATCAGATTTGCTGGCTCATTTCTCTGAAGCTGACAGAGGAGCGTTCTCTGCAAGGCACCTACTTTAGTTAAACTTTCTTTAAAAGCCTGTGGGATAAGTGAGCTCCTTTGTGTTGTTTAGGAAACTCCTGTAAGGGAGGGAAAATCGTGACCCAGGAAGGGTAAGGAAAGAAGTGTGGAGATCTTCTAGTAGACCTATCACTCCTGACCAGCACCAGACAAGTTTATGTGGTCTCCGGCTGTGGGTGAGTTAATTCCACAGCTCAGAGACAGGATTTTCATTCTAGACACTTCATTCTCAACACCATTGTTTCACTAAGACAGCGACTCCCAAAGAAAGCCAAGATGAAGCTTATCTTTACATTGCTGTACTCCCAGCTCCAGACCCCTCCTCTAGCAATTCTGCCTGAAAAACTACAGAAAAGAGCATTTTTTTCTGGTGAATCCATAAATAGATCTGCAGCATTCCCACTGACAGCCCTGAGGAGCTTTGAGACACCTTTGTCAAAGCAGAGAGGCCTAAGGCCAGCTGAGGCTGTGGACAGGTATTGATAACATATTCCCATTTCCCAAGGACAGGCATATTCTTGTATCCTCGCTGCTTGAAACTCTCTTTGACAAAACAAAGTCTTTGCTGTTTTGCACAGATCTTGCTTCACACATAAGTCCCTATGTCAGATCTTTTCTTCAAGCCCAGACTACAGTTTTTAACCCCAGTTTTAAAGCCTGAATTTGACAGGGAGTGAGGTTCCAGACAGGTCTGTGTAGATGTGTTGTTGATCCAGCCAGTGTTTGCAGTCGTGCATTGACTTTCATAATCTCATTTCCTTGGGACATCAGAGGCACATTAAATCTTACCTGTACCAGAAGGCCCCAGTGTGCCAAAACCATCCAGGGCACCTTTTCCCAGCTCCCTTCCTATCTCCCAGCTGTTAAAAGAGACTTAGAACTTTTTCCCCTCCCCACTACTGCACAAGCACGTAGTTCAGTCTTGATAAGGAGCAGGCTGCTGCCCTGCTCACAGTTCTTGCAGCAGCTGGCTGTGCTGTTGCCCAGGAGTGGTAAGTCACAGTGATAAACGCAGATATTTCACCTTCCACCCTTCCCTTCCGTATCTCAAATCTCAGTGCTCAGGAGCAGCCACACAGGCACTGCTGCTTCCCCGACCTGCACCATGACAGATGTTAGGTATATTCAAAATGACACCTGCACCCCACAAGAGCTCTTGTGCTGTATTTATAGCCCACTGTCACTGCTCAGATTTATGCCGCTCAAATATTTGTCAGCTGTTATCCCACCTTCCCTGAACATCATTTAACTGAGCTTGACGTATGCAAGCACTTTTAATCTTTCCTCATGAAGCAATTTTGCCCTTCCCAGGGCCTCTGATCATATTTGTAACTCTTCCTTGAGACAGCATCCGTTAGTCATTGCTGCTCTGAAAATACAGTAAGGAGCGTGGCAGCCTGAGAGGGGAGGATGGGGAGGATCATTTCCCACACTCACACTCAGTTCTCTCCTGTGCCACCCCTCCTAAGAGTACCTTAAACAAGTTTGCCTGCTCTAGAATCCTTCTCTTCCTTGCTGGTCACTGGTCTTTTCCTGACCTGAATCACTGTTCCTGCTCAAAAACCCAGTCCTGGATTATTTTGCAACTTCCCTGAGCCAAGAGGGAGTTCATTTTCTTTCCTGCATGTCTTCCTAATGTCTCTGATGTCTCTATTATTACCCAATCTGCACTGGCATTCACAATGCCTCCCAACTGAGGCAGGAGAATGTAATTAACAAGCTGTTTACCTCTACTTCCAGATCATTAATAAATGCGTTAAACAAGACCGCTACCTTGCTGAGCAATGCAAAAACTTGATGAGGCGCATAGGCTGCTTTATGCTTTTCAACCCACGCTGGTGACAGTGAGACTCTTTCAGGGCAGGCTCCTTCCAGAACTGCATCCGAACTGGAATTCATTTCCCCTTGACCTGTTGCATGTGCACCCTTTCACCCCAGGTCTTGTGAGCCTGGTGATGAGACGCCAGCTGAAGGAGGGACAGCTGGCTGGGTGGCCTTGGCATGACACAGGACCTGTGTCTCACTGCAGAAACCACTTCCCTTTTGTAAACTGTGACCTCCACCCGCAGGACCTCAGAACACCACCACTCCCTAGTACTGTTCTTGAGCAACTCCTGTCCCAAACTTTATTGTTGCTAATTCCAGTCTGTGTGTCCTTGCTGCTCGTGCACACCCAGCACCAAAGAGGTGCTACAGCAAACAGAAGCTCAGAGCAGACAAGTGTTTTGGTAAACTTAACTTTTTAGCTTACTTTGAAAATTTTCCCTATCACTTGCCTACACCAGCAAGAGAAATTACAGAGAGACACAAAAACAAAGCTTTGTGCAGAGTTAAGGCTCTGTTGCCCAGGTTCTACAAGTAGTGAGAGAAGCATGTGCTTGGTTTCACTAGAGCTGCTTCTGCCTCAAGACAGAACAGCCTGAAAAGAGTCTTATGGGGCCTTCCAGTTCCTTGGTTACTTAATGCTCGTAGAACAGTTTTTCCAGGATCAGCCAGGAAAGCTGCAGTCACTGTTACCTGCTTTTATCACAAATGCACAGCTTTGTCTTTGCCTTTCCTGCTGGAGGGAGACTGGAGGCTCTGCTCTCTGGGACCCTGAGGAAAAATGCCTTCTGGTCTGACAGAGCCCTCAGGTTTCTCAGGGACTGCCATCACAAGTTCCAGAGATAGAACTAAAATTAGCAGAAACACTGGTTTCCACTTAACATAATGCTTGCCTGGTGGAGGATGGTGAGGCTCAATGGCAGACTTTGACACTTTGATCTTCCAGAAGCGGGGGAGGAAAAGCTATTTGATGATGCTCCAAGGGAGGAGGCACATCCTGGGGACGCTCATTTGGTGGTCTGGCAGGTCCCAAACAGCTCCAAGGGCCTGAGGTGATGTTCTCTGCCCAGGCTGCACATCCTTGGGGATGCCTGTCCAGTGAGAGGTGAGGGGCAGCTGAGGGTACAAGTGGCAAAACCGTGGAGGTCCCAGCAGACACAGCTTGCCTCCTGCTGCTCTCTGCCACCCTGGAGGGAGCTCTGCAAAACGCTGCGACATCCACAAGGTGGCAAATTCAGCTGAAGGAAGTTTCCTCAGCATCCTATTTTACTGTCGGTTTCCAATGGGGATGAGGAGGAAGAAGAGGGCAAAAAGAGAAATAGAAGGATCCAGAAAGCCTGAAAAGCCTCAAATGGTATAATCTGAAGCTATCTACAGAAACTCCAGAAAGTTGTTCCCGTGGATGGCTTTTCCTTGTGTATTCGAGTCTGTTGTCCAATTGCTGTCGGTGGTGGTGTGGGCATGAGTCAGGCATCTGTCTTCTTCCCTCTGCCAACAGAGCAGGTGAGAAGTGCTCTCCCAGCATTTCCTGCCCTCTGGAGACACCTTGGGCAGACACAATGGTTTGCTCGCTTGTTTTTCCTAATGGATAATTAACATTGTAGGCAGCAAGTGACCTGGGAGAAAAGAGAAAGTGTGCGCACCGCTCAGCCTTGGGATTGTCCCCCCGGGCCATCTGCTGACCTTGGCATCCAGCGGGTCTTTCCAGAGGCTTTGGCATTCCCAGTGCTCAGTTTCCTTTTGGATGGTGCCCGATGGATGCCAGAGACTCTCCTCAGCCCTTCCCCACCACCCTTGTTTACAGGCCAATTAGTGGGTGCCGTGTTTGTTTTGCAGCCAGCAAGTCAGCCACCCCAGCGATTTAACAGCTGCAATTTTCATTTACAGTTGACTTTGAACAGCCAGTTTTATACATGCAGGGTGAAATAATGGTATAATTAACCTAGGAAAATCCATTAAAAGGGTGCGGATGTTCAAAACATGGAGCACACAATTACGAAACCCCATGACTGAGATTACTGCTGAGATCTAATTCCTCCTTACACAGCTCATCCCTGCATGGATTTCAGACAAGCAATTTTCTCTGCAAGGCTTTGTCACCAAAAGTTTCATCAATTTTCTAAATTTTACTCTTCTAAGGAAAAGAAATCAAAATTGGAAAAGAAAAATTATTTTAAATTGTTTAAATTAATGGCTTTCTTGAGAAATACCTCATGTTAATAATTTTGGATGTGTTGTATTTTAACAGTTTCAAAATGCTTTGTGGCCGTTCAGGCTTTTCCTTTATGGTTTCTTTTTAACCACCAGTCAGGTAAATTTTTAAAATGAGGAAACCTTTACATTTATTCCTCCCTCATAAAGACCAAAACTTTTCTCCTACCTTCCAAACTTTTCATTGGAGCCATTTCTCAAGTTAGTTTTTCAAGATGGTTGTGTCCATAAAAACAAAACAGAAGGGACTTTTCACACAAATCTGCATTCCCCCACACAAAAGTAATTAAAAAGACATTCTCCCCTAGTTATCACAAACACTGTTTAATCAGGTGTCCACAGGCTGTTTGTTCCACCGAGCTGTTTGCTCCACTGGGGTGTTTGCACAGGATGGATAATATTCACCAAGTCAATACCCAGTGTTGCTCTTCATGCTGATCAGGTAGTTTTTCCAGGCTGCTCCTTTGGACTCTGCTCATCACTTAGATTAATATTTAAATTCACTAACTTGGCTTTTGCATTTCACTTGAGTCCAGAGGGCTGCTGTCCTGCCTCACTGGGGATAAGGAGATGTTGTCCTTGTTTCTGATATGAAAAGTGACAAATTCTGTCTGTTCTGGGGAATATCATTGGGCATTTTGAAATATGGCCTTCAGGGCAGCTCTTCAGCAGATTTAAATCTGTCCCACTGATGCACAGGGAATCCTGTTAGTTCTGTTTTGGGCTTGTTCCCAACTGGATCTGACCATTCTGCCTCTGAGTTAGATATGAGCTGGCTCGCTCTGCCCTGGCTCCTCTGGTATACTCCAGGGCAGTGTCTTTCACAATCCCCCTGTGCACCCACCAGCAGCTACAGCCCTCTGGGGTGTCCCAGCTCCCACGCTGGCTCCAAGCACAGCTCCAGATGCAGTATCACAAACTGTCTGTCCATCCCATCCCATCCCATCCCATCCCATCCCATCCCATCCCATCCCATCCCATCCCACCACAGGGCTGCTGCTACATCTCACCCACATCTGCCTTGCTGCAGCAGCCCCCAGCAAGCTCCACAGCCACAGCTGCTCCCTTTCCCTCTGTGCTTGTGTTAATAAATGTATTCAGCCACTCAGGGTCTGGGGTGACCTCAGGCTCTCCACTATTAACCTTTCTGCCTGCTGAGAATTGGCCATTTGTTCCTTCCCTTCCTTCCCTGTCTTATCTTGGTTTTAATCCATGCCTTGGCTTTTCCTCTCATCCTGTGGTTACCAGGTTTCCTTAATAGTCTCCTATGAGGGACTTTATCAAAAGCTTTTTGAAAGCCTTAATAAATTATAGGCACAACTCTGCCAGTCCCTATTACCTTGTTAACCCTTCTGGAGCATTCCCAGCTGGGCTGAGAGAGCTGAGCCCCTGCCTGCCTACACAGGATCATGGCCAGCGCTGCAGAAAGCCTCCAGGGCTCTCTTGTGTCTCCTGCCTGGTTCAAGAGGACGTGGTATTTATGACGCTGAAACATTTTCCAGTTTCACTTCAGGAAAAAAGAGTTGCTCTGGAGAACGGAAAAGCCACGCATCAATCCCCCTCACTTAAAAATATGTTGTGTTCTTTGGTGGATTTGGGAGTACTTAATATGATATCTGTTTTAATTTTAACTCATGGCACACAAACATACACACAAACAAGTATTAGAGAGTGAAGATATTTCCAAGCAAAGAAAAGATGCTGTGCCATGCAGATATTGAAGGAGGTTGTTTTAACCATTTTAAAAACTTCTTTTTCTAAATAATTTTGAAGCAAAAGGAGTCCACAAGGTGAATCCAAGTTTCTGATGGAAAAGCCATTTCAGGAACCTGGAATATTATGGTCTTCCCCCAGTTCCATGGGCCATTCCATCCCTTTAAATTTTAGCTTAGCATAAGTCACAGATTAAGAAGACAGACTCCTAACTGGGAGGGGACCACCCCCAGCCTTACCACCTCCTCTAGGATGAGACACAGTGGGCAGGGCCTCCTCTCTCCAACACGTGTCCCTGCCCTCTGCTCTTTCTGGAACTCAGCACCTGGATTCAAAATGTCTTTCACAGTTTAACAAGAAGTGCAGGCATGTCCTGCAAGTCCCAGGCTCTGCTCAGATGTGCGTCCCTGTCACTGCAAGCAGCCATCTCTCCCCACCCCACATGACTCCATCTTTCCAAACCTTTTGTGGAGTCCACTGATGTTGTATTTAATCCCCCCAGAGCAGGCTGTTCAGTCCCAGCTGTCTCCTCACCTCTTTTTACCTCTCACCAGCTTTAGGAGTCAAGCTCCTTCCTCCTGGAATTTTTCCCTTCCCCTTGTACATCAAGCTGTGTCTAAGTCAGAGCAGCTCAATTACTCTTTTGCTGAAATCTCCTGGGTAATTTGAGTGAGATTGGCTCAGCAGGAAGCAGTGTGCTGGCTCTGTCTGTGCCAGGCAGCTCCAACACGGTGTGCCAGCTCCAAGGCCATGGCAGAGCCCTGCAGCTGCCCCCAGAGAGACCAGCAGAGCAGGGAAAAGCAGGATGTGATCACCTGTGGGAGTGTGTGGGGCTGCAAAGTCCAGAAAACTTCCATGCAGTGCACCAGGACCTGACCTGACCCTCATCCTCCTTCAAACTCCTTCTCTACGTTCACTGTGTCACAGAATGAGGACCGGGCTGCCAGGAATGGCACTGTGGGAAATGTGGATGGCACGGGTTGGCAAGGGAAGAGCCGGGCTCACAGGGAAGCTCCCCCACCCCCTCCATCATCAATTAGGTGTTTCCACAAGCAAGGCAGCAGTGTGCCTGCACCTGAATTAGCATTGCTGGGCACCAGGCTAATGTCTCTCTCCATCTGCATAGGACTCTGCGTGCCTTGCTAATAACAAAAAATAAAAGGAGCTCTGCTGTGTGTGTGGACTTTCATATCCCAGGTAGCCTGCGTGTGAATGCCTAATGCCTGCCTGATTATTGTTCGCCTGGTATTCAATAGTTTGAAAAAATAAAAAGTCCTATAGTTAGAGAGTGAGATAGGACTGTTTAATTTCAGGCCATTATCTCCTGGTAATTGCTGGAGGAATTTCATTCTATGCCAGTGCAATGGAAAAAAAAATTATGTTTTTTCCCCTTTTATGGAAAAAAAAAAAAAAAAGCCTGCTTTTCTCCAAGGGGTTCGGGGCTTTCAGGCCATGGTTGGAAGCAAGAGCTGTGGCTGCTTTATCAAATTCGCATTTCATTTCCAGCATGCACCCAAGCCGCATGTAAATTATAATGAGAAAAGGGGAAAAAACAAAGAGATAGAGCTCAAGAGATGGGAAATGATAATGAAATCAAATGAACTCAGGGCCTTTGAAGACTACCAGAGCCACAGACAGACAGATATGTACACAGTGACAAAGATAGAGACAAGCAAGAGGCATGCATGAGGAGACAGCAAGAGTAGAATGTTGATAGAGAGAGAAATAATTGGAGATTTTCACCCATGGCGTGCCCAAGGACACAATGTGTGAGTGATCCTGGAAGGATATCTGCTCCACACAGACCTTCAAAGCCGTGGTTCTGGGATGTACAACTCACAGGAGGCTCCTGCTGCTGGTTTTCCCTGTGTGTCCCAGTCCTGCCATGCTGCTTCAGAAGTTCCAAGGGTGTGTGATGAAACCCAGCACCATTTTCCTCAAGGGGAAGGACCCTTTGCAATCTTCAGCTTCACAAGTCTATCCTTCCCAGAGCAGCCAAGCCATGGAGCTCAGCATGCTGGGAGGATGTGTCCCTGCATGGTCTGACCTGGGGATGAGTCATTCTGGGAGAGAGGAAGGGGAAATATTCCACCAAACTCAGGGGAAATATTCCACTAAACTCAGGTGGTCCTAGTCATCTGAAGGAAAACAAGTTCAGCCCTCCCTTGAGGACAAGAGTGAGCCTGGGACATGGAAGACAACCAGCCTCACCTGCCCAGCTGAGGATGTGGACCTTAGGCTGGAGTGAGAGAATAAGATAAGGGTGTAGGATAAACCTGGAGACAACCCTTCACTTCTGCTGGATATTGAGATTTGTGTCACATCTCATAAACGACAGCTCTGGCAGGGATTTCAGAAGGCTCCAGTGGTATTTGGGCAGGACAAATACTGCTGTTCTAGCTGTCACTTTTCAGCTTTGCCTCCAAACCCTGTAGTGTCTGGGGTGACCAGGTTGCAAGCAGAGGTCTGAGATCTGGTAAATGTCACTCCTCCAAGCCCAGCAGGTCGGTGGTACATTAAACAGCAGCCAGGATCCCAGCATCATGAGCAAAGTTTGGAGACCATGGCCCAGTAACTCAAAATCAGGGCAGAGAGAGAGATTGGCCCTTGTTCCTGTGCATCACATCAGCACCACAAAGGAACAGCCTCTGCAGCCAAGAGAGGGAAAGGCTGACTGCCCTGGGTGCCACAATCTGCCAGGGCCAGAAAGGTGCCATGAGGTTCATTATCCTGAGTTTTAGGGAGCTTCAATTCATGGCTGCCTCCTGGGTCAGTTGCTCTGGCAGTTTACTCCCCTCATTGCTGAAATCCTGTGTTGTGCTTTCTCTGTTGCTCAGAGGGCAAAAGAAGGAAGGAGCAACAAGGCGCCACTACCTAAGCCAAAACACCTTTAGAATAACCAGGGAAATGCCAACACAGTAACCAAACCCCAGTGCTGCAAGCAAGGTAATTTCCCAAATGAAAAGCACTTGTGCTTGCTTGAGTGACTTCTGAACCACTCATGATGAATCACACACAACTCATGAAGTATTAGGGATTAATTTTGTAATTTTATTGTCATTGTGACTATGGGAGCAGCTAGCAACCAGTGTCATTGGGATATCTGCTCCTGGGCCTGCTGGGGGTGGTGTGGGAGTCCATGGAGGTCAGGATGCTGCTGCCAAGGACTGGAGATCAGAGCAGTTTTGTGTACTGTGTTCCCAAAATCCCCGAACAGGGCAGACTGTGCCTTTCATCAGACCTCGTGGTGCTCTGCAGATCCTGTGAGCAGCAGCCTGGCACCAACATGATCTAAATTTGCACAAGAGTAATTTGAAAATCCTTCAGAGCTTGCTAACTCCTCTTGGCTCTAACAAAACCAATGCAGGAAAAGCAGGATTAAAAAAGAAAAAAAAAAATAAAAAAGGAAAAAGAAGCCAGAGATTGATTCTTACCTCATATCATTAAAAAATAAATTGCTGTAGCGCTATAACATAAAGTAAGAATCAATCTTATTTTTTAACACCAGAAATAACCTAATGAAATACAAGATTGATTCTGAATATGGGCTTCTTGGTGGAGCCCCTGTGGGAATTGATTACAAAATTGAATGTCTCAGAGCTGATAAGATGAATTTGGAATAAATCTTACTTTTAACTACTCCCTTTTTATGCTCATAAAAAAAAAGAAAGATTGATTCCAATCAAAACTTCTTCTAAAAAGTGAGACAGTTTCGATTTGTCGAGGCAGTTTTTCAACAGAACAGCACTGAACTTCAGAGCCAATCTCACCCCTAGTTATGCGTTCCCCAGGGAGGAAAAATACGAGGCACAATATTTCTGATTTACAGCTTGAAATGAGACAGTAATGATCATAATAATCAGGACAAGAAGAAGGAGAGAGCCTCAAGTGGATGGCAGCTCTCTCGACTGATGATGCCAAGGGAGGCAGTGATTTGGAAAGTGAAGGTGGAGAAGCAGCTCCCCCTCCACCGTGCTGCAGGGGACTGCTGAGGACACCTCAGTCTGCAGATTCCAGGGTATAACGTTGGATCTGTTTATTCTGCAAAAAAAAAGTCCTGCTGGGAGTCCCTCCAGCTTCCCAGGACTGCACCTCCAGCCCTACCAGCATCTCCTGCCTGGCTCACAGCAGCTGCAGCTCCTTGAAGCCTTCTGCATTCATGGGTAGGAAGCAGCTTTGAGTTCCCAGTCTCAGCTCAGTTACAGCCAGTGCAGTCCCATCACATCACACCAAGACCTGGGAGATGCTTAAATTCCCTCTGGCCAACCTGCCAGTCCACTGGGATGGAGGCTATCCAGTCCCACCAAGCTCAGAGCACTGGGTTGGCCAAACTTTGCTTCCAGACTGTCTGTGATAACTCCTGTTACCCCATTTCTAATTATGCTTCATGATTTTACTCCCATGGGGAGCAGCCTTGGCCTTATCAAAAAATGAGGTCAAGCAGTGGTTTAGTCTCAGGGCCCTTTAGTCTCTCTACCCCCATCGCTGCTTTATGGGAGGCAGTTCCAGGACTCTTGTTGGTTGGGTAATTGCTTCTCATCTTCAGATTCTATTTATTCATGGCCCATTCACACTTATCCATTCTACTGTCAATATTTTATTTCAGCTCCAGTCACTCCCTTTCCCACCTGGACTCCTCTGAAAGATGATGGTTTGCTTCCATCTCTTCCACCAAATGCTTCTACATCAAGGTGATCTCACAAGGGATTTTTTTTTTTCTACTTTTCTGAAGAAATGCTATTCTGATATCCAACTTCTGTAGGTTTTTTAGTTGCTGAGTAAAATTTAAAGACCATCTATCTCTTTCTTCTTCTTTATCTCTCTTTTTTCTTATAGAATCGCAGAATCATAGACTGATTTATTTTGGAAGGGACCCTAAAAATCATCTCATTCCAATCTCCCTGCCCTGGGCAGGGACACCTTTCACTAGACCAGGTGACCCAAAGCCCCATTCAGCCTGACCTTGGACATTTCCAGGGATGGGGCATCCACAGCTTCTCTGGGCAACCTCTGCAAGTGCCTCACCACCCTCATAGTAAATAAGTTTTTTCCCAATATCTAATCTAAACCCACTCTCTTTCAAGCTATTTCCCCTTGTCCTATTGAACTGTTCAACAGTTCCTGTTGAAGAGTCCTTCTCAAGCTCTCTTGCAGCCCCTTTATGTACTGGAAGGTGCTATAAGTTCTCTCCAGAGCCTTCCCTTCTCCAGGCTGAGAGGAGGGAACCCCAGTTCTCTCAGCCTTTCCTCACAGCCAAGGCGCTCCTTAATCTCTCTGATCATCTTGGTGGCCTCCTCTGGGCTCACTCCAGCAGGTCCCTGTGGTTCCCATGCTGGGAGCCCAGCTCTGGATGCAGTGCTCCAGGTGGGTCTCAGCAGAGCAGAGCAGAGGGGCAGAATCCCCTCCCTGCCCTGCTGCCCACGGGGCTCTGGATGCAGCCCAGGACACATCTGGATACCACTGGTATATGGTTCAACACGGCTCCTTCCTTTCAATCCTCAGGAAAACAACATTTAAAAGGAACACCATCTACAGCATCATCTCCTCTGAATTATTTTTTTTACCAGTAAACACGTTTTAGGTCCATTGGGACCGCTCACAGAAGCAGTCTGTGTCTGTTTTTCCTGCAATTGCGCAGCCAGGACCGCTTGGACACAGCCCCACCCCTGCAACATGTGAATCTCAGACAACTCCCTTCCCCCTTTGCCTGGATCTCCCACATTCCCAGCAGAAGGCCTCTCCCTTCTCCAGAACCCACACCCCAGACCCAGATGGGTGATGAGAGATGAGGTGCATTGCTTCTGATGTGCAGGCTCCTGGGGAGCCGGTGGTCCCAACGCAGCTCTCCAGCCAGGGAGGTGGCACGCAGCAGGGCCAGGCGTTCTGCCTGCGAGCAGACACAGAGCCCCAGCTGTGCCGAGCACGGGGACCCCCTCCCTGTCACACGCCGGGCACACCAGATGTGCTCCTGACGTCCTCGAGCGCTGTGACGCACGGGGAAGGCGAGGGAGCTGCAGGCGCCTGCTCGGTGCTCACCCCGCGCTCAGGAGAGCCTTGGGTGTGACCATGGTCTGTGCTGACCGTGGAGTTGTGGCACAGGTGGCAAGAGGCATTCACCCTCCTTTCCCCCTCCTTGGACACCTGGCTGTGGTTTCAAAAGCACTGCAGGCTGAATTCGGCGCTGAGAACCCTCCTGGTTCCTGCAGACTGGGAGGCGGCTCATGGGTCTAGATGAAGAACAACTAAATTCTCCGATCCCAGCAAAATCTGGTCTGCATTAAAAATAACAAAAACTCCCTCAAACCCATTGTGTTTAAATAATGTTAAAGATCTGAGTGAGAGCATTGAAAACAAATTCCGAGCTCTAATGAAGAAGGATTGTCTGGCATGGTAATAATAATAATAAATTCTGTGCACACATGTATGTATGTATGTATGTATGTATGTATATATGTATGTATGTACAGAAGGAGAATTTCATCTGAGGAGCTGAGAGCCCTGTAATTCGTGTGATCTCATGGCAGCACCAGGAAGCACATCAGGTAAGTGCCTTTGACCTGCAGTTCTCAGCTTGGTGAAGGCAGAGAAAAAGGGTGGTCCAGAGGAGAAGGTGAAAAGCAAGGTTTGCCTCCCACTCTATCCTTGCCCCAGCTGCAGCCCTGGGATGGCTGCTGGGCATGGGGTCTGTTTTTCAGACCCTGTTTGCAGTGGAATCAAGAGGACTTGTGGCAGCAAATGTCTGCCAGGCCCCAGCCCAGCAGAGACGTGATGGCCAGACTGGAGAGGCTGTTTTTCAGCCATGAGACACAGGTGAGGTACAAGGGGCAGGGGCCTTGGGGTCAGTCAGAAATGAGAGGTGTATGGGAAACATGTCCATTGACCTCAAAACAGGGCAAAGAGGCAGTGGCAGGAGACTATGTGGAGAGCTGATCCCACACAGGTCACCAGAGCTGGGCATCCCAGCTCCCAGCCCTTGCTGCATGGAGCTGTCTTTGTCCCAGAGGGTATCCATGAGACTGTCCTTCCATGCTGTGGGTTTGTTCAGCAGCTTTTTCACTGACTCAGGTGTTAATGCTCCCAGCCCTCCCCAGGGAACTCCATTCAGCAGTTTCTGTCACACTCCTCCACTTCATTATGCTTAACAGATCCTCCTCTGCCTTCCTGTTCATGTCCTTCAGATGCCTATACTCTGATGAGAGGGGAAGGAAGGAGCAAAAAAAGCATCTTCTAGTTCCTACCCATGAGTGCAGCTGCACAGTGAGAGCTGGAAGAGCAATGCTGGTGTACCACAAAGCCACAGGAGCACAGAAAGACTGGCGTGTTCCCAGTCACCACAAAGATGGGTGTGGGATGGGTGCTGCTCTGGCCAGGAATGCTGGGAGGTGGGAAGACATCTCCCTCTGGGGTGCTTTTGTGCAGAGCAGTTCCTGGAGGTCAGCAGGGAGAAGTCACAGCCGGTTTGCACACACTGCAGCTGCAGGTCATTACAGCTGAGCCCATCCTGGGCCTGCTGGCAGATGTCTGGTCAGCTTAGAGCCACGTCTTTCAGTCCGTCCTCATTTCTCTGAGCTGAACTCATTCTACAATTACGTGAGGACACAGTCTCTAATAGGATTCTCCTGGAGAAACTGGCAGCCCATGGCTTAGGTGCACTCTTTGGTGGGTAGAAACTAGCCTGGCCCAGCGAGGGATGGTGAATGGACTTAACCCATCTTGGCTGGTCACAGTGGCGTTCCCCAGGGTTCAGTCCTGAGGCCAGCCCTGTTTGATGTCACTACTGATGATCTGGATGAGGGAACTGAGAGCCCTCTCAGTCAGTCTGAGGACAAGGCCAAGCTGGGTGTGAGTGCTGACCTGCTGGAGGGCAGGGGCTCTGCAGAGGGATCTGCACAGGCTGGATCCATGGGCCAGGACCAGCTGTGTGAGGTTCAGCCAGGCCAAGTGCTGGGTCCTTGGGTCACAACAGCCCCAGGCAGTGCCCCAGGCTGGGACAGCGTGGCTGGAAGGCTGCTGAGTGGGAAAGGAGCTGCAGGTGCTGGTTTTCAGTGCTGGACACGAGCTGGAGTGTGCCCAGGTGGCCGAGAAGGCCAATGGCACCGGGCTTGTGTCAGCAACAGCGTGGGCAGCAGGAGCAGGGCAGTGCCCATCCCCCTGTACTGGGGGCACTGGGGAGGCCACCCCTGGAATCTTGTGTTCAGCTTTGTTTGCTCACAGCAAGAAGGACACTGAGGGGGCTGGAGTGTGTCCAGAGAAGGAAACGGAGCTGGGGAAGGGTCTGGAATATGTCTGATGAGAGCGGCTGAGGGAGCTGGGGGAGCTCAGCATGGAGAAGAAGCAGGTTCAGGGAGGGCCTTATCGCTCTCAACAACTCTCTGACAGGAGGGTGTAGGCAGGTGGGGGTCAGTCCCCTCTGCCATATAACAAGAGCTAAGACAGGAGGAAAAAGCCTCAAGTTCCACCAGGGGAGCTTTAGATTAGATATTAGAAAAAATTCCTTCACTGAAAGGGTTATCAAGCACTAGAACAGGCTGTCCAGGGCAGTGGTGGTGGCACCATGCCTGGAGATGTTTAAAGGACTTGTGGATGTTGCACTTGGGAATATGGAATTAATAATCCTTAAGGTGCTTTCTAGCCTAAACAATTCCGTGATTCTGTGTCTCCCAAGTGAAAATCTGGACAAACAAATAAGCAAGCAGAGAGATATGTACTTATAGTCACCTCAATTTTTGCTCCCAAGGCCTCCATGGCCCTTTTAATCACCTGGGCTTGCTTATGCTGTGCAATTTGCATGGTAATTATATTTAACAAGAACAGCAATAAGGGAAATAGAAAGTGTAATGTTGTTATCAAGGCATAATTATTCTTGAATAATTCGTTGATTACAGTTTGCTGTGTTTGGAACTAATTGTCACCAGCCCCTTTCAGTGTGGCATACTCCCCCTCACTCCTGCAGCACTAATCCCAGGATGCCTCCAGCCTCTGGCTTCTGGACTTTTCCAGCCACCCAGATTGTTCAGACTCCCAAGTGTGATGTGCTGTTGCCCCTAGACTTGCACCTATCTGAGCAAGCCTGTGGAAATCAGTATGATGAGCACGTCCTTCCAACCCCCTTGCGTCTCCACAGGGCTTCTCCAGCAGCATTGACAGCTCAGGGCAGCACAGTGTGTCAGACACGCTTGGGCCGAGCACCAGGGGAACCCCAGGCACAGGATGGCTCCTCCAAGGGCATCCATGCAGGAGAGATGGAGCTGGGCACTGAGACCTTCCACTCTGACTGTGGGAGGACGGGAACACATCACCCTGGGAGCCCCAGCTGCCAAAAATCTCACCACCTCAGAGAAGTGCATTAAGCTTCCTGCTGTGCAAAGTCTGGATAGCTAAATTGTGAGGAGCCTGCAGAGATCTTCTTCTCAAAGCTTGGTGTGTGCATTGAGATTTCAGCCACTGGAAGGGTCTGCCTGATACCACCATCCCCTTGCAACCCTGGCTATCATCCCTGCGCAGGTATTTCCCCCACAGCCAGCTCCACAGTGAGGCTTGGAGGGAGAGCAGAGCTGTGGTGCAGAGGAAAAACCTCTGTCCTTCCCTTCCATTGCAAGGAAAAGATAGGGACCCACCTGGATAAAAACCTCTCCTCCTCCATAGCCCACCACACAGACTTCCTGTACCGTAGGGAGCTCTGTTCTTTAATTTTCCTGTCCAAACCCCAAGAAATCAGAAAAGGCTGTCCTTATCCCTTATCTCCCCAAGCTCAGAGGAGGACAAGGGTAACCAAGTGCTGATGCTGAGCTGCCTTCCAGGCTGCATCCTCGCTGGCTGCCAGTTCTCCTCTCAGGAGCTGAGTGTGCCAGGTCTCAGCCAAGGAGCTGCTGCAGGGTGGGTGTCTGCACATGTACACCCATCTCCAGGTCACACACGTCACAAGGAGGGAAAGAAAGTGCTGCACACCTGCAGCTGGATCCTCACAAGATGAGAAACAGCTCATCTGCCCTCAGAGGCTCCCAAAGAGATGTCTTCAGGCTCCCTCATGGGTTTCTGGGCACACATAGAGGACAGCCTGTTTTGGTCCTGCTCAGGATGTTAAACCCTATTGTCCTTCTGTGCTGGCTCACTGATGACAGTCCCAAGAAATATGAGAAATGCCCTTGGAGCCAGGATTTAACTTCTGTGAATACTCAGAGACCTCATGTTCAGGTGACTGAGTCCAGCTCATCTTCTCAGCTCTGAGCTCTTGTAGCTGCTTCAAGGAACACTCAGAAATCCCTCAATCCCCTGAAACATAAAAAAGGAGAAAAAACACAACTGCTCTGTGATGTATAGCTGCTTTGCTACCCAAAAGGGCTCTGAAAACATCAGGCAAGGAATTCACTGGAGGCAATGTGCTTTGTAAATCACAGAACACACCAATGTTTTAGGGTTTGGCAGTGGCTGAATTGGATTGCTCAAGAGGCTGGCAACAAAGGAAGATGTAGGATAGGAAGGCAGGAGAGGTGCTGCCTGAAAGACACAGGAGAGAGAGGAGTTTTCAGGGAGAAAGTGTGGGAGCACGTAAGCTCAGGAGAGGCTGTGATCCACTGAACCAGCTGCAGCTGGTGAAGCCTCAGGCTAGAAAAGCCATGAGAAAAAGGGCAGTTGAGATCGTCTTTCCTTCCCTCTTACACACAAGAGGCAGATCACAAACACAGCTGAGTGTGCACCCAGTGACAGGCACTCCAGAGCAGATCCAAACAGACTTCAGTGGGAGCAGATCCTGTCAGAACCCTGAGCCCACACCTGTGCAGGAGCACACAGCAGGGTCTGTCCGTGCACAGCACACTCTGGGACCCTTCAGACCCTCCATGAGTTCCTGCAGGGTCTTGTGCATCCTGGACCCTGTTCATACAGCCTGCAGGGATCAGACATGGGAGGGATCACAGTGCTGGAGCCCAGGATGAATAGATACTCCCACCTGGGCTCCCTAAGTATGGTTCTCACATTCAGCAGTGTGTGCAAAGAGAATCTTTGCTTGGTGGATGTTGGCTCAGCCCCAGTGCTGCAAGGTTTCAACATCCACTGTGGTTCCATCTGGCTGCTTCAGGAGAGGGGAGCCATGTCAGGTAGGACCAGATATCCATTTCCACAGTGTCCCAGAAAACACTTTCTTTATCATCTCCTTAAACTCCTGCAAACTTCTAGGTTCGACACCATTATGCAGCATCCAGTTCCACAGGTCTATCACTTGTTCCTTAGTCTTGTGTTTAACAACTGCTAGCAATCTGTTCTATCCTCTGCTTCTCACACTGCCTCTTCTCCCCTTACTGCACCTTGTACCACACATCTCTGGCTACCTCTGCCCTGGACCTGCATGAGCAAAGTCACTCATGCGTTTGTCACAAGGGGGACTGCTCCACACTGTTCATCATCCTTCAGGAGTGTTTTGCTGTGCTGCAGCATTCCTCTGAGGGGAGGGATCAGTGCCGTGGGTGGTACTAAAAAGGTGAAAAAACAACAGGCTTTCCTGGTGAGTGGTCCTGACTTTGGAGAAGAGCTCAGCTACAGATCAGGGTAAGACCACAACGTGGTCAGAAGGGAAAGGACCTGAGAGAACTTCCAGGTATTTTCAGCTGGAAACAAGGCTTATTCAAATGGTGAGTCTCCTTGGAGATGGAAAGGGTTATTGAGGAGGTTAGTTGGAAGCCAGGGAAGCTCCTAGGGATTGCAACACCTCTGTAACCTCTTCCCTCCCCTTTGTTGTGGAACAGAAGACCTTGTGTTACCTTCATCTGCCAGGGATGCTGGATCAACCACCTGCTCCAATCCTGCTCTCCCTCAGAGGTTTGAGTTGGACTGGAGAGATTTGGAATGGTTCAGATATGAAGACCTCCCCATCCATGCCCTGCTAGCTCCCTTGGTAAAGCAGAGCTGCTTTGTTAATCATATCCGCAGATTAGCATGGGTTTATGAGCTCCACAAGGAAGCATTCGGAATCATAAATTGCATTTTCACCACTTAGCCCAGGAGGATCTCTGGGGTTTGGTAGACAGATATAAAAGAAAACCTTTAGAGAGAACAAGGGGGATAACAAAGAGATTATCAGAACCAAGCCTGAAAATTAATAGACCAAATCAAAATTAATTAATGGACTAAATCCAATTAATAGACTAAATCAAATCCTCTTTGCAAATGTGGTCACCTCAATCACTGATCATCTTTTCACACACCCACAAAGACAGATGGTTCTGCTTCTCCAGCAAAGTGGGTTAAGAAAGACCAGGCTGAAAGCAGCAAAGGGGGAAATTTGAGGATTTAAGGATCAGAGTTACCCCTGCATGGGGCAAGGCAGCTAAGGAACCCACGGTAGGCCTGGCCCTGAATTATGGGGAATAATTCTAAAGCAATTTAAAAGCTGGTATCTTCTCCCTTTAATGAAAACTATTATGCTGAAAACACGGTGAGTATTAAGAGCAGTTGTCGTCCTGCTGTTTGGCTTGTATCTGGATTAGATTTGTGCTAAGGATGGAATATGAGTCTGGCTAAGTATTACTTTCCACAAATATTTGGCTTTTAGAAAAAGCCCAAATGTGGAGTTTATCACATTCAGACCCAAATAAACTACGGTGGATGTGAAGAGCAATAAAAAGTAACAGGAGAACGAAACAAAGGGGCACCAAGGGTGGGCACTGCCGACCACAGGAGGGGAAGCACAAGGCATGACTGGGGCTTGGGAGGATGGGAGTGAGGGGGAGGACAGAGTGGGAGCAGTCCTGTCATCATCTGGGAGTGTCACCAGCTCATTTCAGGTCCCCACCTTTGCCCTGTCAGCCCTGCCTTGCAAGGCCTGGGGAGAGTATGGCTCTTCCTGGACTGAGCATTTCTGGAGATGGAGCAAGAGAGCAAACCCTGCCCTGGGAAAAAAACAATGTTATATCACCAGCAATAAGGAAAGTCCACAATCACCAGCTGGGCTGGAGACTTTAGAATTTGGACATGCTTATCCCATACTCTAACCACAAAAGGAAAACTCATCCAAACTGGCCTTGTAAGTGAAAATGCTGATGGAGGAAGGCTTTGAGATGCCATTTAGTCATAAGAGGCTTGGCAGAGGGAGCACCAGCCTACTCTCTGTTTGCTGGGATAGAACTAATTTCCTTCTAAGTACCTGGTATAGTGCTGTGATTTGGATTTAGTATGAGAATAATGTTGCTAACACACTGATGGTTTAGATGTTCCTCAGTATGGCTTGCCCTAAATTAAAGACATTTCTGAGCCCGGGAGCAGATGCACAAGAAGCAGGTGCACAAGAGGGAGCGTGGCCAGGAGAGCTGACCCAAACTGGCCAAAGGGATATTCCACACCACAGAACATCATGCCCAGTGCATAAACTGGGGACAGCTGTCTGGAAGACACCAATTGCTGATGGGGAAACGGGCTGGGCATTGGCCAGTGGGTGTGAGCAATTGTGTTGTGCATCCATTGTCTGTCTTAGGTTCATACCTCTCTACACCTCTCCTTTTCATAATTGTTATTGTTGTTATTATTAATATATTACTTTATTTCCATTATTAACCTTTTCTTACCTCAGCCTGTGGTTTTTACCTTTTTCTGAATCTCTCTGAATTACTCTGAATTACTCTGAATTCTGAATTACTCCCCATCCCACCAGGGGAAAAGCAGGTAATGAGTGAGCCTCAGCCAAGTACTGTAGTTGCAGGTTGCAAGTAAATCACAGCACAGCCAAAACACCTCCTTCTTTCACCCCTTAAATGATTGTTTAGCTGCTGCAAATATGATTGTGCTTTGTAAAGTTTGCAGGCTTTTCCAGCTGCCTGGTTGAAAGGAGACTAACCTTTTTTCCATAGCATAGGGGTCCTTTTAGAATGCAAGAATCTCAAAATTGCTCTTAAAACATGTGGGAAAAATAACAGCCCCTCCTCACCTCCCCCCACCATGTCATCCAGGGTGTGACAATAAAATTGCCCCAGTGAGTGTGGTATGAAGCCACAGCTGCAGCATCCTGCACCTCATTTTGTAGCACTGCTTGAGCATCCAGGTTTCTGTGTCTCTTTTTGATCAACATGTTTAATGCAGCTGAAGCAAAAGTAAAAACTAAACAAGAACAAAACCCCACCAAATTAAAAAAAAAACCTCACACAACCCAAATGGAAGTCACATTTATTTGAAGACCCAGGTTTCCATTTCACATGACACTTTGAAACCCATTTGTCTAATGGTATTTATTGCCTTTCTCAAACAACAAACAGGAAAAAAGCCCACAATGAGGAAACAGAAAGTAGAACTTCTTCTAATATAAAACTAATTAATCTGCAATTAATCATAAAAACAGGCCTATCTTCCTTTGGTTGTGCTCTGACAAAGATATCCGCTCTCTATCTCCAATTTACTCCTGACTTGCCAGCAGTGCACGAGAAAGGAGGCTGGAAATGGTTTTAATTCCTCATCGTTGCTCTTGTCATCAGCACCAGAGGTTTCTTTGCTTTCATAAAAGAGCCCCTGAAGAGCCAGGATGTCATGTGGGGCTCGGGACCAGCCTGTGGGCCAGGGGCAGGCCATGCACGGTGGGGAGCAGAGCGCCCACTCAGGGAGGCGATGCTCGCGCTGGTTCTGCCCTGCTGGAACACCCTGGCCTGTGTTACCCTCCCAAAACTGCACATCTGACCTCAACCATCTGGTTTCCCACTGGGAACCAGAGCTCATGGAGACGTCACTGGCCCAGCTGGTGCACACAGGTCCAAGGAAGTTGGATGTTCAGTGCACACCACTAAAGTCATCCCCAGAGCCCAGTCTGCCTCGGCTCCTTGCTCTTTCCCCAGGATGGATTCCTGCTGTGCTGCAGGTCAGTCCCAAGATTGGTTTACCCACAGGAATTCACTCCAGCTCCTGCCCAGCTTCCCAGTAGGAACCCCTCTTCCCCTCCTCCAGCAGACCCACCCATCTCCCTCAGCAGCTATTGCTGGGAGGAAATTCAGAGACTGCTCCTCAGGAGAGACCAGTGTTTCAAAACAATCCTCATTCCAAAATGGAACAAAACAAAGGCAGAGCTTTCCCTGTGAACTGGCATTTAATGATTTTGAGTCACTCAACTCAGCACAGTTGGATAAAATCAAAATGTTTTGTCCTGATTTTAATTACCCATTACTATTAAATTATTTTATATACATTACAGTGTATTATGCACAAGCATTTTGATGTTTTGACCACTTCCTCTCTTTTTCTCTCTGTGAGAATGAAGTTTCCTTACAATCCACGCATTTTCACAAGCTGTTTTGCTTTCAACAGTTTGGCATTTTCAACAGAAAGAACAAAAAAAAAAAATCTATCTGAAAACCAGCTGCACTTGCAAATGCTGCAGGAGGAGCTTCATTCATTCAAAACACAATTTCCATTGGCTCCCTTTCCTAGTCTTTAGCTGCTATGGGGTCAAAAATCCAGCCACGCTTTGAAGCAGTTCCATGGGGCTCCATATTAATTGCTTCCCTGTGACTTCAAATCAATTATAAAGCTCTGTAAAGGACCTGCACTGCTCTTCCAAGCCTCCTGTTCTGGAGGCTTGCCCACAGATCAAGACCAGAGGTGTTTTTCCTTCCCAGGTAATGCTGCAAATACCAGGAGCCATAGCATTCTTCCTGATTTCCAGAGCATGACTTTCAGAGGTGGTGGGATGGGTTTGGGTGGTGGAGCCCACAGAGCTGCCCTGAGTTTACATGTTGAATGGCAGGGCAGGTTTTGTTTTAAGCCCTCGCCCAGCTGACAAAATACACCACAAAACATAAATCTCAGCTAAGCATTTGCTGCCTGTGCTGATTTAAAGGACATGACATTGCAGGCTCTAGATTAAAAAAAAAAAAAAAAAAAAAAGGGGAAAAAAAAACCCACCAAAAACACATAAAAAGCCCATTCCTTAGTATTTATCCTAGCATTTATCTGCCTTGCAGCAGCATTCTCTTCCTTAGGGAAACATGCTCCTGTTGCTTTCCTTCCTCCACATGGCACTGACCACAGAGGTTGAGAGCTCTTGCAGCTCCTCAAGATGTTTTTCATCTCAATATTATTTTTAGGAGCAGAAGGGATAAAATATGCTTTTTTTGACAAGTGATAGGGAGAAAAAAAAATTCCCTAGGAAAATTTTGTTTTGTTTAAAAATTTCCATCGGAGGGGAGCTAAATGTAAAAATGCCTTTTTTTCTTTTTTTTCTTTCTTTTTTTTTTTTTTTTTTGTGTGTGTGAAACAAATAAATAGATTTTTTTTTTAATGGAAGAAGTTTTTATGGTGTGTTTTTGAGGTTTTTTTTTTTTCTTTTTTAAAACTCTGTTCCCCATCTCCTTCATTCTCATCTCGAGAAAAAAAAAAAAAAAAAAAAAAAGGCAAATTCACACATGATTTTGGGAGAAGGGGGAAATGCCCATAAGAAAACCCAGACATGTTTTATGCAGCTGAGTTGTAAAAATCTCATTTTAGCCAATAAAGGCAGCGGGTCTGTGGCGGGGGCAGGCAGCAGAGGCAGCGGGAAAGGTGGATGGGTGTCCAGGGGGCTTCAGCCGAGCTGGCCCCAGCCGCTCCCGGTGCGCTGTGGTACGGCTTAACCAGCCCTTCGTTCACTGCACAAATTACCCCGGTTGTTTATGCGCCAGTGTCACTCCTCACGTGTTTTAAGAACTTCGCGGGTGGCGATTAATCCGCATTGATGCTCTCCGGAGCCCGCGCGTACCGGAGCAGCTCCGCGCAGGGAAACTGAGGCACGGGATGGGTAAGGCGGCGTGCCGAGACTCCCGCCACCGCAGACATCCCAAACTGCTGCCCCAAGCCTCTTTGCTGCCGTATTTTGGGGGTGACACGACTCACCCGTGAGGCTGGTGGACCTTGGGGGGGCTGGAGCAGGCAGGGACCCTCCGGCCGGCGGCTCCGGTTTCCGCAGCCACCGCAGCGAAAGGATTGAGCTTCCAGATGGGGGGAGTCGGCAGCAAGAGCTGGCAAAACCTTCAGAAACAAAGATCCTCTTTCTATGCAAATGTCCCTTAGAAATAAAACTCAGGGGGAAAGAGCAAAAGCCGGGAGGTGACGTCAGTGGCTTCGTCTCCGTTTTTTTGATTCCCCAAATTTCCCGGGAGGCGAGAGCGGGTGGCTTAGGCAGATGTTTGCTGATCAGATATGCTGATGATCGTGCCCAGGGGGACCGAAACTTGAAGCGATACAGTTTAACCCAAATGAAATAATAACACTTTCCAATTTCTTCCCCAGCTTTGGTTTCTAAAACAGCTAAAGGAATGTAGGAGATAATGATTAGAAACATCAAGAGGGTGAGCAGCGGCTTTGGAGGCTGGTTCTGAAGAAAGCAGGGTTAGGCAGAGAATTTTTCAATCCATTAAAAATTAATTGCCAGGAAACTCTCTGGTGGGGTTAATGAATAACAAGCTTTTGAGATCCTCCAAACAAGGCTAGCATTTCTGAGGCACCGAGGACCTGGTGGGTGCAAGGAGGAAGCCACTCTTCTGCCTTCTGCCAGAGAGCTTCCAAAAAGGGGGCAAGATGAAAAGGACCCTGCTTGCACCAGGTCTCCCAGAACAAAAGGCTCCCTGAAGCTGATGCCCATGCAATGATGAGTAAGAGAAGGTATTCAGCCTTTGGATCTCCACTCAGCCTCGGATGAAGGGAATCTGGGTGACATGGAGAAGGGTCACTGTGATTTCAAGTCACACCCCAAGCAGTGACCTGCAATAATTTTTCTGGCCATTTTTGAGAGGAAACAAGGGATGCTACAAGCCCTGCAACACAACTTCAGACACAGAGCAGCCCTCAAGTCTCCATGAGGGCAGTGAGAGAGACAAGACACCCTGGCACAGAGGCCTCAAAGGATCCCAACCCCATGCATGACCACGTGAAGCCACAATTCCTCCAGACACCCAGGCTGCGTGCAGGGATGTACCCACACACCTCCCCATTCACACCAGACTGTGCATGTGTGCAGTGGGCATGCAGGGCTACCCCCAAATCCATTTCCAGGCGTGCCAGTGCCAGCTGAGGGTCCTGAGTCTGTCCAGAAACCAGCAGGGTGGGCAGCAGGCAGCAATAGGAGCAGGTGGGGCGGGGGGAGGCTGTGGGGCCGGCAGGAAGGGGTGACACTTAAGCTAGTGGCAGGGGAAACGTGAGACAGGGTTGGTCTGGAAATTATGCAGCTCCTGCCAAATTTACAGCCCTCCTGGGAAGGGCTGTGAGAGCAGGGGAAGGAAAGGCAGCGGCAGGCCCAGGGGATATCACCAGGGCCTGGCTTTTTGAAGACATGTGCTCCTGTGTTACAAGTGTCAAGAGGGCACTGCATGAGCCTCTTTAATGAGCCCCAGGAGCAGTGGCAGGAGGGGGCTGTCCCACCCCTCCGGGAAGCACTGGAGGCATTGCAGAGCCAGGGATGCCGAGGTGAAGGTGCACAGTAAAGGGCTGAACACACAGCACGACAGCAGAGCTGGCAGCAGGGCAGTGGGGGTCTCCATCCCTCCCAGCTGCCACCAAGAAGAGCCACCACACAGCCCTGCTTCTCCGGAAAAACGTCTGGTGGAAGGTGCCCCTGCCTACGGCAGGGGTGTGGAAACTTGGTGATCTTTAAGGTCCCTTCCATCCCATGATTCCATGAAACACTGGAGCTAAATTGCCCTTGGCCTGGGCTGAGGCTGTGGGAGGCAGGTGTAAAGCTCATGGGCTTGCTGCAGGAGGTACGACAAGGCAGCGAGGGCACACCAGCCAGTGTCCCAAAGGGCCATCCTGCCTGCCTTGGGCTGCTGCTGCCTGCGAGGAGGCTGAGGGCTGCATCTTGGGGCCTGACACCTACAGCAACCAGTTTCAGGACTTGGCTGCGAGACAGAGCAGGAGGAGAAGCAGGACGGAGAGAGAAGCGATGAGCTTGTCATTCAGACACAATTACCTGCCGTAATAGCGGAGGGGAGGTGGGAAAATGATCTGCCAGGGAAATTGCTTTGGGTAAAAATGATCTGTTTCTTGCTCCTGGTTTGCAGCTAGGAAACTCTTTTAACCCCTTCCCAGGCTCCATCTTGAGGAGATACACCAGCACCCATGGCATGGGCCATTGCAGTATCTAGCAGGAAGTGACAATTCAGGTGTCTCCATGAGAAGGTTGTTAACCCTCTCCTGACTGGCTCTTTCTGCCTGAGTGGTTTCTACTTCTTGCCAGCAGAAGTAGAGCTGGAGTCAGAGTTGGTTCTTTAAGTCCTCTGAATTCGCAGCTGGCAGAACCCCTGCTCGGAGAGTGGGAGAGCACCCCACGGTCACCGTCCACCTGCCCCAGGCCACCAGCCCTGCAGAGGGACAGCAAGCTGGGGAGCTGCAGGGCTCTCCATCCTCTCGGCGTGGCATGAGAGCGAGCCCCATCTGCTCCGAGCTGCGCCGTGCGACGCTCCCTTCTGCCGCGAGGAAACTCATTAAGCGCCAGCAGCGTGGGGCTAACGATGTGCAGATGAGCACTTCCATCTCTGTCCGCCAGAAGGCTGCGAGCCTGGGAAGTCAGGACGGTGGCACGGTGCCTTCCCTGATGAGAGTGTTGCGCGGATTAATTAGGAAATACTTGCAATGTGCTTTGGAGCTGGAAAGCGCTAAGTGTTATTAATCAGTGTCATGATTTACATAGAAAAATTGCAGAAAATATGAGGGGGTGGTGAGTGGAAGAAATAAATCACCCTGTGGCTTTGATGGGGATAGGGAGCATGGGAATAGGTCATCCTGACCCCACACCACTACTGCTGGCTTTGACAGGGGTAAGGAAGGGCCCAAGATTTTTGGACCATCGCGGGAAGTGAGCACTCATTCCACCATACAGAGGCACCTTGGACCCACTGGACACACCGTGCTCATTGTCCCATGCCCAGAACATGTCCTTGTTCCTTGTGGGCTTCCTTTGCTCTGGGAACAGATCACAAATTTCTCAGTAGCCTCTCTCCATCACACTGTGGGGCTGCCTCAAGGCAGCACCACCCAGCACAGCCCCACCCACACACAGCATCCCCCTCCACAGCAGGGCTGCCCATCCAGAACAGATATTTTTGTTTTCTTCATACATCTCAAAAACAGTGAGTGAAAAGGTCACTAAAAGTGGCTGTGTCCCCTCCTCCAGGCAGAAATCCCCTGCTTGGAGAGGGTCTGCTCTATCCCACTAGACTGGGACTGGAGGAAAAGGAGACCTCTGCTCCCATCTATGGGGAACTGGGAGAAGTACGGCTGGGAGGGAGATTCCTCTGCCCCCACAGACATTCGGGATCACCAGGAGGATGTGCCATGTCCCAGCAGGACAGTGACAGCCGTACGAGGCTGAGCAACAACTCCTGGTTTTGCACAACACCACGGTGAGACACCCACAATGAGATTCCCTCAGCAAGGCACAGGGCTTGGAGGAGACGGGAGAATGACCAAAGCACCTGGGCAGGAGTTTTGGAGAGCTGGGATGTGTGGGGTGTGCAACAGAATCAGCAGGGACATTTCAGGAGCAGAGCAGGAGGGCAGAGCAGAAGACAGCATCACCTGGCCTCTACATCTGGCCACAACTAGGAGGAGGTTTCCCTTTAAAGCAGCCTGGAGGGCTGCAAAGGATCCTGCTGATCTTATAAAACCACATGCCAGGCCACAGCCACATGTATGAGCTGTGCAAACACCCAGAGCTCTACGACTCCCACTCCAAACACAACTTTACACAAGTGCAGATCTCTACATCAGCCACTTTTCACACTCCTCTGTAGAGAAACAAAGTCAAAGCTCCACACAAAGAAATCCTATCCTGTTTTTCTGCCTAGGACATGTCTGGAAATGGGTTGCAGACTCCTCAGATGTGGATAACAAGCCACAGCTATTTAACATGCTGTTAAAATCTGTAATTTTTCTAAAAACAGTCACTAAGAGGCTGGTTCCTGACAGTCTAGGCTGACAGGGTGGCTGCTCGGGGCGTTTTGATGGGTCCTGCTCCATGCCTGGCATTTGGAAATAGCCAATTCATCTCTGCACTAATTTGTGTGCACAAGATTGTGACTGGCTTCCCCCAAATGTCTGTTCAGGTAAAACTCAATGACTGGATATTTGCAGAAAGCAAACATGGGGGAGGGCATAGCCCAAACCCAGCAAATTTATTCCCCTAGGCAAGCAAATATTAAGGGGAGATTTTTTCACCTGTATTTGCTCATTTCTATTTCAATGATTTAGAGCACACGGGAGGTCAAATTAGCTCCTTAGAAGAGTTCCTTCTAGCCTTGGAAGCCCAGGTTATGCCTCTTCTCCTCTCCTCTCCTCTCCTCTCCCCCCCCCCCCCCCCCCCCCCCTCCTCTTTTTTTTTTTTTTTTTTTTTTTTTTTTTTCTTTCTTTCCTTTCTTTTCCCCTTCTTTTCTTGAAAACCCCAAGGTTTACAGGACAAGTTCCCCAGGGCCAGCTGGCCGCTCCCCTCTGCCCCTTTCGTGTCCCCTGCCTGCCCACATCTGTAGCTGCTGCTCACCCCACCTGCCCCCGGGGCCTCACACGAAGCCACCGAATTGAGAGTTAATTTGAATTTGAGCTGACAAACTCCAGGCTTATCCCATCTGTGCAGGCAGGAAATGGCCAATGTGTTAACCTTCCAGCAGGGAGGGCAGGGCAGAGGGGAAATGCTTTTACCTTTCCCTCCATTTAGTGTGGCTCTTAAAAAAAAATTAGGGTCAAATAAAATAACGCCTTGGGCTGACCTAAAGCCAATGTGGAAATTCCCTGTGAGCATCCAGAGGTGTCTGGGAGAGGTAGGAAAACCCTGTCTTGCTGCTTGGGATCGAAGGCAAAGCCTTGGAGAGGAGGGGAGGGAAGGGGAGCCGAGGCTCAGCCTTTCTCCACATCTTGTCCCAGACGACCCCGTGGACTCTCCCCCACCTCTTCTGCAGCAGGAGAAGCTGCCACCGTGTCCCCTCAGCTGCCTGGGGACTCTCCCTGCTTTCCTCCCTGCAAAGTCAGTGTGCCTTAGCCAGTCACCCCTCCAAGGCTGCTCTCACCACCACAGCAACCCAGAACAAGCATCGCCCCGCAGGCAGCAGCAGACATCCTCGGATATTTATTTTGATGGAGGTAGTGGTGTATTTAACCAGCTGTAAAGCCAGAGCGTGGCCGGGGTTGATGTTCTGCCCTTTGCAAGGAGCTGGAGGTGCAAAGGGAATGCGTGGAAGTATTTCACATCCCAGAACAAAGAGGTGCAGCTTATACCAGGGCACCTGTCCGCACCATGTGGCCTCTCGAGGTGCCCTGAGGCTGTATTTTGGCTGCTGATAAACCACAACCACAACTGCAGGGAAATTTACTGGGGCTGGGAAGATTTTCTGCTTCAGCAGGGGATGCTGAGGCCTGGGTGCTGCCGAGGGTTTGAGCCCCCAGACACCTTCATTGTCTCCTTCTCATCCTCAAACCCCCCACAGATTTTCAATCCTGCCTCCCACTGCTTCTCTAGCATTTCTCTCTCAAAGATGGCACTTCCAGCTGATGTTGATTTTTCTATCTCTCCAGCAGTGTTTTTAAGCACAAGCAAGGCAGCTGGAATAAAATTAGCATTATTTAGCATTACCTAGCACCAAAGGCACTTGACAGATTTGAACAAAGATTTGGGTTGGATGGTGGGAGAAAGCTTTCTAGTGTGCCCAGCAAAGAGAGGGGAAGAGGCTGAGCTCTCCTTCCCTGGGGAGCTCCACAGCGCAGGCAGGCTGTCCACGCCTGCAGTCCCATTTTCATGCTGGTAATTCCCTTGTGGGGGATTGACCAGCCCCATCAGAAAAGCAAATGAGCAGTTCTTGGGGTGTCAGGAGCTGCGGGTGAACCATGGCTTGTGCTGACAGTGTTATTCCCACGTCTATTTCCTCCTCCATTGCTGCACCACCAGCATCTCACACATCAGCATCAGCATGGAGATGCCACCATCTCTGTGCCAGATTCCCACCCCCAGTATTCCCGAGGCTGCTGACTTCTGTGGGTCATGAAGAGAAGGGTGAGGATGCAAAATATGTTGGGAAGAGAACTGGGGAAAGGAGGGAGAAGCACACAGAGGATTTAGGACTGGGTCTGAGGCCCATCCCAGAATCTGCCCTACCACTCGTAACTGCACCTGGCTGTTTCCCTGCCTGGCTGCATCTCCTGCTGGCTGAGTGCAGAAACAAACCAAGCCCTTGATGCTCCCTCCCTCTGCCACTAATGCCTGTAACGAGGCTTCAGTCAGGCACAGGACTGCAGGAACTGCAGCTCCCCACTTTCCCCGTGGCCACAGGCAGTGTCAGGATTTTCAGATGCTGTAATGGAGGACTGTCAAACAAACCTGTCCCCTCTGGAGATGCTCCACTCAGCCTTGTGCTTGCACAACCCCTTCCCAGTGAACACATGGCACATTTAGCAGCGGGATAAACAACCTCTCTCTGATCCTCCCTCATTTGTGTGCTTGCTCTCCCGAGAACTTTCATAATTGCTTCTTTGCCTTTAAATACCATGCTGCTCCTTTGGCATTTCACTGTTTAAATGTCTCCCGCTTCGGAGATGGCATTGTCTGGAGGCGGATGGATTGGGGTGGTGTCTGCAAGGTGCAGAGCACGGGAGCAATGAGCTGCTCTGCCTGTCTGCCTTCTCCCGTGGTGAGTCAAGCAGGATGACTTTTTGCAGCACAGCTATAAAAAGATGGGTTCGGGCTGGAAGCTACTACATGTCCCTTTCCCTGCCCTTGGAGCAGTTCCTCCTCCCTGTTCCTGGTGGTTGCAGTTGCCTTGACTGGTTCTTGCATCCCTGGAGGGGAAGTAATGAAGGGGAAAGGTAGGTCATGCTCTGATGGTTGGAGCCAACCTGCCCCAGCACAGGCTGGAGCATCCCATTAGCACTGGGCTGAAAGCTCAGCCTCCAGCATCCCCAGGTCCTAGAGGTGCTGTGGACAGCCAACAATTCCACCCTTCTGTGCTCACACAGGGGGCTGACATCCCTGACATCCCTCAGCTCCTTGCTGTTCTTCACAAACATGCAGCCTCCCAGCTGGGAACGGATCCGGTGTGTCCCACTCTGCAGCACATGTGGCTCCAAGTGCACAGGGAAATGTGCCAGCTCTCACCTCACAGAGCCCTGGCTTTGAGTGCCCCCATTCCTAGGAACCTTAGAGCCCCAGGAAGGGTATTCTCAGGATTTTATACTTACACATTTTGTTTCCTGTTTTGCAGGTAGTGGGTGAGCTGAAGTATTTTTGCAGTTAGTGTAGTATCAAGTACCGTGATCAGGAAATGTACTTTCAGGGAAAGGGCAAGGGGGCACCATGAGGAACATCCTTCCTTATTATTTTTGGGAAAAATGTAATTATTGCCCCTTTGGCCTGTCTGCAAAAAGGGATTAATAACGTCCAGCCTCACAGCTGTCAAAGTCCTGATTAATTGAGCTTGCTGTACTGAAATCTCATCTGTTTGTCTTGTGTCAATGTGCAAATTGAAAACACAACACAATATATCTTACCAGGCATCCTGTACCTCTCAGCTTATTTGGCACCCTCCTCCCACCTCTCTGCTTCCAAACAGTCTGGAGGACTCCAGCCACTGCTCTGCAGCCATGTTCAAACCTGGAACTAGCCAGTATCACCTCTGCTGTGGGCATGGTAGGGTTAAAAACTCAGGGCACCTCCTGTTCTGCAGCCTGGTGGTCACTCTTGCAGGATGATTCTTCTCCCAAAGAAGAGTCACACCGGGGTATAAGTTTCAGAACTGATTTGCCACAAAAGTTTGCTTTTTGGCAGGACTTGGCCCCACATCAGGACACTTACCATCCTCAGAGGGTGTGTGTGCCCACCACCCCTCCCAGGCACAGCTGCTTGCTTCTGTACATGGCAAGGGAAGGAATGTTGCAGGATGTGAGTTCATAAATTATGCCTTGCACAAACCATGGTAAGATTAACCTAAAATAATTTTTAGGCCACAACTCATGCATCCAAAAGTCAGAATGTGCCTGAGCACGACTGGCAGCACACCTGGGAGAGAAGCTGGGTCACACAGCCCTGGTCCCATCAGCTTGCAGGCTTCAGGAAAGAGTACAAGGATATCCCTGGTGGGATTATACTTGCCATAATTCACAGAGTCACAGAATCATTAGGGCTGGAATGGGCCTCTGGAGATCATCCAGTCCAAACCCTCTGCTAAGACAGGGTCACCTGCAGCAGGCGACAAAGAAACACATCCAGGTGGATTTGAATGCCTCAAAGAGGAGATTCCAGGACCTCCCTGCACAGCTATTCTGCCATCCTCATCATAAAGAAGTTCTTCCTCAAGTTGAGGTGGAGCTCCTTGTGTTTTAGTTTATGGACACTGCTCCTTGTCCTGTCACTGGGTACCACTGAAAAGAGTTTGGCACCATCCCCTTGTCACCCACCTTTGATATATTTATATACATTAATGAAATCCCCTCTCAGTCTCCTCCAGGCTGAACAGGCCCAGCTCCAGCAGTCTCTCCCCAGAAGAGAGATGCTCCAGACCCCAAATCATCTTGGTGGCTTTCACTGGATCCTCTCCAGCAGCTCCTTGTTTCCCATGTGCTAAGGAGCCCAGAACAGGACACAGCACTTCAGATGTGTCCTCACCAAGCATGAGTAGAGAGGAAGATTTCCTTCCTCAACCTGCTGGCCACACTCTTCCCTATGCACACCAGGATATCATTAGTCTGCCTGGCCACAAGTTCTCACTGTAAACACACTGTTGACTCATAGTGAACTTGTCACCCACCAAGACTCCCAGGTGCTTCTCCACAGAGCTGCTCTTTAGTAGCTCAGCCCCCAGCCTGTGCTGGTGCTTGGGGTTATTCCTCCCCAGGTGCAGGACTCTGCACTTGCCCTTGCTGAGCCTCATTAGGTTTCCCTCAGCTCCCCAGCCTATGGAGATGTTGCTGAATGGCAGCACAGGTCCTCAATGTGCCTGAATGGCACATCAGGTCTATCACTGACCAACCCTCCACCAATTTCTTATCATCATCACCAAGCTTGCTAAGGGTACATTCTATCCCTTCATCTGGGTTGCTGAAAGTCTGGAAATTCACCCAAGCTGATGGAAAGCAGGGGCAGAGAAGCTGCTGCAGAAGTGTTTAGGAGTTACTCTGCCCTGCCCTGCGCAGTCCAGTTGCAGGATGAGACCTTTGGCTGCAGCCTCAGCACCAGCTGGTGTCTTTGCTCAGACTTTGGGCCATGAGTTTGGCCTCAAAGCAAGACTTCCATCTTCCATTGTACTTCCACCAGTACCACTGAAAGGATGTGGGGTATTTTTGTTTGTGAGGAAGGGTGCCTGCCCCTTGGTGCTGAGTAAATAAATTACTGTGGTGGTAAAGGAGATCATTGTTAATCAGAGTGCATAAAGAGCCTGAGAACCCTCCAGGGGAATGTGCTGCAATGCACTGAGTGCAAATCGTAGGCATTTTTTTGCAGGGACATGATATTAAAGAGGAACAGAGTTCTGTGCCAGTGTTGTCTCTGAGAGAGAATCCACTGGGATCTGATGGACCCCATCAGGATCTATCCCAGGATCTAATTCCCACCCAGAAACAGGTCTGAAATCTGTTTGGGACTTCCCTGTCCTCTGCCTGGCATCCCACGCCCAGATGAATGAGAATTCCAATTTGTGCTAAGCAAAGTTAAAACACTGTAGGGATGTGCCCCTGTCACTTCCCCAGTACAGCAATTTCTGAACCACACTGGAATGGGATCCCCCTGAAAAGACCCTGCAGAGAATAAAGGCAGGTGAAAGACAATACTCTAATTAAATACCCTATCCCTGTGGCTTTAGCTGATGCTCACAGAATAAAAACAAGAGGGAAACTAGCATGAACACTGTTTACTGTTTCTCATTGTATAATATGCAATGTTTTCCCAGCATGCCTTCAGGAGACAAACAGCTGCGAGCCCAGGCTGGATGAAAAGGGAGAAAGAACAAGGTGTTAGGCAAGAAATGCTGTGGAGGTGGGGAGAGTAAGGTGTCCCTTTGTAGCCACCACAAAGCACCCTGTGATGTTCACCTGAGCAGGAGGAGAAGCTGTTCCACCCTTACAGTGGCTGCTGTCAAAGCCACTGGGGCATTTGGTGCAGGTGGTGTCTGAGCACAAACCATCTTCCCACCTCCCTCTTTCAGCAGAGATGTCAGGAGGGATGGAGCTGGGATGGCCAGGCTGTTTGTTCTCCCTCTGGGACTGTCTCTGTTCTTTTACAACTCACTGGACCTGGTTTAGGCTTCCCTTACCTTGCAGCTGGGCTGGTCTCTCCGTGGAGGATCCTTCTGAATCCTCTCCAGGGTGGATCTCCTAATCAAGAGGCTGACCCAGCGCCTCCAGATCAAGCCTGCACCTTTCCATTCCCTGTCTGCTTTTACCTTCCAGCACCCTGCGCAGCCTTGCTCAGCCCCAGCAAAGCTGGGACCCAGATCTCAGCAGCTCACAATCCCTAAGTGTCCTCAGTCCCCATCACCTCTCACTTTTAGCAGGGACACCCAGTGGTCTTTTCCATCAGTCTCCTGCTGGGCCTGGTGAACAGGGTGGGCGTGGGCTGCTGATGCTGTAGGTGATGGCTCAGGAAAGCAGAGGATACATCTTTCACCCACAGGCATCAGCAAACTGTGAGGGATTTCAAGGACTGGGGAAGGCAGGATTTTAGACTTTAGAACAATTTCAGCAAGCTGGAGGAACCATCCAAAAAATCCAGGTTGAAGGGTGGAGTAAGTAATCCCCCAAGACATAGGAGAGGCATTTTGCCCTGCAGGCAAAGGACCTGTGTGGCCTCCTGCACCTGCTCAACGTTGCCATCCTGTGCTGAAGCCACCAGCTGAGACAAGAGGACAGCTGTGCCTGATCCACCCTGGGGAGGTTAGTTTGGCAGCCAGTGACCTGCATCTGCAACAGGAAATCAAGGCTTAGACAGGAGCCTGTAAGGAGCCTGGAAGGGGCTTGCTCCTGTGAGTGGGAAGGAAAGTGGTTTCTAGAGATCCCAGAGGACTTGAGGCTCCTCTTGGTCCCCAGTCCCTTTAAAGAAACTCCCCCTCATGTGTTGTTTGTGTGATCTGCTGGAGTCTGCATCACATTGAAGCCCATTAGACCTAATTTCTGTAGCTGAATAATTTTAATTTTCTAGTCAGTTACCTTTTAGGTCTTGCATCCCACTTTTTTTGTGTCTTAATTGTCTATTCCATATATTGGTGCTCCCCTTGCATTCTCTCACCTCTCCAGTGTGCCTGCCCTCCTGCCCTACCCTCTCCCCCACCTCCTGTCTGTCTCCACTTTCCTAAACCCTGTAAGGCTGCTGCATCTGCCACCCTCCAACTGCTCTGTATCATCCCAGCAGTGGCTGCAGCCACGTGGGTTTTTGTGCCAAGGAGCTTTGTCCTTCCTGTTAGGAGATGGACCCTGGGATCAAGGGTCAGGCCAGTTAAACCACAACCACGTGCATTCAGGCTGAAAACCACTCCCATCAGGTCTCAGCAGCTTCCCTCCTGGTGCTGATGGACTTTGGAGACATCTTTTTCCAGTTCTCCAGGCCCAGCCCCCTGTCTCATCAGTGCTGCTGTATCCCAGATGAGAGCACAGGCATTCTGACTCCAATTTCTCTGATGATGGTGGGAGGAACAATGCCCAGATCGAATCAGAGCTGTCTCACCCATCTAGAAGCAGAGACAAACTGTTGTAAATCTCCCTCAGTGGCTAGAGAACACCTGTCTTGTAGGCACATGAAACCATGGAAAATGGCATTTTGTGCCTGCAAGCAAGCAGCACGCAGCACACCATGATGCCAGGATGTGCTCAGGGAACTGTCTGCAGCTGCACCAGACACCTGAGCTAAAGAAGAGTTGGGGGCTGAGTAGCTGAAGTACAGAGCCAAGCTCCCCTCAGGACAGAGCAGATGGAGGGGCTTTACCTGTCGCTGCCAGGCTGGGGGATCAGGGCTGCAGCGTTCCCTCCTCCTGCCTCAATGTGGTACATTTCCCATCCCAAACCCAGCTGACACCATGTCCTGGAACTCAGGGCTTGTACACAGACCCACAGCAGATCCTGCATCCTCTCCACCCCCAAGGAGATGATTTTGTCCTCACATCACAGCCGTGCCTCTGCCATTCACAGGCAGGTTACACCACTCACCTCCTGCTCAGTCACCTCAGGGGCAAGAGGAGCATCCCCAGGTTAGGGCAGGAGCTCCAGTTTCAGTGCCCTGTTCTAACCTCAGTGTCCATTCCTTTAGACAAATCTATGGGAAAGACAAGAGGTCCCTCTCTCTGCTCGAGGTTCCTGAGCTGTGTGACTTGCCCTGCTGGGTAATGCTTCCCCTCCTTCCCTTTGAGGAATTTCTCACAGCACGGCTCAGTTTTTCTTTCTGCAGAGGCACAAAGCAAAGGAGATCAAACCTGAAGCACACACACTCCCAGAAATCCGTCTGCCAGCAAACCTGGGTGTGGAGCTGGCTGCATCCCTGGTACAGGAAATCAAAGGCGGCAGCTGAAACACAGCACAGTGCCGAGGTCAGGGGTCCCTTTGCTGTCAGAAAAATGGGACAAGAGGAAACAGCAATAATCAGATCACTCAAAAGCCTCATTTATGCTTCACCTGGTTGCAGGGCTTCTTTAACTGCAGCACGTAATGTCTCACGCTTGGCTGTGCCTGTTTGAGTGCCCCTAGCTGGGAGCACAAGGGATGGGGAGCTGCAGGGAGGCAGAGGTGCCAAAAGCTGCAGGAGACAGAGACATCAGCAGCCCTAGAGGGCTGCCAGGGCTGGCAACTGGTGGCAGCATCCTGTTGTACCTCCAGAGAGCCTGTGAGAACAGAGAGGATAGGGAGATATGCTTCGGGTGTCTTTTGGAGGAAATTCTATCCCAGAGATGCCAAGCTAGCCATGGATCCTCAGGATCAGAGGCTGCCCCTTGTAGCCTGCCCTCTCTGAGCAGTCTGAGCTGTATGCAATCACCAGGTCTGTTTGTCAGGGGAGAACAGCAAGGTCTGACATCTCTCCACTGGTAATAAACAGGGGCTTATCTCTGCCTTGCACTTTGCTCTCAGCCAGGCCTTTGACATCCTTGTGCACGCAGCCTTGTGACTGAAAACGTCACATGGATCTGTGGCAATTCTTATTTCAGCTGTGGAAGTGACACCTCCGGGGCCACGAGACCTGTCTGCACACAGCACCCAGGGCCTGCTCAGCCCTTCTCTTTGCCCAGGAGAGACCTGCAGCCGCTGCTGCTCCTGATTAGTTTTTCTTGCTAATAAGGGACCAAGCAGTGGTCTCTCACGGCAGCCCTGTGGTCGGCAGGGGTGCTGGAGAGCAAATGAGTCCGTGGGTCAGCGGTGTGCAGGTGGGAGGAGATGTGGGGTGGGATGACACTCTGCACAGGCTGCGCTCAGCTGGGAGGCTGAGGTGGGTGCAGAGCAGCGTTGGGGAGGATCACTGTGCTGAGGTGACAGCTTATGGGAAGCTGTGGCTCTGTGTGCTCCTCTGAACGTTTCAAGAGGTGCACGAGAGAGGTGATGTGTGTCTGTATGTGATAAGTGGAGCAAAACATTCAAGCAGGCTCTGTAGGCTGGAGATGTGTGTTTGGGTGCAAAGAGATGCTCTGGCAACGCATTTAGGCAGTAAGGCTGTATGACAGGGAATGTGGGTGACAGCTTTGCATGCAGAGTTGGTGTGGGATGTGGTGTGAAAGGCTTTTGTTGCATGTCTGTTCATGCTTTGGGGTGTGTCTGTAGCAGTTGTGCCTTTGCACCCCTACAGCAACACATGGAACAGACTTTACCCCCCAAAGCCTTCCCTTGGCAGACAGGATGGGGTAAACCAGAAGCATCACTGCTCAAATACTGAACGAGGTGACCTGTCTGTTAATCCTTAAAAATAAGTGGTGTTTTATATTCAAGCACTGGCCTCGTTTCTAAAACCCTATTAAAAAAAAAAAAAAAAAAAAAAAAAAAAAGAGAGAAAAAAGGCCAGGAGCTATCAAAAGGGGAAGCTGACACGGAAGTGCAGCCCTCTGAAGAGGACACATCTCATCTGAGCACAGTACTTCAGACGCAGCTCACGAGCCCTGTTAAGCAGAGGACATCTGAGTGCTCTGGTGTGTGTGAGAGCTGATTTCTATCAGCTCCCACCACATTCCTGAGAGCAAGCCCCTGGCCCTAAGAACCTGCTCATCTGGGTCTTGTGGCAGGGGACAGGCGACTATTGGCAAGTCAGGGCTCTGCTCCTCACCTCAGGCTCCTCTCCCCAGCCCAGCCAGGTGACTTATTCTGGTAGAATCCAGATAAGCACAGAACACTTTAGGAGAGGCAGGTAAATAAGACAGCCACAGCCTGGCATCCTGCACTGCTGGCGACCAAGGGGATGTCACTGAACTGCTGGAGAGCACAGTGAGTCACTCAGCATCCAACACCAAGCTGACTGGTGTCACACAGGTTAACCACACGTAGCGGGATTGTATCCTGCATGTCAGGCAGTGTTAGGAGAGAGCTCCCAGGGCAAGGACTTAACTGATGGTGTGCCCTGACAGCCCCTCAAATTGTCTGAAAGGGATCCTGCAGCTGCCACAGGTGACACATATGTGTAGAGGACAGCAGGTTTGTCTGCCAGCCAGAGGTATACCCAGCAGGGCTGTGTTAGGCATGCATGGGCATGGGCAAGGAGGGAGAGGAGGTGTAAGAAGGATCCATCCTTGCCTAGGCCAATATGGGGCACGGGTCTGTATCTGGGGTGATGGGACCCTGGAGCAGAGCAGCATGCATGGGTGCCCTCCAGGCAGGAACAGGGAGAAGGGCAAGATTAAGGAAAGGAGAAATTAAGTCCTTTGAGGTGATGGTTCATCCGACTCCTTTCAGCCACGGCTGGTAGGGATGAGTCACTCTCCAGGCTGTTGTTTTCTCAGTGTAGGCATTCTGTACCACACTGCCCTGCTGCCCCGTTCCCCTGCCCATCCCACACAGAGGTAGTGTGGGGTCAGGGTGGTAGGAGGCACAGGGCATCCTTCTCATCCTGCCTCTGCCCTGCCAGACCCACAGGCACTGCCACAAACACTGAACAACACTGCCTGCACCAGTGCCATCACAGCCCTGGCACCCCTGCAGTCAGCGGTGTCATTTAAATATCCTGGGCAGGACGGATTCTGATTGCTTTTATTATCAGGATAATCTATCCCTCTGATTTCAAGAGACCTCCTGCAGGTTTGCCCTAACACCGCTGAAAGAGGAGCTTAATCCACAGGCCGTGCTGGCGCTCTGGAATACGCTTGGCATTCCTGTATTCCTCCGGTGTACGCACGCCTGCCCGAGCGCTAATGTCACCCAGGAGCCGCGATGCACAGCGCATTGCAAAGAGGAAGGAGCCGGAGTGGAAAGCTCTGCCTCCTGCTTTCATCCAGCCTGGATAATGAACTGTTTTCGCAGCCTCCCCGCAACTTCACAGGCTGTCTCGGAGCTAAAGGAGCCAGTTATTTTCCAGTCAGAAAGGGCCAGCCCCAAAGCAGTCTCACTCCCCTGTGTAAAAAGCTGTTTTCTGGTTTACTGCTGCTGGTTCTTGGGATCCTGAGCACAGCTATCATGAGCAGTAGGTGAGAGGGGGTGTTGGCTCTCTGGGTCACTTTTTTTCCCAAACATTGCTCAGACTTACAGTTCATATCACAATGATGAGACATATTTTTGGCCCAGAAGCCCCTTTTTAGCTTTTAAGGAAATAACACACAGGGAAAGCCTGGACCACGAATGCTGAAGCCAAACTTCCTGTCCAGAAGTCAGTCAAGGAGCTCATTTCTCATCAAACCCAAGGAATGTGAGTTGGAATGGAGAAAACCTGCAAAACAGGAAGTGAGAATGGTTTGCTCTGCACCATAATGCATACTAAAAGAAAGCTGCTGGGTCAAAATATGGGATCCCATTAGGGCAGGGCTCCATTACCCAGGAGGAGGGTTTGAGGGACAGAAACAGCAAAAAGCAAGCACTATTGCCCCATAGGGTCAAACTCAGAGGAGTCTGAGGTTCATTTTCAGAAATGAACTGAGCCAATGCCCTTCCTTTTGTACCCCTGAAAAACAGACATTTTCACAGGAAGGAAACATTGATTTTTGACCCACTCTAGCATCTCTCCATCCAAACATGCTGCTGTTTTTCTCCAGTTCATCTGCAGGTGCCCTCAGCTGCACTGTCCAGACCTGGACACAGCTCAGACAAAGCAGAATTGCAGATTTCAATGGCTTACATCCAACATCCAGCATTAATGCATCCCAGGAGGTGAGCTGCCCTTTTTGCTAAACCATCCCACTATTGACTCATGCTAAGTTAGTCATCCATCTGAACCCCCTGATCCTTGCCTGCCATCCTGCTGCCTCTCCAGGCTCTCCTGTCTGTGCATTCATGCATTCATTTATCCCTCCCAAATGTGGTACCCTGTGCTCTCTGTACTAAATTTCATCTGGCTGATTCCAGACACTCTCTTCCATCCACCCCAGTTGTTTTGAATTCTGAGCCTGTACTCCAAAGTTCTTGCAGCACCCTCATTAATACACAGCCCTGGACTTATTTAGCAGATGCTGATATCAAAATGCATATGATTACTCCCAGTTAGCAAAGAAGTGTATCTATTTAGCCAGCAGGAACATTTTTATTTATAAATGCCTTGGAAATACCTTCAATTGCTATCACTCACACTGATAAAAATCCAGTGTAATAACTATTGACTCTAGCAAAGATACTTCAAATTTATTCTGGTAAGAATTTGAAAGCAGAGTTGGGCCCATTCTTGTCATGTACCCAGCAGCTGGCCATGGCTTCAGTCTGTGAAACACCCACAATAGGTGGAGTTATTTACCCTCACTCCCCAGTGAAGGATAATTGTTATTTCTCTTTTTTTTCTTTTTGTTTTTCCTGCCTAAGCTGTTAGCAGAAGAGGTACCTAAAACGAAAAACAACAATAACAACAACAACAACAATAAAACCAAAAAAAAAAAAAACCAAAACAAACAAAAAAAAAACCCCAACCATTCAAACAACTTAACAACTTTAAAAAAAAGAAAAAGAACTCATAGCTCTAGAGGTGTCACTTGGTAAATTGCAATCAGCTGCTGCTCAGAAAAATGAGGCTGGTGAAAGAGCTGAGCTCACTCTGGGCACGCTTGATGAGATAACACACTCTCAAGACAGATCTTGCTATGTTGCAGCAGCTTTAAAATGTATTTCTTTTGATACAGAGCTATTCGTGGCAAACATGCCAGCAGTGCCTGAGCAGCGATCCTCAGTGTTCAGTGCCCTGCCTCGAGTCTGCAGAGGAGAGGATTTTGATGAAATGGTGGCAGTGGAAAGCAGAGAGGAAGAGGTACTGGCTGAGGAGGGTTTGTGTGCTGGAGAAGCCCTCCTCAGCACCGAGGCTTGCTGGCATGGGCCCTCTTTTGCCAGTGTCTGAGTGTTTGCTAAAGATGCAGCACACACACAGCTCAGGGAATTCCTGAGCAAGAGAGAATTCCCATGTAACTACAAACTTCCCTTTTCTATAAAACTGTCCAGCCTTTCCTGCCATCCAGGTAAGCATTTAGCATCCGTGACCAGGTTGTTGAACATCCACTACTTACTGCTGGAAGTATTTCTTATTTACTCTGGAACGTGGCTCCACTTTTCTTCATTCATGGGGATCCTACTCTCCACACCAGAAGAGACACCTTGCCTGCCTGGTTCATGTCTTGAATTTATGAGGAATTCCCCCATCCCTCTCACATCCTGTGAGTTTGACCAAACTCGTTGCAAACCACAGGTTTCCAGCCCATCACACTTCTCTCACAGGCTGATGTTCCTGTAATTAGCAGCAGTAAAAAGACCATCACTCGGAACAGGATTAATTAGCCCAGTGGAGAGGATTCAAGAGGGATCAGGAAGAAGCCAGGAAAATCACGGGGAGTGCATGCCCAGGCTGTGTGTGAGGGAGGTCAGAGCCTGCCTTAGCTGCCCAGGATGCCCAGGTGCACGGTCAACACCAGCCAGGAAGCAGGAGCAGGGACCTGCCTGTGCTCCATGGTGGGCACGCTGCATCAGATAATCCACCCAGGGAGCTGAAGCTGAATAAGGGCTGGCTCAGCTGAGCATCTCAAGGGGCACCAAGGGGACAGGGGTTGTGCAAAAGGAAAATCCAGGCTGTGGTGGTAAAGTCACTCTATGGTTAGTCCATGGCAGGCGAAGACCAGAGAAACTGGGTGAGGTTCCAAGCAGTGATCCTGAACACACAGCACTCCCATCTTCACAGCACCAGCTCCACGAGACTCAGCTGAACACTGGTCTGTGTGCCAGGCCAGCCAAGGAGCATCTACAGTCACCCATGCTTGGGTAAGGGATAGGGAGGCAGGAAGGGCAGAGCTGTGTTTCAGCAAGGCATCAATGGCAAACAACCTCCTCCCAACCACCAGTCCATCCCAGCACAGACAAACCCACTCCAGATCCCACTGCTCAGCCCCTCACACCACCCAATTCCCCTCACCCCGTGCTGGGGCAGGAGATCCACATCATGCATCAACAGCTGGGAAATTAATGTCCCAGGGTACAAGGGTAGGAAAGGGAATCCTAATTCTGCAGGCTGGGATGAGGGGGACACTGACTTGTCCCCCTTGTCACTGCTTGCAAGGACAGGAATTTCAGCCCTAAACTCCTACCCCACTGGCTTCACAGCCTCTCCTATCTCACTCACCTTTTTCTCCCTTTCTGACAGTGCCCAAGCACAGGAGGGAGGGGGTCTCCCCCCAGCATCCACTCCAGAGAGCTCTTTTCATTCTGCATTTAGAAGGGAAAGAAGAAAAGGCAGAGCAAACCTGTCTCGCACGTAATCTGCTGCACAAATGCCAGCTCTCAGCAATCGATTGCAAACGCTCCCGGAGGGCTGTTTTCATTTCATAATATTTATTGGGTTGCTTTATTGTCAGAATCATTACAGTTCAATGTACTGCATGGATTTTATGCCAGCTGTGCTTAGTTTGTCTTGTTTTTAGCACTCCACATGCCTTATGTGGGGCCATGGTTGCACCTGGGCTGGGACTGCTCCTCATGTAGAGTCCTCTGTGCAGCATGGGGCAAGTTACCTCCTCTCTCTGTATGTCTATTCCCTGCCATCCCTGGATAAACTGTGGCTTTCTGAGCTGCCCATAAGCTCCCAGGGCAGGGATGGTCTCTGCGTATACAGCATCTCTCATAAATGAGTCCTGATCTTGGTTGACCCATTGGATGTGAAGCAATCCAAGCAACAGAGCCTGATAACAAAGGAACTGTGAGGGAGGGAGCGACAGGGGGAGGAGGGAATGGGGTTAGAGAAGGGATTAGCAGCAGCAGCAGATGCTGTATATAACATCCCCCGAGGGCAGGAGCCCTAGTGAGGGGGGCTAGGATGGCAATTGGGCCAAGGCAGCCATTAAGGAGGAGTTGCTGCACTCCCTGAGGTGCAGATGCTCTGCAGATCCTCACTGCTGCAAACTCAGGGCCCGACTGTGTGCCAGTGGTCAGTGTGTAGACAGGACTCAAGCAAAGCAGTGGGATGGAAAGCTCTCCCAGTCTCCATTCCATTGTCACCACTTCCTTGTTTCTCAGGACTCCTGGCGATTAGGTGGTGAAGAGGAGGAGACCAAAAGGCTGCCCTGTATCCCCAGTTCTCCCCCAGGAGCAGCTGGGTGTGGGAGCCAGCACAGTGTGAGTGACAGGTACTCTGCAGCAGGCAAGATGGTCTGCTCCCCTCTAGGAGAGGGACCCTCGTCACACTTCATGAGCTCACAAGGAAAGAAATGAGCAAGGAAATAACAGGCAAGGAAATACCTGACCCCAGAGGAGGAGTGCCTCCCAGACACACAGCCCTAAAAACAACCCAAAAAATACCTGCTTGCACACAGCCAGTTCAGATGTTAGCTAGGGTTGGAAGCCTCAGGAGAGCCTTGGCCAGAGCTGCTCCCAGGTGTCCAGCGGGGTATCAATGGCTTCCTGGGGACAAAGGCTGGACCCAGCAGGGATGCCAGGAGCAGTGGAGAAGGATGGGATTCCAAGGCTTTCCCCAGGGAGGGAGCTAGAAGGAGAAGCAGATGATTGACAAGGGACAACAGCATCCCTCCTGCAACAGGTATTTAATGCTCATGCTCTGCAATAACCCATAATTTGAGCTGTAAAGGGATCCCTGGCACTAACTCAGATTCAATAAACACCTGGGGGTGATCTGAGTTTCATCAGGCCCAAGAGAGGAGCATGGTGAGGAAACACCGTGAGGAGTCACCGCTGAGATCCCTGCCCTGCTCCCAGGCACAGAGACCCCAGCCCAGTGCTGGGGAGTGCCAGGGTCCCCAGAACACAGCACAGGGCAGCTCCCACCCCAACCAGTGCTTGTTGCTACCTTTGTGATTGTGTATGTGCTGGGAGTTATTATGCCAGAGCTTTGGCTTTTCACTTGTGTCTCACTTTTTTCAATTACTGCCTGCACGCTGCCTTCCCAATTGCCTGGCGGGCCTTGACTCACCTGCCTGCTGAACGTAATTTGTTTTTAATATATGGCTCTGGCAAATTTTCTCTTCCTCCCTCCCTTTTTTTTTTATTATTATTAAGCAGAATTATATTTTTTTTGCAGCTCATGTTCGTAATTAATTCCTAAACACACAGTGTCTCACAGAGCAAGGAAGGCTGAACTAAGTATCCTCAGGGAAGCAGATACTCAGTGCCTACAATTAACCTTGTGTGCACACCCATCCCCAGAGACCAGTGCAACATCTAAGGATGAACCTCTCCCATGATGCATTCATCCCCACCATGACAGAAATACCTACTGTGGCTGCATAAAGCACTTCAGCCTGGCTCCAGTAGTCCAGGGCTGCCCAATCTCTGCAGGCAGGGAGAGCTGTCATACCATCTCTGGTGGGTCCTCTAAATACTGCTTCACTTTCCTTGCCTGGCTTCTCCCTGGGGCTTGCAGCCCAGCAGGATCTGGGGCCCAGTTTGCACAACTCTTTCTGAAGTACAGCTACTGCAGCAGGTCTCTGTCTCCTTCTGTACAGTGGGAATGTGCTCTGGAGATGTCACTGAGGGTTGGTTTGAGGTCCCAAGAAGGACAGGGAAAGGAAAAGGAAGCACCAGTTGGGCTGGAACATCCTGGAGTTTGTAACCAACTCTCTAATTTCTGGCAGCAGCTTAGTTGCTCCAGGGCATGAGGGTATTTGTGGCCCCCATATTTACACTCTTGCATTGGTGGGTGATAGTTACAGTCACTTCTCTGTCCTCAGAGGCTGAAGTCTCATCTGGAAAACCACAGCTCCTCACTGAGGAAGGAACCTGATCTGTCACAGTTTCACCAAGCAGGGTGGGGGCTGCCTCACTGCCTCCCAAGCAGCCTCTCACCCCCAAATCCCCAGGTGATGCCCAGAGCAGGGCCACTACAGAGGAGCCCTTCACACCTTCAGCCCACCCAGCTAAGTAGGTAGAGCTCAGGAACACAAACACTGCCTTGGAAACTGCCTCTAAATCCCCCTGCACCACACCTGTGCCTCTGCCCTCACCAGGGGGTCTGTGATGATAAAGATGCTCCACTTGCAGCCAGGAGAGCTATTTGAGCACCAGCAGGATCAGCAGCTGATTTATGCAGAAATTACTATTCAAAGCCACTGCTGTGCATGCCAGCCAGGACACAGCAGAACTGTGCTGACCTCCCCCCTTACACCCACCAAAACTTTTATGCTTTCAAGTAGGTGCAATAGCCAGAGACCCCCAAAATACCTTCACACAGTTTCCCAGAGGGGCAAGAGAAAGAACGACAACACAATTTCCCTTCAAAAAGCAAGTCAAGGAGGGAAACAGCTGCTCCTAATGACCTGAGCCATCAAGCGAGCACTGGCCCCGTCATTTGCTTCCTAAAAGCTCCTGATCATCAGTGATTATCAACGCTGGCCATGTGCATTTTGATCAGGCACAATCAAAGCTGAGTGCAGCTGAAAGAGCCATAAAAGCCTGTGCAGAGCAATTGGTATGGAGCCCTGGCTGGAGGTCAGGCTGAGAGCTGGCTGCCCACGGGCTGAGTTCCTGCACTTACCAGCCAGCCTGCTTTGGAGCTGAATGTAAAAGAGGAGAAATTATGTGGATATCCATGGTGTTTCATTGAAAAGAGACTTAGAAGGGTCTTGGGAAATGGCCTCGGGCACCAGGCTTCCCTGGAGCATTGGGATATGAGACCTGCAGGAGGGGATAAAATGCATCCCCCAGGTGACAGGACAGACCCCACATTACACACACAAACTGTGGCAGGTGAGGCTCAGAAATCCTTTCTCATAAGCCATCACCACACTGCAGGCAGTCCCATTTTGCCTGGCCTGAACTGCAGTGTTTTTCTTTCAGTTGTTCTCTTTCTGGTGAAAATGTTTAGTTTTCCAGTCAGAAAGTTTTGGCTGGAGAAATGTGGGTCCAACTTTTACTCTAAATTTGCTGGTGCCTTTTGTGAGTACTAAAGCTGGTGCACGTGTGGGGAGATCCCCAGGGTAGCCACTGAGAAAATATCCCACCCTCTTGATTGCAGTTTCTGCCAGGACAGTATGGGCTGGAAAACAGTCCATGAAACATGGCCTGTTTTGGTCACTGGATTATTTGAGGCCAATGAGTTAATTTGTTCCATGTTTAAAACCTTGTCTGTAAAGCCAAGCTAAAGCAAGGAATAAAATTCACTTGGAAAAGGAGGTCTGCATCCACAGCTCAGTAAAGGACCTGGCAGGTAATGTGGCAGAACGAGCCTGATGCTGTCTGGGCATCTATTCAGTGCAAACACAAATAAGATCATAGTAATTACAGATTCATAAAGAGATGAATATCGGGCAATTAAATAGGTAGTTTGAGGCGTGCTGGTTGAAACGAGGTCTGTGTGGTGACTGTGGATTAGAGGCTGCCCAGGAGGTGGGTGTCTGGCTGCAGCAAGGAGACACCCAGGCACAGTTGCTGCTTTGAAGCACAATTTGCTATTCCTGGTTTTGTGCCCTCAGTTTTGAGTGCCAGGTTAGCCCTGCTTCTGCTGAGAGAAAGGTTAGGCTTGAAATGGAAACCTGCCCTGATGTTGACAGGATTGAGACCATGGAAGAAAACTGACAGAGATTTGCTGCTTCTTAGGGAGGGCTCCCTGCATTTCAGGGGGTGTTTGGTGCAGCTCAGAGGTCTGATTTCCAGCATTTAATCTCCTCTTGTTAGAGCTTCCAGTTGTGCTAAAGACTGTCCTGTTATTTCAAGATTCTCCACATCTGCTGCATTGCTGAGTGCTGAGAGGAGACAAGCAGAGCTGAAATGGGCAGGCAGAAGAGAAATGCCAGCAGGATTCAAGCTTTTAATGCATTTTCACCACATGGACACGCAGTGCCATGTTGGATCAGAGCACTGCAGCTCTGGCTCTCGTCCTCCCCTCTGTGCCACACCAGGCTCTGGCCAAGCACTGTCCTCCCTGCAAGGGGGACATAAACTGTTGCCCAAGGTCATGGAATGAGTCAACAGGGAGGTTATTTCAGGAATATTAACACATCCTTTAATTAGTGCACTGTGCATGTGCCCAGGAAGCTGCGAGTTCCCTCGAGTGAGGAAGAAGAGAGGTGCTAACAATGGGGTGGTGAGGCCAGCAGGTCATGCCCAGGGCTGTCACATCCCTTCACAGTGCCAGGCTCCCTGTCTTTGTGCCGAGCCTGGTGATGGGGGCACGGAGTGCCTGCGGGGTTAGCAGCGCCTGTAATTAGCAGTTAATGCATTTGACTTTCCTCCTCCGGGCTTGATTATTTCAGTGTGATTAACAGGACCTGTAGGATGCCACTGCAGACACAACATCAGCTGTTCCCTGCCTGCTCCGAGGCGTGGGTACCAAGGCAGGGCTGTCTCCTCTGTGTTTTGCGGAGGTCACGGCGCTGTGAGTGATCAGCCCCACGCTCCTGCCTGAGCTGAGCCCAGGGCTGCCCAGCAAGGTGTGGGGCTGCTGAGACCTGCTGCCTTCTCCTGGCGCCTGGTTCCTGTGCTGTGCTGCCCATACGTTGGGAATGTCCCCCAATGTGTAAACCTAAACCTTCCCTGCTGAGAGCCTGCCGCTGGTTTTGTCTGTACTCAGTGGAGCTGATCTCTGCTTGTTCCAGGCCCCTCTGCAGCTCCTTTCTGTGTATCTGGACACATTTGTCCTCTCCCCTCTGCCTCCTCCTGGAGGCTCAGGATTAAGCTGTCTTTATTTTTGCAAATATTGCTTAAGTCATGGAACCCCAAACAAGACTTCTGCTTGACGCAAAGAGCTGTAACAGGAAATGTGCGGGAGGGGCTGGAAGAAGATTTCCAGCCAGGACCACCTCTCCATCCCTTCAGCAGGTGTCCCCAGGATGCTGTGCTGAGCCGAGAGGGTGCCAGGGCATCTGAGAGTGGAGTCTAACTTCTGGAATCCTCTTCTTTGCAGTGAAATGCTCCGAGTTCAGCTGTTGATCCAGAGCCATTTTGACTGTCATTAACATGATTAAAGCTCTAACAAAAAGAGACAGAATGAGTAGACCTGGTCAGCATGCTGCCCGAGGCACCTGGTGATATGTAAAGAGCTTTACACCTCTTCTGAAAGAAACAAATCTTTTCCTTTCTCTATGCATAGAGCTGGCCCCAGGAGGAAATTGGAACAAACTGAAATTTCAGTCCTAGATGCATTTACCTCCACTCAGAGCTTCCCAAAGAACCTTTGTCTTATTGGATAATGGCTGCATTTTTCATGTTGGGTTCCTGGTTTTATCTGTGGAGATAGGTTATCTCCTGTCTAATGACATTAAAATCACAGCAGCACAATAACATCCCCATGGGGGTCTCTAATGTACCCTGTCTGGCTCCCACCATTGCTCCTTGACTCGATGTGCTGGGGATGACTTAAAGTGCAGGTGAGTGTGGGCAGCCATTCATGTCATTTGGCTCAAAGCTGTGGTGCCACTCCACTGTTGTGCTTCAGAGTTTTCATGGGGAAATGTAGGTCAGTATTTTTCCAGCACATTTTCCTGCTGGGAAACATAAGGGCAGCTTGAGGGGCCCACTGGAGGAGCCATGGCAATGGTCAGTGGGCTTTAATGCACCTTAAATCTGCTGGAAAATCTGTTAGAAAATGTGTAAAGGTCCCCAAAATAAATTGGTTAGATATGTGGGTTTTTTCAGGCTATGTGGGAAATAAATGATTTGATTCTGGCCGGGCTGGCTAACAGCAGCAGCAGGACGTGAGCCGCAAGCTTAGAGAGAAAATCCCTGGGAGGGTATTCCAGCAGTCGTGGAGCTCCCAGGGGTACCCAGGTCCTGGCTGCCCTGCTGTCCCATCTCCTCTGCCCAGCGCCCCCTGCACATACCAGGATGCTGGAAATGGTGGATCCATGGATGGCCCAGAGCAGCTGGATGTGGGCAGTGCTGTGCAGGGGAGCGTTTCCTCCCACGGGGCAGAGGCTGTGATGAGAAATGTGCTGCACCACCACAGCTCTGGCTCTGCTGCCCAACAGCCTGTCCTGGTGCACACAGCCACGTGAGCACCCACGGACTCCAGCCAGGATGAGCCAAAATTAAATTTGGCTTTAAGGAAATTGCTCTATTGGCATGGATTGAGCTAGTCCCAGCAGTGGCGCAGATGAGAGGTGGGCTCTGATACAGGCTAGTAAGACCTCCAGGGAGGCAAGGCCTCTGCCTCTGCAAGCTGGGATATCCACCTGGTGTCCCCAGCCAGGGGATGTCTGGCTGGAGAGTCACAAACACACCTGACCTGTGAGGAGAGAAAAGAGCCCATAACCCACACCCCCTCTTCTATGCCTATAGAGAGCAATTTGGGGCAGACCATCTCCAGTGCGTTTCCATCCATGTCCAATACATTTCCATCCATTTTGTGCTCCTTGGAACTGAGCTGGATGTTCCCAAAGCCCACAGCTTAACGACACATCCCTGTCACTAAAGCTTTAATGCTGCCCTGCTTAAGGGCTGACACTCCGAAAGGATGTGGCCACAGAGTGCATCTTTCAGTGCCAGGCTTTGCAGTTTGACAAGCTGCCATCCCTAATTGCTAATTAATTAAGATTTGCATATGCAGTTTAATTCAGCTGGCTGCAGCCCCCCCGACAGGACCCAGAGAGCTGAAAAACATCCCTGTTGCACCACCAGAACGTCTTGGTTCCTCTGCTCAATCAGGTGAAGTTATTTTAGTTCAGACATTAGCAGGAGGCATTTCATAAGCACCATGAGACATTGTAAATAAGTAATAAAACTTTGAAAAATCTAATCCATGGAAATATGTGAGATTTCAGGACTATTTCCTGTCTTGTGGTGAGACAAAAATTTGAGCTCTTTTACTTTCTTACTGGTAGTGAGGAGCTGGTAATTCCAAGGAAGAAGGAAGGGAAGAACAGTAGATTGGTTTGATAACTTCCAGTAGTTTCATGCTAGACTCAATTTACTTGTTTGTCTGTCTAAATTTATTCCAGTGTTGAAATGGGACCATTTGGATTCATCTGCAACTCTCTGGTTTGGAAATACATTGGCAGGCAGTTTCATTTTAATAGTCATTGTTGCTTTTGCCCCCAGAAATTTCTGAGTTGGGAAAGTTGGGTTTTTGTGACTGACTTTGTTCTGCAAATAGTTTTGGTTTTGCTGAAGCAGCATTCTGGGCAAATGAAACATTTGAAACTCCAGATATGTGGCGTGTAAGTGTATTTCTGTCTGTGAATACAGACATATTTTTATATGTTTTCTCAATTGTGTTTATTTTAGGCAAGAAATTGAGGACTTAATATCAACTAGTTGCACAGAGCAAGCTGGGAAGTTTCCATTTTGGATGCTATGGTCTGATGGTGCTGCTAGCATTCCACACTCCCACCACTGTGGCTGAGCCTTTCCCCTGGCTTGAAGTGGTGGCCTGGGAGATGCTGGAGGCCCTGAGCACCTCCAAAGGGCTCAGAAGGAGCCCCTTTTTCCAGATGCAGGGCAGTGCCCTGGTCACTTCACCCAGACCATGTGCTGCCACAGCCAGCTTGGGACTCCTGAAGAACGAGCTACTAGGTTGGTCCAAAAAAAAAAAAAAAAAAAGGCAAAACAAATCCAGGAAAAGGCCATACATGATGCAGAGCAACATGTCAGCAGACAGGGTGGCTGGGCCTGGAACAGGCTCCCCAGGGAAGGGGTCACAGCACCAAGTCTGACAGAGCTCAAGAAGTGTCTGGACAACACTCTCAGGCACATGGTGGGGTTCTTGGGGCTGTCCTGTGCAGGGCCAGGGGTTCTATTTCAGGGATTCCTTTTGGGTCCCTTCCAACTCAACATATTCTATGGTTCTAAACCCACCTGGAGATATTCTCCATCCTGTAGGGATGGATGGGTGGGAGGTGGCCTGTGGCTACAGAAAAGCGTGGTCCACCCCATGTGTCCCATCTGGGCTGTTTGTGCTGTCACACTGACTCTGGTTGTCCCTTGCCTGTGAAGCCCAAGCCTAAATCCAGTTTGATTCCCAGGGCAGTCATGATTTTTGGGAGCTCTGAATTTTACCTTCTTCAGCAGGAAAGCCCCAAAGGTGACATGCACTCAAAAATGTGTTTTTGCCTGGATGGCTGCCTCTGCCCAGGGAGCAGATTGCTGCAGCTCAGAGAAGATGCTCAGTGATCAGTGTAAGATGTTCCTGAGCTGGGTGAGCACAGTGGGAATGGGAACAGCTGGAGGGATTTGCTGCTCCATCTGAGGATTTCAAAATCATCACAGATTTAGAAAATGCAGCAGAGAGCTGAAGCTGGAGTCCTTTCTACAGCCTGCTTAGAGTGTTTGGTGAGCTTGGGGCTTGTTTCTGCTTGGCTTTGCCCTTGTGTTACAAGACTAAACCACCCAGAACTTGACCTGGCTGCTGGTGGGGAGAGCCACAGGCTTGACACAAAGCTGCTTGGGAAAAAAGGGTCCTCAGACTTAAGTACAGATCACCCCAAGATTTTTACAGTGCTGAGGCAGAAATTTGTCTGGATACTGACTCCTGCAAAGGCCATTGTGGAGATAAAAGTGAGCTGGGGAAAGGAGGGGAGAACCACAGTGCAGAGAATGAGACAGTGATGGCTGGGGCTGGGGCTGGGGTTTGATCTCATCAGGCTGTCCTGGGCTGCAGTCAGTCCTGGGGCCAAATGCAGCTCCCGGAGCTGGATGCAGAAGAAATCCTTTCCTCCTTTGTGATGCCACACAGGCAATTCTGTGATGCCCCCAGCCTGTATGACCAAGAGAGAAATAAAACTCTGAAAAAAAACCAAAAGCCTTTCCTTTTTCTATCATGCTCCATTTCCAGCCTACAAAGTGAAAAAAAAAAAAAAAAAAGTGCCTTTTTTCTGGGAATTTTCTGACCGAGTCTAGCTCCCTCCCCCGTTCGGCTGCAGCCAGCAACAGGCTTAGAAGTACCAGGTTTAATTAAAACAATCTTTTATGTTCTGATGCAAGCATTATTTCCTCTACCTGGTGAGAAATGGCTCTTGCCTCAATCAGCAATTGAAGTCTGGGATTGCTGCGCTGAGCAGAGCAGCAGCCACTTTCTGTTAATTAAAGCTCAGCTCGGGCGCTGCCGCCCGATCCCCAGGAGCAGCTCCCAAAGTTTGTCTCCAGCCTCACAGGACCAGCAAAGGGACACAGGCGTTAGCAGGATGCATGAGGAAACCTGCTGGCTTCTGTCCCATTCTAGTGATTTACAAACCCAAACACATTTAATTTATTTGGTTGGGGGTTTTCCTCTGATAAGAGAGCTTTCGCAGGTGTTTGGACAGGCTGTGTGAAAGGGACAGTATTTCTAACTGCACACTCCGATTTGTCAAGTTTTGCTCTTAAGCTGTATTTCTATTCCTCCCAGGATGCCTCCCTGCCCAATTTCTGGTTTCCCACTGAATGCCAGACGCTTCTCCTCGCTGCGGTGTCTGGGAGGTCCATCTGCTCCAGATGGTCCCTGTGCTGCCCCCAGCTATGTGGGAGCTGTATTTGTGGGAGCAGAGCATTTCCCAGTGTCTGGTACGAGGAGGGGAAGGTAAGAATTTCTCCTGGCTGGCAGATGGCTCCACCATGCCAGCTAGAATTAAGGTTGAAACGATGGGATCACTAAAACGAGATTTACAATAGTGGAATAAAGTTACTGAAAGATGAGTACAACTCTATGCATTATTAAGAGTGCTTCACAATAAAGATCCTCACTGCATCAGCACCTCATTTAGCTTCTTTCTTCTTCTCACATAAAGCTGTAATCTTCCTCTATCAATGTAAGACCCAGTTTCTTTCTATAAAAACAACTGTGTCTCTTCACTAGTCTCCAGCATGGGAAGTTGAAGGTGAAAAGAGTCCTTTTCTCTGTGTTTCCCCAGGTGAAAATATCCTTGTCCTGCTCTTTTCTCCCAGGCATTTGGCTGCCCATGCAATGACAGGAGGGTGAACCCTGCCCTTCCCAAAGTTCTTTTGCACCCAACTGTACCAGGTGCCCTCAACAAGGGAGGCTCCAGCTCATACCCTGCTGCAGCCCCCTGAAGACACTGTTCATTATCATTGGTGATCAAGCTGTGAGGAAAACTGAGAGCTTTCAGACTTATTGGTCACCTGCTAACAGGCCCAAGACCTTCAGCTGAGGAGAGATGGGAGTGCTTACACAGGCAAACCAAACAGTATTTCTCTCCATGTAGTGGAAACCTGGATGAGCATCCCCTGGCACCAGTGACATTTTGGGAGGATTACATAGGACTGTAGGGAAACTCTACTTTCAGCACTGAGTTTGCTGGTTGGTGGATTTAACCCCTTGGTGGTCAATTCAGACCCAAAGCTGCTCATGCCAGGCAGCTGTGAGCCTTGGCATGAGTGAGGTGTGAGCACAAGCTCATCTTTCTTCTGGCCTCAGGACCTCCAGGGGATCCATTTCCAGTTTCCAGCCCCAGACCAGGAGCTTTGTGCAAGAGAGGTCAGAGGAGATGAGCCAGTGTCCATGGGGCACACGAATAACCCATGCCCAGGTGGTGAGGACTGGCAGAGCTGAGGCCAGTGCTGGCCACAGGGGTCACATCCATGTGGAGAGCTCTGCAGCCACAGCTCTCTCTCCTCACAGCCTCATCTCTTCTTATCACAGGTGTTCAGGCCATGCAAACTGCAGGAGAAGGGGTGAGAAGCTGTTTTCTAGAAATATTTACAGCATGTAGGATGTCCCTTCCCTCCAGCACGAGCAGAGAGCAGCTTCTCCAGCAGACACCCTGTCAGCAGGTTTGGATCAGCCAGAGTTTCCCACAGCTGAGGAGCCAACAGGATCCCTCATCACCCTCCCACCAGCTCTTTCTGACCTCCCACCTTTTCCCCCACCAGCTATGGGTTTGGCAGCTCCATTCTCTTTTCTCCACCCCAGTGTCCCTGTCCAGGTGTGGCTCTGTAGAACCACTGTCACGGCATGAGCTCCCCACTTCACCCTGCAAGGCACGGGGCTCCAATAATCTCCCAGCTGATGCCATCCCACCTTGCTGCTCTCAGAGGAGGGGTGATGACCATGCAGAGTTCTGGCCATGATCTTGCAAGGTCGTTCCACGTCATGAAGCCCCAGCTCTACCGGGATGCTGAATAAGGCAGCATGTCCTGCGTTTGTCTAGCCTGCTCTCTCCCAGAAGAATGGGGAAATGCTCAAGGCTTCTGGTTTTTGTTTCTGAGGAAGGTACACTCGTGCAGGGTGGATTTGGGAAAAGCAGGCAGGAGCAAAGCTTTGCAGCTGCAGAGAGGGGAAGGATTTTATGCCCTGTGCATGGGCAGGCAGCCCTGTCTCCACTACATGGTCACTCCAAGCCTCCACAACTCGCCTTTGGGCTGAATTTGTTTCCTGACCAGTTTTTGACCAGCTTGGCCACACAATTATCTAATTATCTACTCCTCACCTAGTGGTAGTGGTAGTCTCTTAGATTCCTGAGAGTGTCAGAGTCCCACACACCTCCAGGAAACAGGGGGTAACTGAAGATGCCTCTCCGGTCCTCCACCTCTTCAAGGGTTAGCAGAAGCTTTTCCCTTGACAGACCTTTCTCAGCAGAACTTTTCCTACTAGTTTTTTCCAAGCAGAGCCCTGCCAGCAGCAGACACACCCCACTCCCTGAAGCACCTAGGCAGCCCTGCAGGGAGCCTCGAGGTGGCACTTCCCCATCCAGCTCCATCTGTTCCAGGGAGAGCCTGCAGCAGCGCCCAGAGCGCTGCACAACCCAGAGCGCAGGTAGCTCAGACATATCTGCAAGAAAGGCAACTGCAGAGGCACCTTCCAACCCCAAATACACCTGGGAGGATCACGTTTTCCTCTAAATTCTCTGGAAAGTCATTGAAGGGCTTCTCCATCCCAAAATATCCCTCAGAGGTCCCCTTGCCAAGCACAGGTCTACCCTCCTTAGAGCGCCGGAGCTGTTGTCAGAGTTGACACTGAGCAAGATTTACTCCATCCTGCGTGAAAGGAAAGACCAAACCCCCACATCTGAGTTAATGAAACAGTCTGAGGAGACAATAGTTCCTAGCGCTGCGAGAGCTTGCATTAGTGAGCTGGGGTTATGGAGAGCTCTGATCAATAAATATGTTGCCACAGCTTTTTGGAGCATCCATCACTTGTCAGGAAATGCATTTAGGCTAATACCTGCAGAGGGCATAAACCAGCCATAGGAATTAAAACCTGCCACATGCCAAATGGTAATGCACAATTTAATGATCACAGGATCTGATAAATAAGCAAAACTGTGAAATGAATAAATACACTCTGGCATCAACATCTGCAACCCAACCTGACCACATTTAGAGGCTCAGGATTAACCTGCAAGGTGCTTCTCTGGGCTCATCTGTTTTCAGTACGTGGGCAGCAAAGGCAGCAGCCTGAAGCCCTTTCCCAGGAGAGCACAAAGGACTTTCAGATCCAGTGTTTCTTGTCAGTGGTGTGAGTAGGAGACAAGCAGGCTTCCAGTGGAGGAAAAGCTTCAGCAAAAGTCACAATGAGCTCTACTCCATGGCTGTGCTGGGCAAAGCAATACAGGGAGGGACTGAAGCTGCAGCAAAGAAAGTTTAAGCTGGACAGCAGAAAAAATAGAGCAACTGGTCATTTCTGTCTGTCAGAGGTGAGAAGTGACTGGGATTTTAGGAAGAGAGCAAGCTAAGGAGAGGTGATCATGGCACCAGAGGCTCCAGAGAGCCTCTGCAACTCATCTGCCTCCCCTTGAGGTTTATCCTGAGAGTGCCTCTCCCAGCACTGCCAGCACAGCCCAAGGCTCTCATGGCATAACCTAGGAGTAGGTAGGACGAGACAGGAAGAAAGGAACAAGTCCTAAGTGAGAAATAAGAGAGCAGATTGAGAGAAAGATATGCTGCTCCTGTCCTGCTTCAGTGCCTATCCAGGGGAGGGCTCGGCATGGGAGAGGGAGGATAAGCAGCATGAAATTAAGAAAGGGAAATTCTCACGTCTGTAGCAAGAAAAAAACTCCCTGACAGGAAGATTTATGAGGCTGTGGAGAAGTTTTTTCCAAGGAAAGCCTGGGGCATTTGAAACTAGATTAAACAGTGGATCCAGGGATGCAGACAGGGAAAATATTTGTGCTGCAGGAGAGTTGGGCTAGAAGGAGCTGAGTAAGGCAGTGCCCGTTGCTGATTTCCTCCTGATCTCTTGTGCTATCTGTGCATGCTCTCCCACAACACCCATTGTCGGATTCTCCCTGGTCCTTGAGAACGTGGAAGTTGGCCTCCCTGGCCAGCATGGATCAGGGATCATTAAATATCCCTTTCTGCCTGCTTGAAGACCAGCTCAAGCATCTCCTTGGGGCAATCAGCTCAAGCACAGCCCTGCAATTCCCCTGACAAGGCATGGCATGTGCTGCCAAGCCCTCTGAGATGGCCAGCAGCATTTCAGCAGCACTTCAACCAGAGGTGTTATGGAGTAAGGAGATGTTGGGAGTAGATTTAGAATAGATATTAGGAAAAAAAATCTTCACCATGAGGTTGATAAGTCACTGAAAACTTGCCCAGGGAAGTTGTGTATGCTCCATCCCTGGAAATGTTCAAGGCCAGGTTGGATGGGGCTCTGAGCAATCTGGTCTAGTGGAAAGTGTTCCTGCCCATGGCAGGGGGGGTTGGAACGAGATGATCTTCAAGGTCCCTTGCCAACTAAAACAATTCTGTGATTTTATGAGACCAGGTCAGCTGCATTTTAGGCAACCCCAAGTCTCTAGGCCAGAGTCAGTGACAGCAAAGGGCCACAGCAACGCACAAACTTCACAGGGGCAAAAGGAAAAAGGCCACACACCCCTTGGGGTGAGGGCTGGGCACCTGTTCCTCAAAACCAGGCTGAAATCACCACCTCAGTGCAAGCCCCTGGACAGACACTGGAGGCTGTCACCCACCACGATCTGGACCACTTCTTCCTGCTGGGTCTCCCCATGTCAGGATCTGTCCTGCAGCTGCCCTGGGCATTGCATGGGGCAGACAAGGCCATCAGATTGAGCAGTTCAGGCTCTCCAATACATGTGCTATTGCTGGTAACAGCTCCCTCTTAGACAGGAGCTCTGAGGGAGCTCCTGGCCTGACTCAGAGCAGCAGCAGGTTCCAGCTTTGGCTTTGCAGCCCACCAAAGATTTGGAGCTATTCCCACCCAGTCCTTTCCTGCGCCCTTCGTTCCTCCCTGTTTGACTCCACTAGTCATACCATGGCACAGTGAGCCCATTCATGCAGCTGATCCACCTGAAATGAACCTGGCATGCCCCACACCACCCAAAATAGGGGGTTTTTTGGCCAGATCGGTGCCACTTCTTGACTCGCCATGTAGTCACAAGAGCACAGGTGATGAAGTATACAATGGGGTAGAACTGTTTTTGGCAGAAGGGCAGTACCTCACAATCCTTTCTCAGTTTATGACACTGTCCCACTGCTTCAACAGCCACAACCCACATGGTCACTCAACAAATCTGTGCCCCCTCAGTGTCTCTGTAGGACACAAAGGAACACAAACCTGCTTTCCCTAAAGAGCCCAAGAAAACTAAGGCAGAAAACACTGGAAGAAATGTCTCAATCCCTGCCCACAGCACAGGGATTGTGCTGGGCTCTGTCAGCCAGACTCACTGTTACTCTTTGTCCACCTGCTTGCCTCCCTTCAGTGACCACGAGCCATTTTGCAAACAGCTCCCCACACACAGACACACTTTGCAATGTCACCTCCAGTCCTCACAGCAGCCTCTCCCTGATGTGATTATATCACTGGCAGTTTGCTCCCTGATTAGCCCTCCTGCTGCAATCCCCAGAACAATCCCCCTGCAGAGTTGTGGGTGGTGAACAGCTCCCCAGCCTGATCTCCACCAGGATGCCAGTGTGCTCCGTAACAATCCCTACCAGCCTGGGAGGACAGGGCAGGAGCAGGCCCTGCCAAGGGACAATGCCATCAGTGACAGCCACACTCAGATTTCTGGGGGAGGTTTGGTTTTTTCCTTCCAGTTCAACCTAAAATTGATTTTTGGCTCCTGAGGGTGTCCATCTACATGAAAGATCAGGATGTCCATCCCTTGGCCTCCTCAACATAAGTGGCTGCCAGCTGAGCTGCAAAGACTGCAGCCCCTGTGCATGCCTTACTACCAAGTCTCCTTCCAGACTGTTCCACCTGTGTGGAATAATTTGTGAAAGCCTCTTCTGACACCATGTAATCAAGCAGTGATATGTAAGAGGGAGCTCTCATTCCTCACTCCTGTGTCATGACAGGTGATGAATTAGGAAAAATTATAACCCAGCGCAGATTCAAATGAGAAAATTGCACCCTGTCTTTCCAGGACCTTCATCACTGCAAACACAGGAACGCTGCCTCCCCTCCCAGCCTCAGCCTGGAACAGCAGAAGGGAAGTGGGTCTGGAAACACCTTCACCAGGCACCGAGGCACATACACCTGCCACAAGATAAAAAACTGGACACTGAGCTTGTGCATGCCAAAAGCACATGGCATGGCCACCCCTGATGGGTGGCAGTGGGAGGGGAAGGGAGCAGCCCCAATTCTCCTGCGGAGCATGAGATGGAAGCAGCCAGTCATGCCCACCCTGCTGAGGTACAAGGGTGTGGTGGTGTGTGCACCCTCCCACTGTGCAACCCCAGCGTCCCAGCAGCGAAGGAATGAGCAAAACTAGATATACTAACGTTGTGCACAAATTCAGAACAGATGTTCCAGCAAGAACCAAAAAAAAAAAAACATAATTAAGAAATAGATAGAGGAATCCTGTTCCTTTTTATTTTGGGTTTTTTTTTTTCCCTGGAAAGTCTCTCATGAGCCTGAAGGCCACACCAGTGGCTTCCTGCAGTGTCTCATCATGGAACGGGTGAAATATCCCCTTTTGGGATGAGTTATTCAAAACCTGGACTCTTTTATTTGACATCTGCTGCAAGAGAAGCCAATGCAAGGAAAGGAAGAGATCTTCTGTTTCACCATCTTGCAATAATTCAGGACAATTGAAGGGACAAAAACCAGAAAACAACCCCAAAACCCGAAGGAGTGGGGGAAGAGAGAACAACTCACAAGAAGAGAAAGAATCAGCCATTCCTAAACACAGAGTAGTGATGCAGCCAAACCAAACAGTAATGATTCATGGACCTGTCTTCACCCTTCGTTTTTCCTATAATGAGCAAAGAAACCACAGAAATGTGGAGCCGAGGTCTCTCTCCACTCCCAAGGAATGGGGAGCTATGAGACTACACTGCCCTTTGAGGGGTTTCATCATGGTCCAGCTCCCGTGTGCTCAGCCCAAACCCACCACCAGCCTCCTTGGCCATCTCCCCTTGTCTCAATTCATCCATCCAATTGTCCTTGCTGGGCTGGGTTTGCTCTCCCCCTGCACCAGGGAGGTGGAAACAGGTACCACAGCCAGGCCTCTGCTCCTACCTTTGGTGGGCACAGCTGGACAACCAACACACGTTGTCCCCAGCCAGCTCTGCTCACAGCTTAGCCTGATGTCACTGAAGCCAGCAGGAGCCATCTCCTCTCCAGGCTTGAGCAGTGTTGGCTCGAGAACTGGTGCACACTCCGTTTGGGAGTCCCAGCTGCGCAGAGACAGGCAGCACCCTCCACCCCAAAGCTAAAGAGACACAGCTGGGAGTCCCCTGGGAGGGATGAGACTGAAGATCACAGCTCAGCTTTTGAACACCACAGACATCCTGAAAACTATGGATGGACTTGTTCTGTGCAAATAGCTGGAAGAGCTCACAACACTTCTTCCCCCATCCCAAAGGTCCAGGAGCCCTTGTGCTTCCTGCCTGCAGCTCAGCCAGGGAACAGGTTGCATTCTTACTTCCTGAGCTGCACCACACTGAGCCCCCTGGGTCTGGCCCAACAGCTTTGAAGAGGCAGCAGAACACACCCTGAAAAGTAGGATGATTCGTCTGTCAGTCCTTCCTTAACAATGGACAGTGCAGAGCAACAGCATCTTCATCCTCACCTTCTCGACCCCAGCACAGCCTTGCATCTCCACACGAGCTCCCCCAGCTCCCCCATCCCCACACTGTAGTCTGCAGAGGAAGATTATTCAGATGCCTCTGGGTCCATGCTCTGGGTCATTTGCTTTGGGAGCTGAGCGGCTCAGAGCCCTCTTTGAAGCCATGAGTTGCTTCTCTCTTCCTCTCCAAAATATTGGCAGCCCTCCAGAGTTTACCAGCAGGTGAGCAGCTCAGAGCCAAGTCAAATTCCAGGGAGTCCCAAGACAGACATTCAATCCAGGGACAGAAAGGTCTGTCTCCCAACACAATTTAATCCCAGGGGTGTTACCTGTAGCCCATCAAACCCCATTAGGAGGAACCACAGCAATAGGGCAGCAGAGAGCTCCTCTCCACACATACCTGTCAGGAAATTGCTATTATCTGAGTGTGTTACCAAGGCAGGTTTACTTTCAGCCTCTATCTTTGCTTCAAATATCTGCTGCAGTCTCCACAGGGCAACAGAGAGCTGGCCTTGCTTCCCTTTCATTCAGCAGTCTGGGCCAGACACTGCTTGGGTCTCACGAGGACTGGTCCTGCCAACTGGCTAACCATGTCCTCTCCTGCTCAAAGCAGCGCTCCAGTCACTGTGGCCCTTCAGGGATGTGAAAAAATTCAATCAGATCCAGCAGCTCAATAACACTTTGCCTTGGACTTCAGCAGATGAGCGGCAGGGACCGGAGGGAGCCGTAAGAGATGCAGGAGAGCTGAAATGGAGTATTCCTCCTGGTTATATTTCATTTTCATGCTGTCTCTGCAGCTTCTCATTCAAGTCAGGGAGCAAAGAGACAAATTGCTGAAGACAAGCCACTTTACAAGGGTTTCTATTCCCATTTTGCGGCCCCTGGGGATTCTTCTTGCACTGCCCCCAAGCCTCCTGGAGAACGGCTTGACGTTTGCAAAGGTTGCTCACCTCCTCTGAGTGGAAATGCAAGTGTTTGTTCAGCTTCTCAGGGGGCTGGTTATCTTGTTAGATTTGTAAGAGCATTTAACAGGTTGCTTAGCTGCATGCCCTTGAAATATCTAAGGCAGCATTTTTCAAAAGTACCATCAGCATCACGCTGGGCTCAGGCTAATTATCCCCATCTCCCAGCAGGACAATTGGCTCAGTCCAGCACACAGTGCTGACCCAGCCACAGGAGTGCCTCCACAGGCACATCTGTGCCTGCCTGTCTCCAACCTGGGCAGGCACCAGCTGGGCATTCCTGCTTCCCTTCCATTCCTCGCTGTGCCCGGACGTGGGGGTAGCAAGACAGCCACTGTGGAGATGGACACCTGTCCAGACCAGGACTTCATGTCTCCTGGTGTTGAGGCTGTAACCCCCAGGCACAGCCCCACAACATCCCAGCTGTTTCCAAGGGTGTTCTTTGTGTCTCCATGCCATTCCCTCTGCCTAGGACAGAACTGGCATGTCAGAGTACCTCAGGGCCACAAGGGAGCTCAAACTTCCCTGTCTGGCAAGTTCCATCCCACAGGTTTCCCTCAGGCCATCACAAAAGTTTTCTTTTCTCTCTTTCTTTCTTTGTGCCCATCTTGGTGCTATCTGCCCCTTCTCCTTAATATCATCCACTGGAGTACTTTCTCACTCCTCCTTACACTGATTTTTCATCTGCGAAAGCCACCTCCCTGTGCCTGGTACGTATCCTTCCAGGCCTCCTCATCCTTTCCATGCTGAGGTCCATGTCCCCTAACATCCAGCCCTGCTGCTGGTCAAACAGAGGATGGCAGAGTGGCCTTGCCAAGCTGGGCATGGTAGTCCCAGGTGTGCAAGGCGGGCTTGCATTGCCAAGCTGGGCTCTGTGCCTTCCCTCCCCACAGGTCAAGGCCAGCAGACAGCTCTGGCTGGGCCTCACGACATCTGGGAGCAGGAGAACCCAGGAGACATCACAGCCATGTGGGACAGGGGCAGGAGCAGGTAATGTCCCCCGTGCAAGTCACACATCACTGCACCCTTGTTAGCAAGATCCAGCTCATTGCACCTCCTGTGCAATTCACAATTACTTAACAAAGCCGCTGGTGTCAGATTAGCCAAACCTCAGTAAGCAGGGAATGGTCCTCACATTCATCCTGTTAACTGGCTGCTAATTATCTCATTGTGCCTCCCCTGTACTAACTGCAAACTAGCAATCCCGTAACCCACCAGTACCATTTAAGCTTTAGGAAGCTTAAAGGCAGCAGATCTGTTTCTCCAGTGCCTTTCATGCTTCTGCACCTAACCTTGGAGTTCCAGTTGCAGTATCAAGGAGCTGGCCCTTCCCTATTTTTGCTGGCACTAGGTATTCAGAGAGGAGGTTGCAGCTATTTAGCTCCATCAGGGGATTAGGGGATGGTGTCAGCATCCCCTTGGACAACAGAGGAGTCTGATGCAAAGCCAGGGGGGCTGATGGCAGAGCTAAGGGGCTCCAGGCTACAAGAAGCTGCCAAGCAGTCAGTGCAGGCAGCAAGGACCTGTTTGCCCAGTGGATTGCAGGTTACTGTGTTTACAGGGAAGGACAAGGCATCTGAACACCCTGCCCTGTGCACAGCTGCTAATCACAAAATCACAGAATGGCCAGAAATGGAAGGACCTTAAAGACCATCTCATTCCAACCACCCTGCCACAGGCAGGGACACTTTCCACTAGACCAGGTTGTTCAGAGCCCCATCCAACCTGATCTTGAACACTACCAGGGATGGGGTATTGACAGCTTCCCTGGATAACCTGTGCCAGTGCCTCACCACCCTCACAGCAGCCTGGGGCACAGAGCTGGAAATGCATCTCAGGTCTCTTCTGAGTCTGTGAGGTGCTGAAGGCAAACCCTAGGAATATTTCACACGGTGTGCCAAAGACCAGGGACGAAGCGCTGCAAACGCTGCTGTTATCCAGAGATGTGAAACTTGCCTTCAGGACACTCCAAAATGCGGCTTTGGACAATGCAGCTCAGGCCCACAAGACAGGCAATGCTCCACAGCCTGACTTTTCTGCCCCATCTCGCCCTCCCCACCACCTTGGGGTGCCCATGTTGTGTCTGATGACTGATGAACAATCCTGGGCTCTCAAAGTCTGGAAGAGTAATTTCCCCAGCTGGGCCAAGAGTGAGGGTCTCTCCAGGGTGTGCAAATGGTGACACACTGAAAGGAAGAAGCTCTGAGAGAAGGCAAAAAGGGAAGGACTCCTGAGAGCATTCTTGATCACCAAGGATAATTAAGTGGGCTTCCTGCCAGATTCTCCAGATGTCTAATTAATACAGCAAGACCGCTGCTCATCAGGCTGATCCCAGTGCAGAAGGCTCCCCAGCTCAGCCTCAGCTTGCTTTTGTGATGGGATGAAGGCAGCCACTGAGCTGTTGGGCTCAGAGCTCTTTCTGCTGGCTTTTCTCCTCTTGCCTGATCTGAGTATCCAGCTGAGGAAGAGTGGGATACAAACATCACCCTGCAGACCCCCAGGGAGCCACAGCAGAGCTGAACCCAGCCCCTGGAAGGCTCTAACCTCACCTGCTCACTGCACTCACTCTGGTTTCCAAAGGAGCCCTGAGGACCAGCAGCATGCAGGAAACATTGCTGTAAGCAAACCAATGCTGTCTCGCAGAGGGATCTGGTAAATCCTGTCAGTCATGGTACAGCTTGCCATGAAAACATCCTACCTCTCTGCTCTGGGTCTGCTGCAAGTGCACAAGAGCACAAGCAGTGTTGGGGGGATATTCCTGGCACAGCGTGGCTGGTCATGAGGGACTGCCCAGGGCAGGAAAACAGGCTCAAATATTGCAAGCTGCAAAGCTACTAGAGAAGACAACTTGGCTGCTGCACAAGCAAAGACTGATAACAAGAAAATTAAAAGAAGGTCCAATGCACATTTCCTCCACAGGTACCCGGAAATTTCTGCCACCTGGAGTGCCACTTCCCCTCAAAAGACCACAGAGACCTCAGGGATCCAGCTGGATATGGCACTGCTCTTCTGACAGAGCAGCTATTGCAAGGCTGACAGGGCGGTCTGCTGCGCCCTGCTGCCCTCCCTGCTGTGGGCCCAGGGAGAAAAACAGACCTCTCCTGAGGGAGGAGGGATGGGAGGCAGTGAGGAATCACAGAATCTTTTAGGTCAGGAATAGCCTCCAGGATCAATGAGTGCAACCTTTGGCCAGTCCCCACCTTGCCAACTTGAGCACAGCCCAAAGGGCCATGTCCATTGGCTTCTCAGACACCTCCAAGGATGGTAACTACACCCCTTCCCTGGGCAGTCTGTTTGCATGCTTGACAATCCTTTCCATTAATAAATTAATGAAAACAACACTGTGGACAATTTCTATAAGAACAGCTCTAGGCTCCCTTCTTACTGTGGCTTCAGGAGGTCTCTGAAACCAAATTAGTGTTTCTCGACCATTTCCCTGTCTGATGCTGAATGATATTTTTGTTGCTAAAGAGGATTTTGCACACAGCACTTTTTCCCTGAGCTCACCAAAGAAGCCAGGAAACTTTGCTTTGTCCTCCAAGCCAACAGTGCCCACGACCCATACATAAGGTGCCCATCACATACATGTATGGATGGCAAAAATCCCCCTTGTCAGTGTTTCTTTGGAAAAAGGGAATGACATTGCTGTGAGGACACTCATTAAAAAGAATCAAAACTAGAAAAAGAGCCAAGGAGATGAATCCTGTGCAGGAAACATAGGGACTGGATAAAAATAGCCTTTTGGAGGCTCAGCATGGGCACATTCCTCCTCACAGAAAAAGACTTTTGAAAGGCCAACTGGGTAAAACTGCAGAGCAAGGAAGGAAAGGGGGTAGATTTCACATATTGAAGGCTTGTTCAACTAAGGAATTTTTAAAAATCACAGTCTTAGGCAGGTTAAATGTAAATACACAGTAGGACAGCCAGAAAAGAGTATGAAGATCAATTTGCCATTAACATAAAAATGAACAGTCCTTCCCTCAAGGGTGCCTCAGGGTCCCTGTTTGAGGAGCAGCAGAGTCTGCAGGACCATGAGCTCACAGAATCACAGAATTCCAGAATGCTGGAAGGCAGCACAGAGGGCCACCTTGTCCCACCAGCCTGACCATCCTAGAGCACTCAGCGCACGATTGCATCCACACAGTTCAAGAGTACCACCAGGGAGGGAGGCTCCACATCCTCCCTGGAAAATCTGTTCAGTGTGTAGTCACCTGCACAGAAAAGAAATTCCTCCTCATGTTCAGATGGGATTTCCTGCGCATCAGTTTCTGCCCATTGCCTCGTGCCCTGTTGTGCAAAACCACCGAGCAGAGCCTGGTCCATCCTCTGACACCCTTCAGATGCTTGTGTACACTGAGGAGGACCCCTCTCAGTCATCTTTCCTCTAGGCTGAACAGGCACAGCTCCCTCAGCCTTTCCTCATGAGAGAGATGCTCCATTCCTTTAATCATCTTCACAGCCCTCTGCTGGGTCCACTCCAGGAGCAGCATGCCTCTCCTCTACTAATAAGCCCAGATCTGGACACAGCACTCCAGATGCACCTCAGCAGGGGCAGACTCACCTCCCTAACCTCCCAATGCACCCCAGCACACCACTGGCCCTCCTGGCCACAAGGGCACTGCTGGCTCATGGACAGCTTGTTGTCCTGCAGGTGGCCCAGGCTCCTTGTCCTCCTGCTTTCCAGCTGGTCAGCCCCCATTCTGTGCTGGTGCAAGGGGTTATTCCTCCCCAGATGCAGGAGATGATGAGCTGAGGACAATCCCACAGCAGAACAAAGCAGAGGACCATTATTATTCAAACAGACTGCAAGCAGGTTTGGAAGGGTTCCCATTCCACAAGGTTTTTTATGGCTGATCTCCAAACAAACCTGATGGCAAGCAGCAAAACAACCCCTTAAAGGTGGCAGAAGAGCAGGGAGGTTCTCTCCCAGTTAGAAATGGACAAACAGGCGGGAATGCAGGGCCAGTTTCTCAGCAGAGGGGCACAGCCCTTCAGGCAGGGAGCACAGGCACCTGCACTGCTCAGTCTGTGCATGAATGAATTGGGGAAGGGTGTGGACACTGAGGTGACATCTTCTGCCAGCACCACGTGTTTAGGATAATCTGATTTCTAAAAGCTGCCAAAAGACCTGCCAAAACTGCTTATCAATGAGATGACAAATGAGATATGGGGTTGATTTACACAACGGAAATAAACTGTTTGGGGCACTGCCAAGCTCATGAGCTAGGTGCTGCTGCTCCAGAGAACGGTACCAGTTGTCAGGAAGTAACAGCAACACACCAACATCACCATGTACAATGTACATCTGTATACATGGACAGTGTGTATGCTCCTGCTCCCCCAGATCCCCAGATGGAGACAATCCAAGGTCTGGGAAAGCTTCTGTACCAGGAAGAATTGCTCAAGTGGGACATTGTTGCCTGGAAAAGAGATTGAGTACAGACAGGGAAAATAGAAGTCCTTAAAGGCATGGAGAAGGTGCAGGGGGAGTAGATATGTTCGTCACTCTCTCTTGGTACAAGGAGTGGTCAGCAACTGAAGTTTCCATGCTCCAGCAATCCCAGAGCTTGTGGTAGGCTGAAATATTATCTGGGAGGGGGAGCAGGGCATGTGCTAGGCATGTGCTACTGGAGGAGCCCAGGCAGCATATTTGTTTTCCCTCCCAGATGGATCTGTGTTCCAGCCTGGCTCTGATGTGCTCAAAATGGGCCACCCTTTAAAAGTGCCTCTCTTTCTTAGCAAAAATAACTGCACCCTGGAGGCCAGTGCAGGAGGAGTTTGAAGCAGGACCAGTGACTCCAGCAGTCATATACCTGCCTTCAAAGGGAAGGGATGCCTGATTTTCCCAGAGTTTGTGTTCCTCTTTCTTGCTCTGGGGCAGACAGAGTGATAATGTGCTGAAAACCCAGAATTCATGCCCTTCTCTGTAGGGATTTTACTCCACACATCCCATGGGCATTCAAGAAGCTGCACAAACACCTCCCTGGCTCCATCCCAGCCAAACTGGGTGTCCCCTCTTCCCTGTCCCAGCATCTCCTCCACATCACCCAACACACTGTAGCTGAGACCTGCTGCAGGCACCTGGCAAGTGCCCCATTTTTCCACCCCTCTGAGGTAGGCAAGGCTTTGGATTTTTGGAGGCAATGAGCTCACGGTGACAAGCTGAAGCAAGATTTCTGGCTGGTGTAGTTAGCCCAAACACTCAATTAAAATGAATCCACTCTCAGTTCCAGTGCTGGGCAGCTCACAGCAGCATGGTTGGTCATGCCTGTGAAGGAACTTGTGCCAGTTTTGCCTGGACAGTAATGCCTGGATCAAAGGAGCTTGTGAAAGAAATTAAATGCAGTGTAGATAGGTTCTCTGTGCCTGCCTGTTATAAATACACACCAAAAAATGTTAGCTTTTAGGCTTAAATTCCACCTTCTAAATGAGCTATTATTTCAGCACAGCCAAGCAGTCAGACTGGATTCTTGCTTTTGTATGTTCATGATTAAAGACAATCTGACATTTTAGATGCTTCTGATGCAGTCCAGAGCTCTTTTCTGTACCTAACCAGCCACAGTCCCCATACCTCAGCCCTAATGTGCAGCAGTGAGAGTCTTCAGCTATTGATCAGGGAGCCCATAACCTTATCTGAAAAGTGGCCACTGTCCTCAGAGAGCAGCTGGGGTTTGTCAGGACATCTGTGGTGCTGGAGGCGTGGAGACCATTCTTTGCAGTGTGGCCAGGAATAGTGCTCATGTACTTTCCAGGCCAGCACATCTCTCTCCAATTAGGGCTCCTCTCCTTCAGATTAGGTGTTAAAAAGAAATGCAGCAGACACCCCTGAGATGCTGCTTCTCAAAGAAGCAGGGTGATCATGACGTTTGCTCTCTTGGGCCCAGGATGAGGCATTTCTGGGGTGGACCCCACTTTCTTTTCAGGACAGGGATCCCTGAGGAGACAGGACTGACAAACTGTTCCCTCCACCAGGCATCTGTCCATGTGCTGCAGCTCCTGGCCCTGCTGAGCCCCACTGCCAGTCTGATGATGAGGATGATGATGGTTCAGCACTGTGCTTTGCTGAGCTCCTTCCTGAGTCTCAGCTCAAATACCCTGCAAGCAGATGCCTCTATGACCTGTGGAGAATCACCTGTTTTGAGGAAGACAATGACAAAATTCAGCCCTGAGGATGCAACCTTGCACATCACTTGAGCTCCAGCTTTCTCATCTTTTTTACCAGGAGCTAAATCCGACTGTGACACAGAGCAGAGATGCAGCTGGCAGAATCAGACCCTGACAGCAGGCCATGTCCATGCAGGGTGTGCAGGAGGTTTCATCTGGACACAAGCCCCTGGCCCTGTGCTTCAAGGTCATTGGCAGGGCAAGTAGTTACTCACCACATCTTTTGGAGCAGAAAGGCAAGAAGGGTCAGGACAGGTGACAACAGCCCAACTTCTGCAGAAAAACATCTTACAAGCCAGTCCCTGCACACAAGCTGCTGCAGGAGGCTGGTCTGCACCTGCCAACACTGACAGAAAGGTTAAGGTTGAGCAGGGCTCCAGGATCCCGTTGGGAAATGGCTTTCCCCAGGAAATTCTTGAGATGAGCTGCAGTGGTCCACCCTGGGTCTCTGAGTGACAACCATGGACAGTGCTAAAAAAGCAGCACTGAAAGAGAATCTGAGCCAAAGGCACATGAAGAGGCTGCAGAAGATCTAAACCTGCCCTGTTTTGAGGTAGACAAAACAGCAATCAGGAAGGAGAAATATTCCCAGAGCTACTCCAAAGCAGGCAGGCTGTAAATGCATCTGTTACTAATGTCATCAACAGCAAGGTGCCACAAAGAGGGAAAAGCCCCTTTCCCAAAATTTCCAGGGGTCAGGCACTGCAAATAAGTACGTCTCCCCAACTGGAGGGACTGCTGCTTCACTCCAGACACACAGTCCTGGAAAAAACAGCAGGATCCAGCCCTGCAGCCCATTTAATATCAAAAAGAAACATCTGTTCCTTTGATTGAAAAAAAAAAAAAGAAAAAAAAAAAGAAAAAAAAAAAAAAAAAAAAAAAAAGGGAAAAAAAAGCCAACCAAAAAAACCCCCAAACCAACAAAAAAAAAAAAAAGCCTCAGATAACAGCCTGAGTGGCTTCTTGAAGATTTGGATTTCTTTCCCCTTTTTACAAATGGTAATTTCAGGCTGATGAAAGGAGAGTAACGTGACACATTGACTACACAAGCTGTCTGCACAGAGGGAAAACAGCTGATGCCCAGAAATGTGGGGTGCTGCTCCAAGTCTCTCCTACTTACTGATACCACACCATTGTCCTGGGCCTCAGTTTGCCCCTGTGAAAAAGGATTTTCATTTCTGAAAAAACAGGATCAGGCAAGGAGGTTGTTTGGCAGCTACTTTTTAATGTCCCTTCAGATCTCAGAGGACATTTCACAAGGCAAAGCTTCCTTCTTGGCACTTTCTTAGCTTCAGGAAAAGCCTCTAGCCTCACCCCTTGGCAGGGAGATTTCTCCTTTATCCCGCCCTTCAAGTCAGGCAGATGATTTTAGCAGAGACTCTGATCCTTAGGAGTCAGAGTGCAGCCCATCAATTCACTCTGACCACCCCGTTGTGCAGGATTGGCAGCAGCCCTCCATCCCCATGTCCCTGTCCTGCTCCCAAGAGACACTCACCCTCTGCTACCAAAACTGAACATCAGAAATGCTGCAGCTTGTTTTCATGTCCTTGGGCTGGTTTGTTTTTCCATGGGATATTTTTATTCTTGCCCTGATCCCAGTCATACTGGGGATTTAAAGTTTCAGCCAAAGCAATAAGAAGTTAAGAGCAAAGAAAGTGAATTGAGATCCAGAGCATTTCAATAAATTAAAAGGAAAAAAAATTAAAGGAAAAAAAAAAAAAAAAAAAAAAAAAACATAGCCCAGCACAGAGGAAGCAAAGCAATCAGAGCAAAAGCTGTCAGCTTTGCCAGTTCCCCTTTGTTCGCAGATCAAATTCACTGCCTCTCTCGTCCAAAACTAACAACTCCTAAGTCTCCCTCGTGCTCCCTGGGGAGGTGTTTTCTATATTGGAAACAAATCTATTTCGACACTCCTGATGCTGTTTTACCCAAATTGCCCTCTGTCAGGCTGCTTCTCTTGTTTCCCATTTGTACCATACCATGCTCCTGGTCCAAGCCCAGTGCCAAGCAGTGCTGGCATCAATCTGGGCTTGCACTGACCCAGACAGAGGTTACTGCACGGTTCCCTACCACCAGCTCCCTCTCCTACCCACCTCTCTGCCCTTGGGGAAAATTTGGCCCAAGCCAAAGCTTGCTTGGCACCTGAGTCCTGGGTTGTGCACAGGGAAGGGTCTTGGTGCTCAATTCCAGCCAGCAATGTCTGCTCAAGTGTCCTTTTCCTGCAGCATCATAGGATTCAGGAAAACCTGATTCTTCCCTGGTGGCGGTGACCAGACAAGGGAAAGAAGTTAAAAAGCTTTACATGCAAAAGGATGGAATACATCCCTAAAATTCATGTTGGCCACAAACACCCTCAGGGCAACTTCACAATTAAGTATCTGACTAATTCTTACAGGAGACTTCCAGGCGGGAATTTCAGTCCTGCCCTGTGTACCTGAAAGGGATGATCTCAACCCTGGGAGGAAAGCCTTAAATCATCCCTGCTGCAGCAGTGAGCTCCCTGCATCGAGACAAGAGGTTTGCAGGTCATCAGTAGGAAGGGCCATGTCCAAGGACTGTCCTCTGTATGCAGTTAAGGGATTTAAGAGACGTTCCTCATGTACTTGAGGTGTCAGTGGTACTGAATTATGCATGCTCTGGGGGCTCAGGCAGGATCATGCCTGGCTAAGCTGTAAGAATTGAGCAAGATAAAGTTTGGCAGATTTTCCTGGCCCAGCTGAGGACACAACAGCAAGAACCCTTGTGGCAGAGGCTCCCATCACCACCAGACACTGCCCAACCAACCTGTCCAGTTGACTGATTTCCCCACACAACGTTTATCCTGTGCTAACCCACATAAATTAATTTGTTGGCTGTTTTTCACCTGAGTTGCTGTGCAATTTTTAATACACACACCAACAAAGCTTTTCTCCTGCACACAGAACCCCCCACCCCGACGGTTATCTTTTGCAGGTGCTGAACTCATCCCCCAGAGCCTTTCAGAAGAATTAGGATTCTTCTGATTTGTTGCTGGCCCAGCCTTGCTAACCCACTGCCCAGCCTGGTCTTCACTGTGTCCCAAAGCAATGGGGTTTGGACCTGGTTCCCCCCAGGCACAGTTTGCACTAATCTGGTTTCACCAGTGTCCCGCAAGGTGGGGATCACCCCCACCACCTCCTACGGTCTTTTGTAGAGATCTGCTCAGCGCCAGTAAGGCTGAGGCAGAGACTGTAATGAGGAGAAAATTAAATCATGAAACAGTAATAATTATCAGCATCCCAATTAGCTGACAGTGATGGCAGCCAGCCATCAAGAGCTGGGGGAGGAGGGCCAGCATCCCCGCAGCTTCTGTGCCTCACTGGCCATGGAGCTCATCCTCACCCTGCACAGACCCATTCCTCTCTGAGGGCAGCCGTGGGGGCACATGTGAGGACGACTTTTTCTCCTTTTCCTGGCTTTGAGGCAGTATTTCACAGCTGCAATTGTTGGACTGGAGTTTGGAGACCCGCGACGCCTTGTCTGCTTGAGAGCTGTAACTCCCGGTGAGTTGCTAACAGCTAAGGGATAAGGAGGAAGCAGAGAAGCCAGTTTAATATCATTTTCCTTGTTATTATCTCTCAGCTTTTCCCTAGCAATTTGCTCAAACTTGTGTAAAACTCCTTGCCAAACAAGCCCCTGCCCAAATAGACCTTCATGTCTGCAGGACTCTATTTATAACCGAGATCCCATTTAGCAGATAAGCCAAGGGAATTCAAGCAGGATTTAAGCTAAGCAGTTATCTGTGACCAGCGGCCACAGTGTGCACAGCGTCAGATTTACTGGGGATGTGAAGGGTGCAGGGACAGGAGAGCAAACAGCCTCTGGAGCAGCCAGGCAGAACCCCGAGGGATGCAATCGCTGCTGGCACGGACGCTGCTCACAGAGATTTTGTGAGCAGCCAAAAAGCAGAGAGCAAACCCCTCTCCCTGGGATCTGGAGAGACTTCTGCACACCCCAGGATGCTGCAGGTATCAGCACCACTTCTCCTCTCCTTCCCCAGCTTCACACCACCTTCCCAGGCATGTATTGCTGGAAAGGTTTCACTTGTCTTCCCAGATAGATATTACAGCCTAAGATGATGCACTTAACAGGGTTGTGAAATCTGCCATAAAGTTTACTGCCCTACATCAATATAATGCCCTGCAAAGTTAATATGGAGGTACCTATTTTATAACAAGGACAAATAAAAACATATCCCATTAGCCCACGGCATTAGGAGCTGCATTTCTGATGGCCAGATGCTGCAATGAAATGGGTGGAGAATATTAATACAAGTATTATGGAGCCATGCACATGTACATACACACACACACATATATATATATACACCTATATAAAAATGAGAAACTATTGAATTTGCTCAGACGTTCTGTAGTGTTTGGAGGGCTTCATTTCTACGCTGCAGGAGAGATTGGCTGCAGATCCAAAGCCATTTCTCTGCTATTACACCATGTCAATTTTTCATCATCTCAGAGGCCCTTGTCATAGAAAAAATGGATAAGTTTAAATTGATCCAAGATCAGAGTTAAACACCTGGACATAAATGTAGCAGAGAGTAAAAAGCAGAGAGGAACCAGTTACTTCCCATGCAAAACAGTGGCATTTGGGTCAGTCATTCAAGATGGAGAATCTGAGAACACCTCTTGCCTCTCTAGGGAAGCAGGTGGCTCCTAGAATTAAAAATTCCCTTGGTACCTGTGAGTGTTTCCCAGCTGAAGGGCAGTGAGATGGAGCCCTGTGTCCCTTGGCTGTTCTGTACTGATGCCCACGGGGTGCAGCTGGCAGACTGAGCATCCCTGGGATGAAATGGGGCTGCAAATGCAGCAGTGCCAAGCTGGACACATCCCTTGCAGTCCCAGCCCTTCACCAACACCCAAACAGCCCCCAGCCCAGCACAACCAATCTACACACCCTCAGATCCCCTCTGTCCCTCCTCAGCCAAAGATTTTGACAGGCATATTCCTGATTTCTCCGCTTCCAGCCCCAGCATGTTCCTCTAGTTCAGCTTGGCTGCAGCTCTGGGGAGAACAGTGAGTTTTTCCAAGATCTGTCCCAGTGCCTTTCCCAGAGGACAACAGCTGTCCCAACAGCCACCAGGAAGGGACTGGGTGACAACCACGGCACTGCTTCTCACCCCCAGAGAGTGGAGAAGAGCACCCCAGCTTCCCAGGCCACCAATGCTTCTCTCTGCCCAGGTACACCCACAGCATCATCCCTATCCCAGCCTGATCAGTTCCCTCCCTCCAGACACCATCCCTTCAAAACCAGAAGTATTATGGATGTCATATTGGTCCTATTGTAAACTGCTGAAAGATGTGAAATAAAAGGTATTAGATGCAGTCAAAGACTGGAAAGACTCTGTCAACTAGGCTTGCAGGAGTGATAAGAGGTTTTGCTTGTTTCCCATCCGTATGAAAGTCTGTACATGGCACATTCTGGAGAGCACAAAAAAGGGAACAAGAACTAAACCCTGCCTGTGTCCAGCCTGGAAAATATGAAAAGAAAGTTTCATGATGTGGTGAGCCCTCAATGGAAGCCCAAGAGATGGATAACACCAACCTGAAGCTGAATAAAATATTAAAATCCTCCGATAAGAAAACACTGTGAGGAATTACTTATACATCACCACCACCTGCTGGGTACCTCAGGAAGGAGCCTCAGACACTGCCACCCTTCCAGGCAAGGTCACCCCAAAAAATGTGAGGGACCTCACAAAAGCAGCTGCTTGCCTCTCTGGCAGGTATCTCAATGCAAGTAGAGCAGTCTCACACTGACAGTCTGCAAGCACCAGGGGTTTTAAAGCATTTGTGAAGCCAATCTCTTTTGTCAATGCATGAATCCCAGGCAAAATAACAGGCATCTGGTGGAGGATGGGATTAACAAAGAGTTAAAAAAAGGTAAAATAATTAGGAAAATAATTAGGGTCCTGCTCGTGGGACATAGGGAGAATGGGGCTTGTCAGAGCAGCTTGCTCTAATTTTTCATGGAGATTACAAATTTTAGTGGAGAGAGATAATAGCATTGCTGTAACGTACTTAGGCTCTTGTAAGCCATTTGATCTGCCCCTGCCTGACACTCTGATTAATAAACCAGAGCGACAGCGAATCGACATACCACACGAGATGTGCAGGAAAGCAGCAAATGAGGACAGCCAAATGGGATTAAAAAAGGGAAACAGGCTCCAAGAGAGCGTCTCCTGGGGCATCCCCAACTCCCATCCCTCTCACATGCACATGGGACGCAGGAGAGAAGACGTAACCCCCCTGGGGGTGGGCTGCACTGACCGTGTGGGCCCCTGGTTGGGGGCAGCAGCTCTGCAGAGTAGCTGGGTGCTGCCCCGTGGGATGTCCAGCTCAGTCCTTGGGCTGTTGGAGCTGAAAAGCTTTTTGCAACCCTGGATGTAAGGCAGGATCATGCCAGCACAGAGGCACACTGTGTTTCTCCAGCCCCAGGGAATGTGCATTGCCAGGATCTGGCTCTGGGTCACTTGCCAATGGGAGATTCTCCTAGGAAGAGAACTCTGGATCACACCAGCAGATCCCCATCTCTACTGTGCCTTCACAAATCCAAATCCTCCTGCCTCGAAGGCCCTCAAGCATAAGTAGAAGTGGTTGCTAATTAAAATTTACACTAAGGCCACACCAGTGGGCTGCCCTCCTTCCTCTGGAAGTTACATAGAGCATGATAAAGGCAAGGGAGATGCTAAAGGGGTGGTAAGGAGGAACTGCGGAGTGCTCTGCTGGAGATCTGGGCTGTCCCATCTGACTTCCCCTTCCCTGCTGCCTTGCAGCACTGGACTCCTCACACCAGCAGCCCCAGAGAGCCACAGCACTAGAGCTGCCCCCACCACCTTGGTCATTATGCCCCAGGTTCTGGCACCAAATTTGCCACACCAGTCCAAGTATCCTCACCAGAACACTGGAGAAATCCCAAAACCAAGCCCAGTCCCTCTGCAACTCACATGGCCCCTCTGCTCCTGCCTTTTCCTTTGGGAAGGGCCAGGCACTTTGGGCAGAAATGCTTTTTCATCCAGAAAATGCCAGTTCATCAAAACACTTCCTAAGAAAAGGTCACTTCAAACAAATTTCTCTTTCCAAAAACCTTCTGGGGAAAAAAAAAAAAAAAAAAAAAAAAAAAAAAAAAAAAAAGACATGTAACATTTCAGCTATCCTGTTTCAACAGCTTTAAATGAAAAATAAATATTTTCTCCCTCACCCCACACAGGTGCCAAATGATTTCATTTAGAAATGCAAGATTGTTATCTTCCTTTAAAAAAAAATCAAATAGAAAACGATGAAATCAAAAGAAAACCTCTGGAAAAAGTTAAAATGAAACACTCCACTGAGTCCAATGCACCAAGTGGGAGTTGGGCTGCATTCTGCCAGGTTCTCTGGTGTGGCTTTCATCCCAGTTCAGGGCAGGAAGGGAATCCCAAGGCTTTACAAGAATCCCAGGACAGTGTAGCTGGTTCCCATGACCCACACCAGCACCGCCTTTGCAGGACACAGTGACACAGCCAAACATCTTCCAACCCATGAGCTTGCCAGGAGCAGAGACCCCCACAGCTTGTGACATACCAGAGCAGCAGAGTTTCAGAGGCAAAAAGTGGCAATGGGGTGAGGGATCCCAAGGGGCCGGGTGTCTGTGGGATGCAGCACAGCCTCAGTACTGGAATGGGAAGCAGGAGGCTGGTGTTCCCCTTACAGCCTCCCCACACGTGCTTGCAGTGCCCCGACAGCATCCCCAGCCCTCAGCTGTTACAGTTTAGGCTGCATGGGGAGTGGGAATGCCAGTAATCAGGCATCCAGAAGGGAATCCAGGCCTGGTTCAATATTGAAAGAAGAAGGGCTTTGAAAGGAGTATGCTCATTTCCCTGTTTCGTCCTTTGCCAAGAAAACCGGGGGATGGAGGAAGGGGCGAAGGGGTGGGGGGAACAGCGGAAAAAATGTCTTGGCTTGGCCCTCTCTGCCTTTTATCTCATGGGCAGCTTGCCGAGACAGGGTCTTCCCCCTGCTGAGCCCTCTGGCAGATCAAATGAAAGGAGAGAAGAGTTATAACCCCCCTGACTGCGGCCCCCTCCCTTCAAGGAAAAGGAGAGGAGGAAAAAGCAAATGGCCCCATGATGCCAACAGTTCACACCCCAGCTGGATGGGAAACATCATGAAAAGTCAGCTCCTCAGCATCCCTGGGGGGCCAGGAGATATTGTCCCCAGCCAGCAAAGGGAAGTCCAGAGAGATCCAGATATGGTTGGAGGGTGGGCCGTGTCCCCATGGAGGGGACAGCACTGCTCCATGGCCTCGAACCAAAGGGGAAGGTCACCAGTGCTCCTGGCAAGCATATCCCACAAGGTTCCCACTGTGCCTGTTCCTCCATCGTGCCAGACCTTTCAGAGCCAGCCTCAAGCAAATAGCCTAATTAAATGCCTTTATTCCAAGGACTCCCTCTGTGTGTTTGTGTATTTGTGGATTAGCAGTTAATACAGTAAGAGGTTTTATTGTAACTAAATTGATTTCATCTTTTTTTTTTCCCTTCCTTCTGGAGGCTTTTGTCCCCTCTTCCCACTCCCCCGAGTGTTCTCCCTCATCACAGGGTTTCCCATGCTGATCCTCACCTGCACTTCCAGATGGCGCTGATAAGGGTGTGGTTGTGAGGAGATCACAGCAAGAACCTATCCATCAATATCTGAGGGACTAATGATGTGGAAGGCACTCTTTTTTAGGGTAGACATGTAAGTAAGGGAGCACAGCCTGTGTTCTTGTATAGGGCAGAAGAGACCCCTGCTGTTAATGGGGTGCTTGGGTTGACAGCAGGATGGACACAGGCAGGGTAGGGAAAAAATCTCCAGCCATCCCCAAACTCAGACCACCATATTTCCCAAGGTAAGGAGGTCACAGATCCCCAGAGTGAAGCCTCAACTCCAGCCCCACCTGCAGACCCCTGAGGATTGCTTGGCAGGGTCTGTGCAATCCCACCATCTTTTCCTTCCCAGTGCAACTCAACTCCTCTACATTACCATTAAATCATTAATTGCCTGTAGCATGTTGGCCCCATGTATGACTGCAACATACTCATGTGGAATTAGGATCAAGGAATTCCAGACTTTGATAGCCCATCACCCAGTATGTCCAGACTACTCCAAAAGCTCAAAGTGTTTGCAGCTTCTTGCTGTGGTTAATTAGAAAATCAGTAGATGCAGTTATTAAGCAGCCTGGGACTTGGATACCCTTCTGGGCTTCCCAGGACGGGCATAGAACTGGGCTCCACTTTCCTTCCTTTTTTTCCTTTGCTCTTCCTCTTCCTTCTTTACAGTCTGTTCCTTTCTGCTTTCCCTCCTTCGCGCTTTCCTCTTTCCCTCCTGTTCTCCCCTTTCCCTCCCTCCTTCTTGCCCCATGTTTCCTGTCCTTGCACAAGCCAGCAGAACTGCCCTCTTCCCTTCCCCTCCCTGGGCAGCAGGAACCGAAGCCATAATTAAACTTGGCTGGGAGGAATGTGAATCAAAAGTCTGTTAAAAAAGAAAAGAAACGAGGGTACCTGTGGGATTACGTGAGCCAGAAAAATGCAAAGCCGGCTTCCAGCCGCCCATAAAATAGATGCCGTCTCCTTTCCCATTGGCAGGGTTTGGCTGAACACAAAAGGCTAAGAAGAGGATTTTTATGGGAGTTATTTATAGCCTGAATGAATAGTGGTGTGTCTGTCAGAGTGTTTCTGCCTCTCAGCATGAGCCCAGGGTGCCAGCCTCGCCAGGTGAAGCCAGTGGGCTTTGGGATGGCACCTGCAAATGGGAGACCCAGGCAAACCTTCCTGCAGGGACAGAGGTGACAGCAAAAGAGGATAAATCAGGACAAGAAAGGATGGGAAGGAGAATTTGAGGGCAGATGTTGCTTACCTCCAGCAGCTTCACCTTGGCTAATATCACATGCACCTGCCTGGTGACAAGCAATGGGCTGTTCTGGCCCACAAGCCACTACACCAGGTGGATATTCCTGGGATATCCATTGTTCCCCCCTCTCTAACCTCTTCACTTCTAGCCTGGCTGCTTTTCCCCTTCCCTGGTTTGATGGAGATATCTGACAAGCCTTCCCCCGCATTTGCACCAGGCACTGGCTCAAAGATTCATCTCTTTGTGAACGAGATCAGTTTAAAATCATCCCCAAACTCCATGAAAAGCTCAAAAGTTGGCAGTTCAAGAAGTACATTCATTAAATAAAGAGGGGGAGAGTAAGAACAGGCAGAGAGGAGGGGAAAGGAAAAAAAGATTACCTTGCTGAATTAATCAGGCTTCTCTGTAATGTTCAGCCTCAGATTTTATTTCCTGTAATAAGCCCATTAATACGGGTGTCTATAGCAGGGGGCTTTTAGCAGCAGGCACCATTAGTGTAACGAGGAAGGGCTAATAGAGTTTTATTGGAATTTTTACTCCGACATCACAGCCTTTTAAAACAGCTGTCTCAATAGGCATTATTATTCTGATTAACATTTAGACAGCACAAATCATAGTGATGCCCTTGGTGTCCCACAGGTTTTATCATAATCATTCCAAGTTCCCGATGTGTCGGCTAGTCCTTTCCAGGGTGGAGGGAATTTTAGACCCCAGCAGAGGCTGGGGGTCATTCCTTTTCTCCTGTGCCATTGGATCTGCTACTTCTGAGGTGACCTGACAGGCTGTGATGGAGCAGGGTCCTGCTGCTACTGAAGCGTATTGGAAGCAGCTGGAACCAGAAAGATGCTTTTGGAGCATCTCTGATCCCAAGAGGAATTTGAAAGCAGGATGGGAAGGGTTAAAAAGCAAGCTGGCATCCTGGGGACCCATCCTGGCTTCGCTCTCACTGTTTCTTTCCTGTGTGAGAATTAAAAATTTGATTTTAAAAATTAAATTTAAACTAGGTATTTTTATTGTCTGAAATTAACTATTGAGGCAGCAGTCTGGGTGTGCTAACCCAGTAGTTTGTTGCACAGCACTGTTTTGGGGCAGCATTCAGTTCCAGGGATAGGAAACCTTTTTCCTCATAGCTGTGCCAGATGGGATGGAGCCATCCAAACCACAGGAACTGCAAGGGTGTCACAATGAGGATGGCCCAAGGTTCCTATAAAAGCCCAGAGGCATCTCCAGGGCTGTCACAGAGGCTCCCACTCCTGGTCAGCCAATGGGGTCTGGCCTCTGTGCAATTGATCCTGTTTGAGCCATGGGGAAACTGAGGCACAAGAGAGGGGCAGCACCTTTTCCACAGGGACAGCACAGGCAGCCCAGGAGTCCTGTCTCCCTGCCCAAGCACAAAGCCATGAGGGAGTGGAGAACCTGCCCTGATATTGAGATACATGCAGGCAAAATAAGTGAGGGATTAAACACTACAAGCTCACAGGATGCAAATGGGCTTTTGGCTTTTGTTTGTCGAGTTTTGTTTTGTTTTATGAGGGCAATTTATGAGGATATTTTGTGAGATTGAGCCTGTCACTATGTATGGGGAGCAGCAGCTGGTTCATCCCTGCTCCAGCCGTATCCTGTGGGGCTCTAACCACCTTAGGTACATTGAAGCAGGTGGTTTGGCTTGGAGCTGGGCAAGGGAGCCCCAGGGGCACCAAGGAGGCTGGAGATCTACTAATTACTCGCTTATTAACACCTAATTAGTATCTCTCCACTTCCTCCTCTCTCCCAAGGGCTCTGCTTCTGGCAGGAGTTACCTTATACCCAGGCACACCCCAGAGGATGATTTTCCACCTCGGATTCATCCTGGCATTGCAATGTCTTGCTGCTCCTGGGGCTTTGTAGCAGACTTCTCAGCATCACTCAAGATAATTAGCAAATATGTAGAGATTTCTTCTCTGGAACATCAGGATGAACAGGGATCCCTCCCCACGGAGCAGGCACAGATGTCTGTGAGCTTTCACAGCTGGCTCCAGCAGCAGTGGTGTGCCAGGAACAGCCAGGGTGCCTAATCCCAGCCATGCCAGATCCTGGGTGCTGCAAGGGCTCCAGCCTTTTCCCGGCATCTGCACTGCTGGTGAATAACTCCCTTTGGCAGGCAAAGATTACCATCCTTTTGGCTGCCCCTATCCCAGAGCAGTCCCCTGCTCTCCCACCCACACCTGCTCCCCTCTGTCCCCAGACCACTTGGTTTGGGTTGAATCCAGCTGGAATCTGGATGCTCCTGTTGTTCCTCTTGCTCCAAGCAGAGGTCACTGACTCTGGGATGGGTCCCAGGATGGGAAAGTCTCAAATCACGTGCAATGACAGGACCCCACTGCCAAGAGCTGAAGCCCCAAGGCACCTCCCCGACACCAGGCATGCAGGAAATTTGGGGGTCAGTGCTTACTGACCACATGGATGCTGTAATGTGGCAGTATTCAATTACCTGTATTATCAGATGATTAACCAACTAAATTCCAGCCTTGGGGCTGCCATCCTGAAGTCTGTGCAGAGCTTGCTAGGCAGCATCCAGACATCCCACTGTGTCCACCTGGGACCAGCAGCCATCCCACAACTCATGGTCCCCAAGGGCTCTGAAAATGTCTTGCTGGAAGGACTGAGGGACCATCAGCAGAGGAAAACACACCAGCTATCTGAAACACGGGCAAGACACCTCCTAAATTGTTTCCTGCTAGTCTGAACTCCTGTCAAGGAAGCTGCCAAACCCCGGGAAGATACACCACATGGCCCAGGACAAAGTGGGTGCTCTTTGCTGCCCCAGCTGCTCTTGAATGGCCACGAGATCTAAAAGGGGTCTGGGTTTTGATTTGCATTCTCCTGGCACAAAAAATCTCCCCACTGCATGGAGCCTGCCTGCTTTAGAGCACCGGAGTGTTGAGCATCTGCTTAAAATTATTAATTGTTTTCATGGTAAGTGCCTGATGATGTCTTTTAAATAGAAATGGGAGGGATTTAGCTTCCTCTCCTTCCTTTCTCTCTCCTTTCCTCCATTTCATGCTTTCATCCTTCCTCTTTTCCCCCTAAATATTTACTAATTTCTTCCTTATTCCATTGCCAAAACCCCTACTCAGTGACAGGCAGCAGCAGACAAGAAAAAACTTAACAATAAGAGCAAATCCAATAGTGAAACTGGAATGAAATGACAGCCATTAACCTGGTATCAGGAAGGACAGTAAAACTGCAGCATGGCAGGAGCCAGCAGGCCTCAACTCATAACTTTTCTTTCTGATTAAAACACACTGGTCACACATTAACTTCCTTTGCTCAATATTTTATTGTCTCACTTGCACTGGAAGGCAGGGGGAAGAGGGGTGGGCAGGACTCAGGATCTGCAGCTTGTCTGCAGCTCTGCAGCTTTTGGCAGGTGCCAAGGACAAGGACACTCAACCAAGGACATGAACCTGCCCCCAGCAGTTGCCTTCCACCATGAAGTTCTCATGCCAAATGGTGTCTGTCCACCATGTACCTCCCAGACTGGCACCCCAGGGCTCAACCATGGCCACAGAAGGAGTCAGAGTCAGAGCTGGGGGTACTCTGGGTCTCTCAAACATGCAGGGCAGGCACAATGATGGACACAGCCACTGCCACAACCCTGGCAAGGACATTGGCTCATTTCAGTGGAGACAAAGGCCCAGGAGCTTTGGGGAAGCCACTTCCCTTGGAAGATTGACCAATTTCTTTCAGTGGCAGCAGAAAATGGGACAAAAATGAAAGTAAATTCCTGGCCACACTCCCTCAAGCATCTCTGTATATCTGGATCCCCCACTGGGTGTATCCCTTGCTTCTGGCAGAGCACAGCTTGTGCCAGCCCCAGCGAAGCAGCATTCTGTCCTTTTCCTAATCCCTCACAGGCCCATCAGTGCACCACAGAGTGTGCAAACACCTCTATGGGACCCCAGTGGATTTTAACTCATTAATTCCATGCTTGAGCTCCTCTCACTCTCACCACCACCTGCCCTGTTCATTCTTCCAGAGCAGCTCAGGGCAGCAATTGCAGAGTATGTTTTTTGCCCTCATGCTGGGAGATGGAGACTCAGGACAAGGATCACCCAGTCACGGAGATAATTCTCCCAGGATTTCCAACAGCTCCCCTGGAGAAACAAAACAGCATCAAGGAACATCCTCATGGGGATCCCCAATGGGCCTCAGCTGCCCTTTGATGCTCCCAGGTCAAGAACAACAGCTGGGTACCTGGCAGGCCCTCCACTCCCTCATCCCTCACCAGCTGGACTTTTAAAATCTCCTGCAATAAATCACTTTTTAATTACAGCTGGACTGCAACTACCAAAATATAAAAGGCTTGGGGCTTTACAGCATACCAGCGATAGTCCCTATGAATTGCAATGTCTTTCCATCCCCAGCAGCTCCATTTGCACCACCCTGATGCCTCCCTGTGCCATGGGAAAGGCTCATTGCTCCCCTCAGCCTTTCACAACCCCGTGCACAAGCTAAAAGTATGAGGGCAAGAAGAGGTTGGAGCTGTTGTGAGGAAGCGGGGAGCTCAGCATAACCAAGGTCAAGCTTTCAGACCTGGGTGTAGCTCCTCCTCTTCCTCCTCTAACTGCTGCTTTCACCCTGTTTCAGATTTCGGGGGCGGAGGGGGGAATTTTGTTTTAACTAAAAAAACCCACAAACTAATTCTCAGGCCATCTCTGAGATTTTTTTAGCAGCAGATAAACTTGAGCAGCTGGTACCTGCAGCAGAGGGCACCCTGGCACGGGCACCAGCACTCCTCAGCACACACTGCCTCCCCAGCCTCCATCCTAAATCACAACACAACAAACAGGCTGTTCATTAGGTGCTGTTTAATTAAGCAATATGGATCCTGCCTCGATATTTACAATCCTACTTGCCCTGATTTACTGGAGAGAGTCTCGTTTTTAGAGACGGCGACTGTAAAGTTTAATACTGCTTGACTTAACTGCGAGTTTCATTTACGGCGCGGGCCGAGGCGCGGCAGCCCCGGGCTGGGAGCCGCCGGGCCATTAAATCAGAGCTAACTGGCCATGCAGGGAGATGAGTGCCTTCGTTACAACCGGTTCAGCGGCTAATTACCCGAGCTGGATTGCCACACTTAAGTCAATTTGTTGCCGGTTTCCCAGGACCCTTGAGAACAAGTGGGAAGTTGGAGCAGAGGCACTTGTTGCAATGGAAAAGGCTCGCCATAGGCATAGCGGCAGGGATCAAATGGACTCTGTTTGTCCCAGGAGGGGAGAAATCGGTTTTGCAACAGGCCAGATTCCCAGCTGGCAGCCCCGATGTCCTGGTGAGGGACGCTGTGTACAATGACGGCTCCAAGCTCAAGGGTCAGCCACCAGCTCCTCCCCATAGCCCCGGAGCACCTGGAGAGCGCTGAGGTCAGGAGAGGGCAGTTTGTGGGCTCTGGGATGAGGCAATCAGGCAGAAAGATAGGACCAGCATGCAGGAGGGCATCCAGCATCACACAGGCCAGGAGGCCCTTCCATCTGTCCTAGCCCCATGAGGCAGCGATGCACAGGGAGGGGGCACAGGGAGGATGTTGTCTGGGAGGCAGGAGGAGAGCTGCCTCCTTGCAAGTTTCTCTCCTTGCAAGTTATTTCTAGACCAGGAGCGCACTCACAGACTGGACAAGGAGAGGGGTCTCATTAGCAAGTTGTGAGAATGGCTCAGCAATGACAAATAAAAACTATTTGTGAAGACGTGAGGGTTCACCCCCACATCAGCTGTGGTGGCATCACTGCCCATCACCTACCCCTGCAGAGTCCCAGGGCTTTCCTGGAGGGAAAGGGAGGAGAACAAAGACAGAGGTGAATAGAATATCCCCCAGCTCAGCCCAGCATCCAGGCTACCACTATCCCACCCCATGGGTGGGCACAGTGAAAGGGGGAGCAGCGCCAGGAACAGAGCTGGACTCCCTGGGAGCCCCCAGGTGAATGATGAACCAGCCCCTGGCTGCATCCCAGCCGCCCCTGTACCTGCAGCAGGCAGCATGAGGACTCAGCAGTCCCAGCCAGAGAGGATGAGGAGGAACAGCTCCAGGGCTGAGCATCTCAGCCAGCAGCCTCTGTGCAGCAAGTCTGCCAGGGCTCAGCCCTCTCCCAGGAGCTGGCTAGGCCTTGGGCTGCATCCATTCTTCCTGTTTCCCACTCCTCCACAAGCCTGCAGCACTCAGAGACAGACTCAGAGCTCCCCCCAGGGAGGAAGAGGAGGCAGCGCAGAGGCAGGGACAGAAGCAACAGGTATGGGGCTGCCAGCACAACCCCTGAGCCCCGTGTTACCCCCCATCTGCAGCTGGAGATCTTCACCAGAAACCCCAAATCTCCCACCTAGGGCTAAGAGCCACGAGAGCACACACAGAGGCACTTTGCTTCAACGTTTTATTGAACAGGGGGGTTGTGCCCCTCCATGGGGCAGAAAAAATCCCAGTCCCACCAGTGAGACTGGACTGGTAAGGAGAGTAAACCTTTTAGCGGTGGTAGAAACATACTGTGGGGGCAGAAGACAGACCCTGGGATGGTGAAAGAGACAAGGAACGCCACCTACAGAAGGATACCACAGGATTAGGCCCTGAGTCCCCAAACAGGCAAAACCAGTCCCAAAAACCAGCCAAGTCGTGACAAGGTTCAGGAGAATCTGGGAGCTCAGAGGGTTCACAACTGACATGAATTCCCAGACCTCGGTTCTCACCACTCCCAGCTGACCTGTGGCAGAGCACACTGAGCACACCAAATGATGCAATCTTAAACCTCTGCTCTTAGTGCAGCACTGTGAAGCCCACCACTAAACCACGTCCCTAAGTGCCACATTTACACATTTTTTTTAATACTTCCAGGCAACAGTGATTCCACCACTTCCACGAGCAGCCTGTTCCAATGTTTGGCCACCCTTTCAGTGAAGAAATATTCCCCAACATCCAATGTAAACCTCCCCTAACACAACTTCAGGCTGCTCCCCCTTGTCCTATCATTAGTTATCTGGGAGAAAAGACCAACCCCCACTTGGCTATGACCTCCTTTCAGGTAGTGATGGGAAGCAATAAGATCCCCCCTCACACTCACATCTGAGGACTGGCTGCTCTGCTGCTCCCCATCACACCTCCTCAGCCCTCTTCTTGTAGTGCACCTCGGGGAGGCTCCTCAGGCGCTCGGCTGCCTGCAGGGCACAGCACAAGGGACAGCCAGGGGCTGCTCCCAGGGACAGCCCTGGCATACAACCCCCTGGGTGCCCCAATCCCCCTGAGCTGCACTCACCTGCTCTGGGGTGAGGTCCCTCTGCGCCTGTGCCAGCATCTCATATCCCACCATGAACTTGCGGACGGTGGCGGAGCGCAGCAGCGGCGGGTAGTAGTGGGCATGGAGCTGCCAGTGCCTGCAGTCCTCCTCCAGGTAGGGGCCTGTGGGGGCTCCTGCAGTGGGTAGAGGCACTGCATGAGCCACAGGGAGGAGACAGGGATGTGGATGAGAGGATTGCAGAGCCACGCCACTCACCGTGCCAGCCCATGGAGTATGGGAAGGAGACTTCGAAGAGGTTGTCGTACTTGATGAGCAGCCTCTGCATGATGGAGGCCAGGCCTGCAGGAAAGTGACAGTGATTCACACCCTGAGCTGGCCAGCAGCGTGCCAGGTGTGCAGTGCAGTCACCTGCAGCACCTCTCCCTGTGTGGACATCAGTGACAGGCAGTAGGGATACGCTTGGGAATTCCCTCGCGTCACACAGGGAGCATGAGCAATGCAGCAGGAGAAGCCTCCCACCAAAGCAGGGAGCACCATGTGCTTCATCACCCCAAAAGGACACAAGTGCCATGAGCAGTGCTGGCTGTGCCCAAACAACTAGTTCTTATCCTAACAGAACAGAGGTGCCATTCCGCTCCTCAGCTAAGCTCGGCAGCCCCCACACCAAGGACACAAGCCCTCCAGCACCAGCACAGCTGCCTCATAACAAAGGTCAAGCCCAAAGGATGTGGGATGGGGTACAACAAAGCTCAGAGCCACTCACTGTCCTTCTCACTGTCACTGAGGTCCTGGAGGCGACAGACATGGCGGCGGGGCAGCAGCAGGGTCTGGTAGGGCCAGGTAGCCCAGTATGGCACCACGACTATCCAGTCTGCATTCTCCACCACCAGCCGTTCCTGCAGGGCACAGAATCACAGAGTCAGCTAGGTTGGAAAAGCCTCCTGAGATCACCAAGTCCAACCTATGATCTAACACCACCTTATCAACTAAACCATGGCCACACCCAGTCTTTTTGACTCTGCTACCTCCCTGGGCAGCCCATTCTAATGCCCAATCACTCTTTCAGTGAAGAAGTTTTTCCTAATGTCTAGCCTAAAGTTCCCTGCCACAGCTTAAGACTGTGTTATCTTGTCCGGTCACTGGTTGCCTGGCAGAAGAGACCAACCCTCCACTGACTAAAACCTCCTTTCAGGAAGTAGCAGAGTGATAAGGTCTCCCCTAAGCCTCCTTTTTTTCCAGGTTAAACAGCCCCAGCTCCCTCAGCCGCTCTTCACAGGGCTTGTGTTCCAGATCTTTCACCAGCCTTGCTGCCTTTGACCAGATGAATTTGAGCATCTCAACATCCTTCCTAAACTGGGGGCCCAGAAGTGGACACAGTATTTAAGGTGGAGTCTCACCAGTGCCAAGTATACAGGAGAAGAATGACTTCCCTGGTCCTGCTGGCCGCACTGTTCCTGGTACAGGCCAGGTGCCATTGGCCTTCTTGGCCACCTGGGCACACTGCTGGCTCATGTTCAGTCAGCTGCCAACCAGCACCCCCACATCCCTTTCTGCCTGGCCACTGTCCAGCCACCCTGTCCCCAGCCTGTAGCAGTGCAGGCAGGTGTTACACGCGGTGTTTGATGGGGACATACAAAGTCCCAACTCCCCAGGGCATTCCTAGAGCCCATCTCCTGGGGGCTGGAGACCCCACCCCACCACACAACCAGCTCGCAGGGAGGGGATATGGACAACATCCATGCCTTCACCTTTCGGCGAGCCTCCTGCTCAGCGTACTCCAGCAGCATGGGCACACCGTGCTTGCTCAGGTGCTGGCGCTGGGTCTGGTCCTCCAGGCGCGCCTCGTTCGGGAGGAAGCTGCTGGCCCACACCTGGGAGGGACATTGGGGCACAGGACTGAGGTGCTCATACCCCTCACTTGCAGGGGTACCCCTAGTCACGCTGCTCATCTGGAGGTCCCTGCTGCCACCAGGTGGAGAGTCTGGCATGTGACAGCCACAAGGGACAGTCCCCAGAAGGAGGGTGACAGGACAGACACAGGGGTATCCTCACTGCAAAAAGCTTCGGGACCAAGGCAGGGCGACTGCCATTCACATCTGCCCGCAAGGTTTGTTGCAGAGTCACCACAGGGACTTGTAGTTTAGCCAGGTCACAGGTGGGACAGCCTCACCTGGCAGTGGGGGTGCGGGTTGGAGCAGCCCATCATGGCTCCCTTGTTCTCGAAGATCTACAAGAAGAGGAAAAGGGGCAGCCAGCAGGTCCCAGCCACAGGGCTCCCACTGCAGGCTGTTCTGGTGTCCCCCACAGAGCAGGGAAGCAACCCACAGGAGGACAGAGCCTCACACCCATGTGGAAAGGCTCAGCAGGGCACAAAGGCTCAAAAGGCATAAAGGACACAAAGTAAGAGACCCACACACAGCTAGGATACTCCCAACCCCAAGTACTGCTAAAGTACCCAGTGCTGGCCTGCCACCATCACCCACAAAAGAGCAGCCCCCACCAGCCCCACACCTGCACCCAGGGGTAGGAAGCACCCAGCTCCATCGCCAGCTCTGCCCACGCATCGATGACAGCCCGGATCTCTGGCAGGGACATGAGGGGCAACGTCAGGTCCGACCAGGGGTGGAAACACATCACCTTGCTGTAGAGGAAACACGCTTAGCTGCGACTGCAGGTGTCTCCAGAGACGCGTGCAGCTTTGCTGGGTGCAGTGGGACAAGGGACAGGGCCAAAACCCCCAGAATGACCCCAAAACTGAGTAGGTGTGTACAGTACAGGCACTGCATGAGGGGAGCAGGCCCAGCCCAGAACCATTCCACAGGTTCTTGACATATTGTGTCCCAAAGCCGCTGGAGCCATGAAGGTACTTACCACACACCCCGGGCTGCGGCAGCTTGAAACAAGGGGTGATCACTGTCATCTGGGGAAGGACAGAGAGTGGGCAGGGAGAAGGTGCTGAGGCAGAACCCAAGCCTCTCCAGGACCCAAGTCGGGGGGTGCCCAGCAGCCTACTCCATTCCCCAAAGTTACCAGGCTCTGGAGAATCAGGCTGCAGTGCAGGGAAGTCATTTGGGAAGACGAAAGTACCCTCGTACTTGGGGTTCACCTGCCGGGGTGAGAGATGGTATGAAGGCAGGAGCGGGTGGCAGGGGCAGCCCAGGTCCCTGTGTCCCTGGTGGTACCTCGCCGTTGGCCCGGGTGGCCCCAGGGCAGAGGGGGTTCTTGGGGTCCCAGCGGGGCACATCCTCAGGGGGCGGCTTCTCAAGCTGGCCCTGCCAAGGGCGCTTTACCCGGTGGGCCGACACCAGCACCCAGTCGTCCCTCAGCGGGTTGTACCGAATGTGCTGGTGCTCTGAGGGGAGGGAGAGCAGCGGGGCCTCAGGTGCAGACCCCCCGCAATGGCGGCACAACCACCGTACCCGCCACGCTCCCTCAGGGGACAAGCAGGCCGGTCTGCCTTATGCACGCCGCTTTATGCCCTTCCTCAGCTTCACCCCTTCCTCCCTGTCCCAGCCCGGGAGCCCCGCTGCTCTGGGCAGGGGAGGTCCCCGCAGCTCCCGCTTCCCGGGGTCGTGCTGGGCTCCGCCGGGAGTCTGAAGGGAAGGATGGAGCAAGGCGACCCCATCCGTACCGCTGGCGCTGAAGCGGCCGCCCCCCTCCGCCGCCCCGGCCAACGATGGCTCCATGCCTCCCCAATCCCGGAAAACCGGCAGGATCGGCCCCTTCCAGCCTCCCGCCCCGCCCCACCGCGCCGGCGCAGCCGCCCGGGCCGTGCGTGGCGTGGCCGCGGCGGGGGCGGTCCCGGCCCGGGTCCCGCTCCCGGTGCCGGGGGCGGCGGAGCGCGGTATGGGCGCGGCGTGGGGGCGGCGGGCGCTGCGGGCCGGGCTGGCGCTGGGCGCGCTGGCGCTGGTGCTGCAGGGGCTGCGCGGGTGGCTGGCGGCGAAGCGATACGAGTTCAGCCCCGCCGAGATCGCACAGCTCGCCCGGCACCACGCGGGTACGCGCTGCCCGTGGGGACGCGGAGGGGCGGCGGGGAGCGGGGCCGAGGAGGAATGGCCGTGGGGATGGGGGTAGACAAGGGGCTGGGGATGGAGAGAGGAGCCAGGGACGTGGCGGGGAGCGGCGGCCTGGGCTGGAGGGGGGAGCCGTAGCGGGGACGAAGGACCGAGGGGAATTCGGTACAGGGGGGCCGGGATCATGGGGGGAGTGGGGCTGGGGCCGGGGAGGGGCAGGGAGCTGGACCTGTGTAGCAGGACTGGGAGAGGGAGGGGATCAGTACCGGGGAACAGCAACAGGGAACGCGAGGAAAGCAGGGTGGAAAATGGGACTGGAGCAAAGGAGCGACGGGGGCCAGGGCAGCGACATTATCCAACCTGGTTGGGGCTGAAGCCCCTGGTGGGTCAGCCTGAAGCTTCAGAAGAAAGCTGTCCCCGTAGGGCACAGGGAGTTTGGTCGGGGCTGCATGTCACCAGGAGAGGGGCACTGTCACGTTGTTTGGATCTCCCACATTGCCCAGCACCTGGGATGGGCTGTAGGACTGGAGCACTTGGTGCTGCTTATCCTCCGTCACCATCCAGGGAGGCGGTGGAGCTGGATCGGCGGGAGCTGAGGGCTGGAGAGAGGAGATATCTTCCCTAGGCAGACCTCTCCAAGGGTGTGCTGAAACCCTATGGCTGTGCTGAGGATTTGGGGGGTTGGTCAGCTGAGCTTTTTCTGTGCCAGGGACTTAGAGTGACCCTGTGTGCTGCAGGGCTGGACCATGAGCTGGCTTTCTCCAAGATCATTGTGGAGCTGCGAAAGAAGCACCCGGGGCACATCCTGCCAGACGAGGACCTGCAGTGGGTGTTTGTGAATGCGGGCGGGTGGATGGGCTCCATGTGCCTGCTCCATGCCTCGCTCACCGAGTACGTCCTGCTCTTCGGGACAGCTATCGACACCGGGGGACACTCAGGTAAGCAGGGGGACCGAGCTCCTGGCAGGGGAGTTCTCCAAGCTATTTCTACACCACTCTTTCAGGTGCAGCTGGCCATGGTGTGCCCAGCACAGGGAGCCCGCTGCTTCTCTACTTGTATGGGGTGAATGATGCTGGCCAAACGCTCCCTGCAAGGGGACCAGCCCCCATGGTGTCCTGCAGCATCTGCAGGTCCCTGTGTGTGACATGCTGTGTGGCCAGGACTTTCCACATCCAGCTGGCAGGCGATGGCAGACATCTCATCTCCCAGTGCTTCAGGAGGGAGCAAATGCCAAAGTTGGAAATAATGGGGCTTAAGGACACCAAGCAGCCGTGGCTGGTGGTATATGGCTCTTCACACAGTCAGTAAGGGTACCAGAGCTGTTGGCATTTGTTGGTGTATTGAGGCAGTGGAGCTGCCATCCTGACCCTCCTGCTCCATGATTCACAGCTGGGCTTCTGTGCTGTCCCTGGCAGGGAGACACTGAGCCAGTGTTGTCTGTCCTGCCACAGGTCGCTACTGGGCAGATATTTCTGACACCGTCATCTCGGGGACATTCCGACAGTGGAAGGAGGGGACCACCAGAAGTGAGATCTACTATCCAGGTAAGTGCAGCAGTATGGTGACCAGTGGGCTGCATCCATGTCTTTGGGGCACAGGCACTTTCTGTCATAGAGGCCCTTCCTTTGAGCTGACAGAAGCCAAGAGCTCAGGTTAGAGCAGTTTGGGTCCCCAGTGGCACATCCCAGCATCTCAGTGGGTGGCAGTAAGAGAAAAGGGAGCAGGGCTGGGGTGGGGTTGGAAGGCTCAACCCTGCAGGCCCTAATCCTGTGTCTCCCATTTGGGTGTGATGTGGGGCAGCCACTGGGAGCCGTGCTGGTTGTGTGTTTTGGCAGGCGACACCATCGTGCACCAGGCAGGAGAGGCCACATCAGTGCAGTGGAGTGCAGGCACATGGATGGTGGAATACGGCCGGGGCTTCATCCCCTCCACGCTCGCCTTCGCCCTGGCTGACACCCTCTTCAGCACTCAGGACTTCGTCACCCTCTTCTACACCCTGCGTGTCTACGCAAAGGGCCTGCTCCTGGAAGCAAATGCCTTCTTCACCACCTTTGGGTGCTGAGCCCGTCTCACCAGGGCACCCTGCTGAGCCCGGTTGGCTCCTTTCCTCCCAGTCGTTTTCTCTTCCTCCCCGAGCCCAGGTTCTAGCAGAGGCAGCAGGAGATCCCCTGTGCCTTCCCCAAATTGTTCTGTCCTTTCCCCGCAGGCCAACAGGGTGCCAGGACAGAGGGACCTTGGCAGTCACAGCAACACAGAACGTCAGTTCTCTTTACTGCCTGCCCGTCCCTCCTTTCTATCGGAGTCACGTCCTGCTTTTCCATCCCTCGGGGCTGGAGTGGCCTTGCAGTGTACAAACACCCCTGTGTGCCCTCAGCATGCAGCGGGAGAGAAGCTGGAGCTGGCTGTCCCCAGGCCCTGAAAGATTTCCTCAGCTCCTGAGACATCAGGGGAGTGACGCTGCCCTCGGGGCAGGGTGCACAGGGTAGAGCAGAGCAGCGCACCCATTGCAGAGGTCGGCCGCTCAGTCCCCCATGTCTCTGGCAGCCTGCCGGGACTGCGGGCAGCGCAAAGTGCTGTGTCCAGCTGGCAGCATCTCCCGTGGCTCCATCCCTGCTGATGTGGGTTGGCAGCACACAGTGTCACCCTGGCACAGGGAAGGATCTGTGCTGAGACCCCCTGGCAGTGGGGGGATGCCCGGTTTCTGTGCTGGAGAGCCCCGTGCTCCCCTGTGTGTCATCTGCCCTGGGGGATGGCTGGAGCTGGAAGAGGGTCACTTCCCCACAGTCCTCTCCAGGCAGTGCCCCCCAAGGGGGAAACCCACCGTCTGTCGCCTTAATGGAGACCCTGTTCTGCGTGGCCTCTTGGCTATGCAGGCACCTAGTGTTCTCGAGTGCCCAAATGTCTGTACTAGCTCAGGATGGGATCTCGCCCCTCAAAACGCTTCCCCTGGCTGTGAGACCCCCTGGGGACAGCCACTCTGCTCGGCTCCCGGCATGGGATCCCGGCTGCCAAGAGAGTGCTGTAATCCTCCAACCAAACCCAGATGTGCACCCTGCTTGTGCCCCTGTGGTCAGACCTGTGTGAGCTCACTGCTTGGTGGAGGGCTTTCACCTCCATTCTGCTGCCAAACACGTGAGTGTGTTCTGGCCACCCAGGCCTGTAGCATGTTGATTCTCCTGCTCCCCAGACTGTCCCTGTTCTGCTGACCAGCAGCCCTGCACATGGGCTAGTTCTTAATTTGCTACCTGAAAAGAGATACCAGTAATAAAGTTGTTCATCCCACATACTTGGGTTTCTAGATGAGTCTCTGGAGTGTGCTGAGCCCTGCCACAGTGAAGGCCAGCTCCAGCCTTAGCAGCAGTCCTGCTGACAGCTGGGTGTCCCCAGGGAAGCTGGTATTATCCCACTCAAGGTCCTGGGAGCTGGGGGTATGTCACTAGGCAGGATCAGCCCTGCCTCAGCTGCCGGGGATTGGCAGAAGATGGTGCTGTTACTCCTCTTGCCACTGCAGTCACTGGTGACCAAAAGCCTGGGCTGGTGCCGGGTCCCTGCTTCCGTGGGCAATCCCGGAGCTCAGGGAGCTCCATCCTTTTGAGGGATAGTGGCAGTGCTGAGTCTGTGGCCCCCCGAGGATGGTTGGACCCACGCACCGTGGGTGGTTTTGAGAGGTTTGCACACACACACGCATAGGTGCACACACATGCTGTCAGACACATCGTGTGTGTGTATGTGTTCACAGATTGTGTGTGCATGTAGGTAGAATAGTTTTCAGGTGTGTGTGGGTACAACGGGTGGGACGGGCACACATTTATAAATGGCATCACATTTATAAACAGGCATTTATCACACATTTAAAAACAGGCATCTCTCCGTGCAGAGCAACTGCATGTGTGTGAGTGCTGGGGCACATGTGGGTAGGACACATGTGCATGGGTGTAGTCAGAAGAGTTTTGTTCCTCTGTGTGTGTGTGCCCATGCAGGTGACACACGTGTGTCACACCTGTGTGTGTGCACTGCCTGCAGTGCACACGGCAGCAGGCGTGCACCCCTGTGTGCTCATGGACAGGCGGGCTGTGTTTGTGTGTGTGCACCTGTGTGTGCTCCTGTGGGCTACCAGGCCCACACCAGGCCTGTTCCCTGGGATTTGGCAGGGCCCTGTTGAGGAACACGAGCAGTCCCACCCGAGCTGGCCCGCGCGGCAAGGCGCTAACTCAGCAGCTCGTATCAATACCGCTCCACTTACAGCGAAGGCCGCGTAATGAAAATCCGATGGGCACGCTGGTGGGAGTAAATAAGTATGCCATTAAAATAAGAAAATCAAAGCTCTGGACAGGTCTTTTCTCTTGCCCATTGATTTCTTTTATTACGGAAATATTGCTGCTAAATAACATTAGTGTGAACAATCTCAGCAGTGTTTTCTGTAGCGCCCGTGTCAATAACTCCACACTGGGCGGGGGATTCCCCCCCAGCCTGGCTGCAGGGCCAGCAGCCCTGTCCATGCAAAAGGCTGCTCTGGGGCTTCCTTCCTCAGCACTCCCAGCTCAGCTGGCATGAAGAAAGAAACCATGACAAGCGGAGAAACCAGGTAGCATGGGGTAGCTCAGGCAAATGCCAGCAGAGTAGAGCTGGGCTTAGACCCAGGCACCCTGGCTGCTCCGCTGCAGCAGGAGGGGTCGTCCCCATCCCAGCATAGAGCACTGAGTGCCAGGCATTCATTAAAGGGTCACAAAAAGCATCCCTTTCATGGTTGCAACCTCTTCATCAGGTCTCCAATGATCAGCAGAGAAGAGATGAGTTCTGGACAGAGGCTATTGGTGCCTCTGCCTTTTCTTCCCATGCCTCTTCATCCCAAGTCCATGCTGGCCTGACCTAGCTGCCTGCAGCATTTGATTCTCATGGAGAAACTGAGGAACAGGTTGGAAGCTCATGTGCAATCACCCAGCTGCAGCACAGCCCCTGTGCCAGGGCCAGGGTTTGCCCCTTTCCCCTGTGGCTGCCCAGGGACACAGCATCCTTCAAAACTCCCACAGCAGCAGGTTCTCCTTGAAGAGACAGAAGACGTGACCAGGACACACAGGAAATACACACCTTTTGGTGTCTAGAGGCCAGATGGGACCCCAGAACACCTCAAAGGGCACCAAACTATGGAGTGGCTGGAGATGGGCAAGGAGAGTGAGTCAGCCACAGACACCTGCACCCTGGGTCTGACTCTATCCCTGTCCCAACTGAAGCAACCATGAGGAGCATCTCCCCAGAGCTGTCACCAGGACAAATGCAGATCTCTGCCCTCCTAACACCTTCCCCCTGCAACTTGCTTTATCTTGCTGTCCCTCCACATGCAGTGGGTATTGATCAGCCCTCAGGATCTATCTCTCGATTCCTCCTGCGGTATCTCTGCTCCAAGTATCTCTCACTCTGCTGCGCTGTCTGCTGTGCCCATCTATGCCTCCACTATCTATCTGTGCCTCCTCAGCTGCAGCCATCAATAGCCATTTGGGGAATTTCTCTCCAGCTGGGAGCATCACCAAACCCCATTGGTGCAAAATGCTGAGTGGCGGGGCAAAGGGGACACGGTCCTGCTTGCTTGCCCCAAGGAGAGCCTGACATACTTCATGGCAGAACTCCAGAGCTGTTGTTATCACTGTGCAGGTTCTAGAGAAGAGCTGAGTGGGACAGGGATAGTGGACAAGTGGTCCCTTGGTGGCCATGTCCAAGGCAATGGAACACGCTGCACCCTTTGGAGACCTTGGCGTTGCCACTAGCTGACCTGGGTGCTAAACTGACCCAAGCACCCCAACCCCTCTGCCTTGCAGAAGGGGAGCTTCCCCAAACACTTGGGCCCCTATTGGGCCACAGAGAAGTCACCACTTCTGTCTCACCCCACCCAGCCCAGCTTTCAGTGTACAGGGGATAAGGCACAGCCCAGAGCCGAGGGTGCAGCACACCGGGGTGCAAGGCAGCAGCACTGGGAGGGGAAGCTGGAACCATGTGGCATGGGGTCCTGTGCAATGAGTCCTGAGGGTCATTTGGCCATGTGGATCCTTCTGAAATAGGGCCAGGTCTCATCTTCCCAGTGGCAATTCAACAAGAGTGCCACACTGACTAGCACTCAGAGGGGCTGGCAAGCACCAGGAGGTCCCTGCCTCTGCCGCAGCAGGATGGGATGGGCCAGTGCAAGCTACGGCTGTCCAGCCCTGAAATAGGATGGCCGACAGCTAATTTATCTCCTGTGCAAAGATAAACAGCGCCTGGGGGCCCTGCAGGGTCGGGAGCTGCCCTGCACTCCCAGGGAATGGTCTGATTTTTCCAGGAGAGCCTCCCTGGTGAGCATGGTGCACTATGTCACAGGCAGCTGAGGTGCCAGCAGCTTAAGGAGCCCTGAGAATCACCAGAGCCATGACAGTACACGGGGTAGCTTCTCAGGAGATGTTCAAAGGGAAGCTGGAGAGCACAGAAGCAGCAGCTTTTCCCCACAGAGGGAAGGGGTGAAGGGGACAGAGCTGGGCTATGGAGCCTGAGAGCAAAGTCAGCTCCTGCCATCAGCACAGCCAGTGGCTGTTTTTCATCAAGATGCTTCAGGGAAAAAGGAGGATTTGGCTCATGCTGACTGCCCCTGGCCCCTGCAGCACACAGGTGGCCATGGAGAGGACAGAGCTACCAGCCCTTACCACCCAACCTCTTGTCATCCCATGCCACCAAAACCCAGTGTAGCAATGGGAAGTCTCAGTGACAAACTGCTCTGGCTGTGGGATGGAATCAAAGCCACTGTCCTTTGTGGACAGTGTTGTGGGGCAATGCTGCTCCTCAGGCATCCATGTAAATCCTAAGCTGCCATGGCCAAAAAAAAGCCCAAGGAAGAGCAGGTGCCTCCTTTGCCTCCTGGCTAAATTTCCTCCATAGAGAAAGGAATCAGGAAAATCTGGCAGACAGGCAGGTCAGGGAGAGTAAGGAAACAGTCAGGGGATGCTGCCAGTGGGCAGCACCCAAGGCAGAGAGGTGCCATGCTCTCACCTCATCTTACATCCTTGCCTGACATCTGGAGACACACTTGATGATACCCTGGTGCCACAGCTTACCACACAGGGTAAGCCAGGAGCATTGAGCTGCTCCAGTGAGAGAGACACATGGCCTTGTTCTACCCGTGCCAGGAAGCCTCTTTGGGCATCCAGGCCACATTACAATCTGAACCCTTCAGCCAGGGGCCAGGCACCCACAGCACCTGCCACAAAGATCCCTTCAAAGTCCCAGGCTGAGGGTCATGTGTCACACTGCTGTGGTACCCCAGCCCTTGAGGATGGAGCTCAGGGTACAGCACTTGGAGCGTGCCCCAAACACCCCTTTGTGCCTGCACATGGGTTGGCAGCGTGAGCACACACACCCACCTCCCCCAAAAAAGCACGTGTGCACATTCCTGCCCTCCTACCCCCCCTCAACAGAGATTGCACAAACCAACAGGTGAATACATGAAACACACACACCCAAGTTCCCCACGGACACATTTAGGACATTTATTATTGTCCCCAAGAGCAAACACACAGGTGTGTGCGTACACTGCAGGCGCTCAGTCCCTCTGACAGTGCACATGGCTTTGCACACGTGTGTGCATGGTTACTGCTCCAGGGGATGGACACCCGTCCTCCACACGCAGCCCCAGGGCATACACACCCCTTAAACACCGGGCACACTCCGGCTGGTGTATGTGGGCTCCCACACGTTTAGTGCATCACTTCTCCCACTGTGCCTAGGCACAGGGCTGCTCAGACACCCCGCACACACACGTGTAGGGGAGGCTCATCCATCCCACTGTACGCACGCAGGCAATGAACACACACACACTCACCTTCTCCCAGCACAGCAGGTATCTACACACACACAGACAGACCCCCTAAAAGCCGTGTGATGCGCGCAGCACCCTCTTACACACGTGTGCGCAGAACCCTCACACACCCCTCCCTCCTTCACACTCCCTTCTCCTCACACATCTATGTGTGCACAGCCTGCACACACCCCCATGCACTCCCCTCGTCCAGCACCCACACATGGACACACACTGGGGGTCACACAGACACACACTGGGGGTCTCCCAGCCCGCTGCGCCCCCGGCCCGGGTGCCGGTCCCTCCCGCGGCCCCCAGCAGGACGGCCCCGGCCGGCTCTCGGCGGGGCGATCCCCCGGGGCTGCCGTAAGCCCAGCCCTCCCCGGGTGACTCCCTAGACGTGCGCTAGCAAATGGGAGCGGGGAGGGGTGTTGCTGTCTGACTGCCACTTGTTGCAAAAAAAAAAAAAAAAATATATATATGGGCCGGGGCCGGGACCGGGCGGAGCAGCCGGCCGTGCCCCCCGGGACGGCGGGGCGAGCCCCGGGCGGCGCTCGGAGCCGGCGGCATGGTGGAAAACCCCAGCCTGGCGGCCAAACCCGCCCTGGTGAGGGACGGAGCGGCCGGAGGGGCTCCGGCGACGCGGGGGTGCATGGCGGGAGCAGGGCAGGGACACCCGCGTTGGACAGGGAGCGGCATCGGGGTTCCCGGTGGGAGCGGGAGGGGCGTCCCGGGAGGACGGGGCACCCGGTGAGACCTTCCGGAGGGATCGGGACGGGGTCCCCGGCGGGGACGGGGCGGTGGGGGGCTCGGTAGGAGAGGGTTCCCCGTCGGGGCGGATGTCTCCGTTGGGACCGGGGAGGAAAGGGATCCTCGGTAGGACGCGGTTCCCAGTGGAACTGGGGCTGGAGTCCCGCCACGACATGGGTCCCCAGCGGGATGGAGGAAGGAGGCTCCTCGGGTCGGACCCGTGTCCGGTAGGAGCGGGGACGGCGTCCCCCGGAGGAGCGGGGATGTGGCAGCGGAGGGCCGGGTCCCCCGCGGGGCAGGGTGCCGGGGGTCCCGGCGGGGGAGGAAGCCCCTCCGGCGGCGGGAGCCGCGCCCGGCACGGCGACGGTTCTGCGGGCAACTTTTGGGCAAGGCCCCCGGGAGCGGCGGGGACAGCGGCTGGGGTGGGGGATGCTTCCTCCCCTCCCTCCTCCTCCTCCGGCTCCGGAGGCAGCGCTGAGGCCGTGCCCTGTGCCCGCAGCCGGCCGCCCCGCCGCGGGGGCCGGGGGCGGCGGGGGGGCTGCGCTTGGCGGCGGTGATGGAGAGCCTGCAGCGGCAGCAGGCGGCCCGCCTGGCCCGCGGCCCCGGGCCGCCGCCCGCCGCTCCCCGCCGCCGCCCGGCCTCCGGCCCGCGCCCGCCGCTCGCCGCTGCGGGGGAGGAGGAGGACGACGAGGAGGAGGAAGAGGAAGAGGAGGAAGAAGGGGAGCCCCGCGACCCACCGCCGCCACCGCACCACGAGTGGACCTACGAGGAGCAGTTCAAGCAGGTAAGGAGGCATCACTGCTCCGGCACCGGCTGCTCCCGGCAGGCATCCCCGGTATCCCTCCCATGGTCCCCAAACTCGGGTTCAGCTTTCCCTGAATGGACAACCCTTATGCCCCACGCTGCTCCCAAAGCTTGTCTGCGTCCCACCCTAATTGGGCAACGCCATGCCCCAGCCCTGACCCGCCCCGAGTAGACATCCCCCATATCCCCATTATTGCGATCCCACCTTAAATGAAACCCCACCAGTACTCACCCACTGCCCCCAAACCTCATCCTCCCCTAAATGGGTACCCCCAAATGCTCCTCATTTCCCCTCTCCCCAAGCCCTGTCTCACCCTATAGGCATCGTCATCATCTTATGTGCTCCCTATTTCTCTGCTACCAAACCCCATTTCAACCCTGCTTCATGACCCCACCTCCTCGGTGTCCCCTGTGCCTGTCCACAGGCCCTGCATCATGATAGGGTGTCCAATGTCCAGGCATCTCTCTGTGCCCACCCTGATCTGTGCTCCATCCTGATGCTTTCTATAGTGGGTAAAACAGGCTGATCCCTGTCCATGGGGGTTTTGCAGAGATGAAAAAGGGCAATGGCTCTGGTGTCTAGTCACCCCAAAGAGCTGGTGAGCTGTGGAGCTGAGTTCTTGTGTCTCTGGAAGGGCCAGGGTGTATTACACTTGGTCAGTGCAGCTCACTGATTTCTTTGCACTGGAGGAAGTCGCACATACACCCTGTCCCCTCATTCCTGGTGAGTGTAGGGGAGATCCTTCTGTGCTGAGGACACAGGGAAAGGGCTTCAGGAGCTCATGTAAAGGATGGAAGAAAAGTCTCCCTGTATTTAGTGCATGTGGATCTCATCTGAGCCGTGTTGTGCAAGCTCTGGTTTGCACACAGCGGGTGCCTCTGCATTCAAGGGTGTGGGCATGGAGTGCACAGCGCCAGGGCAGGTTTGTTGCTCCCTGTGCACTCAGCTTCCTTGTGCGGGAGAGAGAGGCATAGTGGGTGACAGGGAAAATGTGGTATGGGGCTAGAACAGACAGAGATGTCCCCAAACAGCTGTTGTGTGGCTTTTTAGGACGGTACTGCTCAGGGACAGGAGGACGAGGGCACTTCAATCTCATCCAGTTCTGGCAGGAGGGCAAGAGAACAGCAACAGGAACCCAAACTTTTTGCTGCTGTGGGGGTGGGCTGCTGCCTTTTCTGTTTCAAATTGCTCAACACGTTATTTTGGGGGGCCGGGGCTCATCCCTTGCCTACAAGGCAGCAGGTAGAGGGGCAGACAGGGCACGGGCAGCACATGCCCCCCGGCTGTGCCCAGGGATGCTGCCAGCGCCTGACACTGCCTTGAAGCAGCACGGGAAGGGCCAGGATGGGTGAACTGCACAGGCCAAACAGCTCGTCCGGGAAGTGTTACATTACACCCCGCTGCACAGAAAAAGGCTGACTGTCCGGTTCCCGGGGTCAGCCGGGAGGTGGGAAGCAGCTCCTCCCTCCCAGGGCGGCTAGGAAAGCATCCCCGGCATTTCTCGTCCTTCAGCCTCCCGCCCTGCCCCTGTCTGGGGCTGCCCGTGCTCCTTGTGCAGAGCAGGAATGTTGTGAATAGTGGGAGAGGGATGACAGGAGAGGTTGGGGTGCAGGATAAACCCTGCCACAGCTTCCCAGGGTGAGAGCTGGCTCATTTCTCTTTGGGTTTTTTCAACCCTGATTGGAAAAGTGATGGACCCCTCATCTGGAGACCCACACTTGTGTCTCCCACCTTGTGGTGTGTCACAGCGAGCCCAGGGAACAACAGGATGTCCTTCTGCAGTTTGGAACAGGCTGCAGTGCCAGCTTGCTTTGGGGTCTGCAGGATGGCTGTCACTCCTGTCCCTCCCCTGAGATCATGCAGGAGGGGACATACCCCTGCCTGGGAGGGACATGTCCCTGCTGGGTCCTCCCCAGGCTGCAGGGCTGTGGCTCACCCAGCTTGGGGAACAGGTTCTCCGCTCTGAGTGGGGAGGGTGGCTGTGCTTCAGCTTTTGGAGGTTTCCCAGGGGTTGGGCTGTGATGCTGTGGGCGAGATGGAGGGGCAGCATGTGTCTGCTGGAAAGTTCTGGGGCAGTGGCAGTCTGGTTGTGAGGGCCCTCGAGGTGGAGAGAGATCCTTGTGGTAGCCAGAACTGTATTTTCCACCAGGACTCCCTGCTTGAAACTGCCCAAACCATCATGCCATCATCCAGGGTAGGATTCAGGGTTTGTCCCTGCTCTCATCCTTCTGGACTGGGGGCACAGTTAAGTGAACAGGGACCACCAAATCCAGGGTGTTTGGCAGAAAGTGGGCAGAGAGAGACTTGCCCATCTCTGTGCACTGGGGAGGATGCCTTGATGGGGATGGGGTGGAAGGTTGGTGCAGGACCAGCTGGGGAAGGGTTTCCACACAGCACAGTGGTGCTAAAAATGGGAGCAGAGGAGGAGGTGGTTGTGGCAAACCCCATAGGGTTAATAGGCAAATGCTGCTTTGCATGGAGGAGCTTTTGGGGGAAATATCCCACATGTATGCTGTAGTTTTATATGCTTCCTGAGGTGCTGGTTTGGGGAGGGGGGGCTGGTGAGACCTTTGCTCTGACTGGGAGGGCTGCTATAGTGTTACAAGGCTGAGAGACCCCCTCACCTCTGCCTCTTGCATCAGCCCCCGGCGCCGGTTTATGTACATTGATAAGGACACATGGGTAGAGACCTGGGCAAAGGTCTGGGAGGTCTCCACACCCAGGCCTGTCAGGCAGATCCAGCCCTGAGGTGGGGGGCACCAAGTGGGGTGTGATTATGCGTTAGCCATGAGCCCTAAGGGCTGGGATGCCTCCAGGTTTTGATTCTGTGGTGCTGCATTATGTTTGACTTGGAGGGCACGCGTGAGAGCCTGGGGTTTCTAGTGCCAAGCTCAGCTCCATGAATTCAGCTTTCCCCCTAGGGAAACCATGCATATAGACAGGGATGGGTGCACTGGTTTCCTCCAAGTGATAGAAGAACAGCACCAGAACCCAGGGCTTTCTTCTCCATTCCCTGGGGTGGGAGGGACTCAAACATCTGGGCTTTGCATCCAGCTCTCTGTTAGCAGAATGTTTGCTGGCAGGAGGATGCCCTCCCTGCCAGGGCCCCTCTGGCATGTTCGCAGCCATGTGTGACTGGGGGGATCAGGATCCTGATCTGAAGCTCCTTCCTCCCTTCCCAGGGAGGCAGGGGCTGAGCCCCAGCCAGCCCTTTAGGAGCTCCAGGTGCCTGGTAACCTCAGTGGTTAATTTGGGGGTGGCTGGTTTTGCCAGCAGCTGTTTGCCATTATCCTCAGCCTAACCCTGGAGTGGCTGTTCCTCCTGCCTTGCCTGTCCCTGATGCCAGGAATTGCCTCTTGCACCCACCCACCTGTCCTTAAGGTGCATTTAGGGAGGGCTTGCCAGCTGTGATGTGTGCACTCGCATCTCAGAGCCTGGAGGTGTGTGTGTCCCTGTAGACAAAGACCTTCTTGTGCCACAGAGGATCATCCCAAAATGAGTGGTGTGCATCCTCATACCTCTGTCCCCATTGCTTTCTCCTGTGGTGTTGTCACTGGGGATGGAGGAAATAAGAGTCAGGAATGTTCAGGGAAAGGAGGTGGCTGAAGAGGGGGACTCTGAGGAGAGGGCAGTGGTCTCCATGCCACAGCCCCCTCTTCACCATCAGTGCATCTTCAACCTAAGGGCAGGAGCAAGGGCTCCCAGGGCGAAATTAGAGGGTCTCTGCTTACTGCAGAGTCAGGGAGGCAGAAATGGACGCAGTGTGTTTGCCCCTATCCCTGTGTGCCTGGAGGCCTTTCTCCAGCAAACCTGTGAGCAGAGCTGTGCCCCTCATCTGGGACCACCTGCAGTGGGGAGGTGGCATCAGCAGCAAGGGTCAGTATGCCAGACCCTGGAGCTCAACAGCTCTGGCAACCCAGCAGCAGTGGAGGGCACAGGATGGGACAGGGGGGCTGCTGAGATGTGGCTGGAAGGACAAACAGAGGTGTTCTGGGGGGGTGTGTGCCCACAGACCAACCTGAGTGTGTGCATCTGTATAAATACACATGTAAATGTGGGGGTACATGGGTGTATGTGGACCCACCCTGTGTGTAGCAGTCCTTGGGAGACCCTGTGTGTCTGTATGGATGCACAGGAGCATGCAGAGTGTGTGTGAACCCATGGAAGTGCTGGAATGTGTTAATGGGTCCATATGAGCACGCAGGTGTTCATGGATCCGTGTGGCTCTGGGTGTGTGTATGGCAGTGTGTGTGTGTGCCCACACGAGTCTGAACACACCCGTGTGCATGTACAGGCACACATGGGGTGTCCCACTGTGTTTAGGCATCTGCATGCCCGTGCTAGTGTCACAATCTTGGAATTGCATGGACCCACAGGTGCTTGAGGCAAGGTTTGAGAGCTAAGCTCCCTCCAAGGCTGCCTCTTGCCCAGCCCACAGTGCTGAGCACTCCTGGTAGTGCCAGTCACCTGCTCCCATTGCTGCCCCCAGGGCACTTCCTGGCCCCACTGGAGTCTGTGGGATGCTAGCAGAGCCTCATAAGCTGCCACAACACTATCTTCCAGATGGGGGTCCAAAGGGTTTGGGAATGGGGCTCCAAAGAGGAGGTGTAAAAACTAGTTGAGGGTGTGAGATTACCCTCACTGTGGAGCAGAGAGGAGCACCATCAGGAGCTCACACTGAGGCTGCTTCCAGCTCCCTCCCCAGCTAATTCCCTGAAATCAGATGCCATTTGAGTATTTGGGGAGGATGCATCCTCTCATCAACTTGGGTCTCCAGTAATCCACTAATTGGGCTAATAATGGAGGTAAATCTCCTGTGCTGCCAGGCAGCTGGGCAGGTCTGCAGCAGGGAGATTGGATTTTGGGTGGTGGACTCTGGTCTCAAGGGGATGGATGGATGGATGGATGGATGGATGGATGGATGGATGGATGGATGGATGGATTGTGTGTGTATGTGAAGAGTGTGCAGGGATGCATAAGTGTGGACAGGGTCTGTGCAGAGAGGGAGCACATACAGGGGCTGTGTGAGTGTGCGTGCTGGGGCTGTTTGTCCAGGGTGAGGGTGCACAAGGAGAGCATGCACACGTGTGTGCATCTGCAGAGCGAGCTGCAGTACACATGAATGTGCAGGGGGTGAGCAGACCCCCATGGGGGCTCTGGAAGCCTGCTCCTGGGGCACAGGGCACCCTCTGGAGATGCCTCTCTTGGTGAAGCTGTGTCTGTCATGGATCCAGAACTTATGTCCCATGTCTCTGGGAAGGCATGAGTGACAGCCAGTCCCAGATGCTCTTTCTGCACAGGCACACAGCTCTTCCAGTAGCTAAGGTGGGGGCTGGGGTTGCTTTCACGGTGTGGTTTGGGGTGGCCACCAACCTTTCCTTCTGCATTGTCCCATCAAAGAAGTTGCAGGAAGGGGATTGGGCCAGAGGTGCATGGTGGGGAGGGGGACTGAACAGCCCATGCACATCCCAGGTATGCACACAGCCCCCGAGGGGTGCACCCCCTACTCACACAGCCCCACAGCAGATGTGTGCTGCACAGACCTGATGTGTGCTAGAGCACGCCCTGTGTGCTCACCCATACAAGTACCATGGGGGTGCCTGTGTGTGTCCCTTGGGGACACCTGGGCTGGTGCTGGTCATGGACAAGGTGCCATGGCTCCAGTCACCTAGTAAGGGATTGAAGGGGAAGGGTGTCTCACGACTTCAGTCACCCATGGAGGGATCAGGAGCAGGGGCGGGGGGGGACAAGAATGGAGGGGGAGGCAGACAGGGAGAGGAAAGCAAGGATGGAGGGGGAGGCAGTGGTGCAGCAAGCGCCGGTGGGTCAGGGAGGTTAACCCGAGCAAATCCGCTCATTGACTCCCTGCCTGCTCAGCCATGAACGAGTAGCAAGGGGCTGATCGCCGGGAGCCGGGACTGCCTCCCCCGTGCCGCAGACGGGACAAGGGGCCACGAACGGTGCCCATGGTGCCACCACCCAGCCGTGGGCACCGTGTTTCCTCTGGCTCCAGCCTGTGGGGGAGCCATGCCAGTACTCCCTGCCTCAGTTTCCCCTCCTGCGGAGAGCGTTAAGAAGAAGGCTGGGAACCCATGCCAGCACTCTCTGCCTCAGTTTCCCCTCCTGCGGAGAGCGTTAAGCAGAGGGCTGGGGACCCATGCCAGCACTCTCTGCCTCAGTTTCCTCTCCTGCGGAGAGCGTTAAGCAGAGGGCTGGGGACCCTGGAGCGCCCCACGTCTTGGCGGGGCCGGGCTGTGGGTGGGGGGCTGCTGTCCCAAGGCCAGCGCTTGCCAGCCAGCCCTGCTTGGGGCCGGGTTAATGTTTGCAGCAGGCAGCCCTCCCGGGAGCGGCTGCGGCGGGAAGGGGGGTTTTAATGACCTGCCGGATCTGCCGCATTATCAGCGCTGATTAAACCTGCCTGCTCTATAAAGCGCCGTTAAATATTAAGCATGATGAAAGGCTTTGAGGGGGAAACGCAGCGCTGGGAGAGGTCCCCAGACAGAGGTGTCCAGCCACGCTGGTGGGGTGACTGCTGAGGTTGGTGGTGTTGGGATGAGTGAGCACCCCACACCCCTCAGGGCTGTGGGGTCAGGGAGCAGTGTGCCCCCACGAGCCAGCACTGCCTTCGAATGCAGCCGGCCGTCCCAGCAAAGCCGTCCCGTAACCATTAACTTATTAACAACTGGTGGAAGAGGCAAGTGGTGGCTTGCAAGGTCAGGGGGTGGTTTGTGCCTGGCGGGGAGTGAACTGCCCCCCAGCTCTGGCAATGGGGATGGGGGAGGGACCTGCAAACCCTTAGTTTGTTGTGTGTGCCCCGTGGCAGGGAAGACTCTTAACTGTGGATATCCCTGAACCCCAGTGTGCTCGGGGCTGTGCCTCAGCTGGGAATGGTCAGATCCTGTGATTATCTGCAGGGTAAACTGAGGCATGCCAGCAGGGCACAGGGCAGGACACACCAGTGCCTGAGTGCTTGGTTGTGCACCAACCATCTTCCTCGGGAAGAATCTCAGAGGCAGTCGAGCTCCGAAGTGGTGCAGTGACTCCAAAACAGTGCATCAGCAGTCAGCCACCCGTGGTGTGTGGCTGGGGGGTGCAGGGAGGTGAGCATTACCTGGGCGTGCTGCGTGAACACTGGCCAGATGGAAAAATTAGCAGAGTGGCTAATCAATGTGGGGATATTAAGCAGCTCAGGTTTGGGGGGTTTGCATGGCGGGGGGGAGCTGAGCGGGGTCTAGGATCGATACAGCTCATATTAAGTGGATTAAATCCTGGCTGCTGATCTGAGCCCTCGCTGCCAGCAGGCGGTGGCAGCTGAGCAGGGACTGTGGGGGTCCCACTGAGATCACTTCTCTTGGCAGCCGGGCCCAGGGGGGACTGTGTGGGGACTCACAGACCAGAGCAAGCTGAAGTGCCTGGCGGGTTGCTTAGCACCTCATCACATCCTTCCTCTGTCTAGTGTGTCAGCTAGCCTAAGGGGTCTCAGGGACCCAAGCTTCATCTCTAGAAGCCCTCCTGGCTCCAGGAAAGTAATGTCCTGGGTGAATGAGTGGTGTTAACAATGTTACTTAATCGTGGGGAGGAGGAAGAGGAGGAAGCACAAGGTTTATTCACATCCTGTTAATAAAGCATGTTCGACCCACTGACCTTTAACCTGCCTGACAAGCCCCCTTATCCCCATCCCTTAAGGAGTACAGATGTCACCATGGCAATGGGATGACAGGAGGGAGCAGGTCCCAGAGCTGCACCCAGCATGGGGTGTGGGATGAGGACACACTGAGCTAGTCCTGCACAAGCACCCAGGCCAGCAGTGCCAGGAGGAGGTGGGGTGCTGCTGGGGTTACAAGGCCAGTGGGGTGGCCAAGCATAGACAGGTCTCCGAGGCTGGCGGAGCAGGGCTGTGCTGCACAGCGGCGGGATATTGATCCCGGGGCTTGACAGTTTAATACTTCCGTTTATAGAGGAATATAGTTACATCGATGGTGTTAAATGAGTTACTAATTATATCAATACAAACACGATTAAAAGGGTCCTTGCTCATAGGTCACCACAAGCAGGAGCCGCTGGTTGTGTTGCACAACTGCCCCTGAGCAAGGCTCAGACCACTGCTCCAAGGTGCATGGCAGGGGATGCTCTGGGGCAGCATGTGCCCTGTGAGGTCAGGGGTGCCCATCCACGTGGAATGCCTGTCTGGGGTTGTGAATGCGTGTGTGGGACTGTACATCCCCTTCTGGAGTTCTGTGTTCCTGTTTCAGGCTCTGTGTGCCCATCTGGCATTGTGGATGCACGTACAGGGTTTGTGCATGCATATTTGGAGTTGTGCATGTCTGTTTGGGGTTGTGCACACATGTATGGGGATCTGTTTGCCCATTTGGGGCTGTTCAAGCCTACCTGGGATTTATGTGTGCCTGTCAGGGTTGTCCATGCCTATTTAGAGCCGTGTGTTCTGTTCTGGAGTTGTACATGCCCCTCCGGGGTTGTGAGTGCGTGCCCATGATGTGTGTATGGGGTTGTGGATGCTCCTGCAGTCTGATGTGTGCCCATGGAAGTCTGGGCACACACCAGACTGCTGTGCATGCCCGTGGGAGGCTGTGCACTTCCAGACATGGCTGTGTGTGCCTGTGTAGGGATTTGTGCCCCTGTGCATCACAGGCTTTGCATGCTCCTGTGGTGTTCTACGTGCGCGCCATGCAAGGCTGTGCAGTATTGTACATGCCCATTCCACCTTCTGTGTGGCACTAGGGGGATCTGTGTCCCTGTACAGGGTTGTGCCTCTGCTTTTGTGGAGCTGTGCAATGCCCACGAGGGGGTTGTGTGGGCATTGTGTGGGTTATGGGGTTGTGTGGACCCACACAGGGATGTGCACGCTTGTGGGGTTGTGCAAGCCCAGGTGTATTGTTCATGCCTGTGTAGGGTTGTATATGCTCACATGGGTTTGTGCACCCCCACGTGGGATTGTGGCAGCCCATGTGGGGTTATGCACACCCAGGTGAGGTATGTGTCCCTGCACAGTGACTGTGTGTGACCCAAGAGACCTCTTCTCCAGCCTGGGCATCCCCAAATCTCATGGAACAGCCCGTGCATCCCAGGCGTACCCAGGGGCCATGCCGACTTGTCCCCAGTTACTCAGCTCCGCTCTCATCTCCACTTAAAAGCTGACCTTTGCTCCCCGTTTGATGTAATATGTTTTTGCATCTCAGTGCCCCACAGATAAAAGGTTAGAGGTTAATAAACAGTGGAAAAATAGAACCTGGCCCTTGGAGGTCACACCTGTTTTGGGGGCTGGAGTCAGTAGCAGCCCACTCTAGGTGGGATCCTGCCTACATCCATGGAAGGAGAAACACGAGTGGCACCCAGGGCAGAAGTGTGTGGGTGCTGAAGCCCATCCCCAGGTGACCCTCGGGAAGGCCACAGCTTCATCTTGCAGTGGGATGAGTGGTAGTTGCCAATTCTGAAGGTTTGCCCCTGCCTTGATAGGCCAGATGTCAGGGGATGTCAAAGCACTTGGTGTGGAGGCCTTCCAGAGGCATGGACAGGCAGGAAAATGCAGGCAAAGCCTGGCTGACACAGCCTTCCTGGGGCAGAAATCAAAGCAGCCTCCTGGAGCTCTGCTCAGAGCCTGACCTAGTTACTGTAATCAATGGTTCAGGGACCTCCTGGAAAAGAGCAGGCGATGGGGAGGGGGCACAGAGCGAGGCAGGGAACACTGCAGTGGAGAGGCACACAATACTGGCACCCAGGGGTCAGGGCACTCCAAGAGCACCCAGCTGCAAGGAGGGGATAGGTAAGTGGGATCCAGAGAGCAGGGAAGCAGTGCAGAAGGAGCTCCATGGAGCCAGGGAGTCAGCACCTATGGGTAGGGTGAGAGTCTGGCAGTTGCACCCCTAGACAAAGTTAGGGACAGGCAGTTAGTAGCACCGATCTGTCCCTGACAAGGGACAGGCAGCTGGCACCTGAGACAAGGGACTGTGTTAGATGTGTCTGTTCAGTGGTGGGAACCGTGGGGTCTGTAGAAGCATCCTCATATCCCTGCAGGTCCCCACATTCCCCCATCCCTACATCCCACATCTCAATTTCCCCAAAGCCTTTACACTCCACATCCCTGCATGCCCATGTCCCTGTATGCATATGCCCCCATTGCATCCCTGCATCACCCCATCGCCGTGTGCCCTGGGTCTCTGCAGACCCACATCCCTACATTCACGTATCTCTGAATTCATTTGCCCCCATGGCATCCACCCCCTTCCCCACAGCCCGGTGTGCCTGCAGCCTGACGACCCTTAAGCACAGCTCCCTTTATCTGTCTGGTGAATGATGTTCTGTGTGGAGCGGGGGTGTGCTCCCTTTCTATTGTTTTTTAACGGCCTTTCCCAGCACAATTGTTTTTTAAACGACTCTATTTTGTGCCTGACTTTGTTTTCCAGCTTGCATTTCTTTGTATACGTTTTGGAAATCCATTCTGGACTGCTGAGTTTTGTTTCTTTTCAATGGCTTTAAATTCTTGCCGGGCTTGCTGGGAGGAATTGGTGTCTATAGTGTCTTCGATTGGTGCTAATTTTTCCTTCATGTGCTCTGACTTTTACTGCTGGGCCATCGATCTGGCAGGCTCCAATTTGTCATGGTCACTCAGGCGCTGTGCTGGAATCAGGCGAGCCCAGACTTCCACAGGGAGCCGGCACTTGGTGTACCTGGTCTAGGGGCTGCATTCGCCTCCCCAGTGCTGTCCCTCAGCTCAGGCTGTGTCCGTGTGTCCAGACCATCCAGCGCACATAAGCATGCTCACAGCCACATTTGTGCTGTGCAATCCTGGACAAATGGCAGCCCCAGTACTTGCAGCTCCCTTGATGGTGCCCAGTGGCATGGTCGAGCCAACTTTCCTTCCCCAGGATGGGATCATCCCCCACTGTTCAGGTGGGCCGGTGTCCCTGTGAGGAATGTGGGCTGATGAGGATGCTGATCCCATGCTGGGACTTTGGGAGCACCAGCACTCAGCAGTGCCAGAGCAGAGCTGAGGATCCTGATCCCAGGGTCCTGTCTGGGGCTTTGGGTTTGCTGATGCCTCTGGGCTATGATTCTTGCATCTAAGAGGATGAGAGGCAGGACAAACCGAGGCACAAACCCAGCCTCTCTGCAGCAAAGATCCAACATAGTCAGTGGTCTGTAGGGAGGCCATGCCAGACCTGAGGCACAGGGAGAGCCCATACCCAGCCAGAGGATGTGTCAGGGGATTCTGTTAGTGGTGCACAGAGAGCCTCTTGTTGTTGCCAGAGCAGGCAAGTGGGGTCAGGGGTGATGCGAGGGGTGATGCCGGGTTCTGGCACAGGCAGTGTTCGGCCCCAGGCACTGCTCCTCTCCCCATTCTCACCTGCATGTGCTGGAAGCACTGACCCCTCTCTCTCTCCTGCCTCCAGCTCTATGAACTGGATGAGGACCCGAAACGCAAGGAGTTCCTGGATGACCTCTTTGGCTTCATGCAGAAGAGAGGTAAAGGTGGGTGGCTGGGGTGGGTGCCACTGCCACCCCTGCCTCGGCTGCTGGTGGGGGGCTCATGGTGTGTTGTTCTCATGCTCTGAGCTGCTCCAGGTCTCTGCAAATCCCTCAGGCAGGTCCTGTGGTGCTCCCCCTGAACCTTCCCGCAAGCCGGGCAGTTGTTGTTGAGGATATCTGGTGCCCATTATCGATGCCCAGCAGGGATACCCGCTGGAAACACCTGGTGGGGATGTCCATTAACATACCCCTTGGTGACAAGCATTAGCAACACTCATTAATTATGCCCATTAGCAGTTTTCAGGACTTAGGGATGCCCGGTGGGAATGCCCTTGGCAGTGCCCTTTAGGGCTCCCTGTTTGCAGCACCTGGTGAAGATGCCCACCATCAGCACCTCTCAGCGATGCCTACAATTTGCGGGAGCAGCGCCGGGCACCCAGGGGTTAAGGGCTCACCAGCCAACCCATCCTCATCGGAAATCTTTGCTATCGGCATGGGGAGCCGAGCCGGCTCCCGGGGACTCGATAAATGCTTTAACCTTCGCCCTCCCCGGCCGGGCCTGCGACAATTAAAAGTTGCCGAGCGCGGGCGTGTGGCCGGCCGTATTAATTAGAGCCTTTTGCTGGTGTGTGGATTAATGAACAAGCCGCTCGATAGCCAGTAAACCCCAGGCAGAGGTTAATGCCGAGCTAATTAACGGGGAAAGGCTGAGGGGGGTGCAGGAGCTTTGGGGCTGGCTGTGCATGGGGTGAGGGAGGGCAGAGTGGGGCAGTTGCCCGCATGCCCTGCCCATTGGAAGGGTGGTGAGGGTCCCCACCGGCTGTGGGGCTGCACAGATTGACTTTTGGGTTGGGCTGGGACGCCACAAACTTGTTGCAGTCACGGGTGTGTGGTGAGCGGCTGGCACGGCCAGAGGGCTCACGCTGGGGACAGCTGTAGGCTGTGGATGGGCTGGGTACTGCCCCATGGGTGGCCCCTGGCCCTGGTGCAGAGTTGTGGGGAGCGAGTGGGAGCATCAGCACTGCCTCGGCCCTCCAGCATTCATCAGCTGCAAGATTCATGGGCTGTTCTGCAGCTTCATTATCTCTCTCTCCAGAGCTAATTAACTCCCTCGCTATTGGGGCCGGGGCTAATTAAGTAAGTGCCTGCTGGTGTGGGGAGGAGGGAGGGGGTCTAATGCTTCCCTGACAGTGCTGCTCCACATCCCTCTGTGTCTGGATGTCCCACTCCTATGCCCTCCATCCCTTCTGTCCTGCTTCCCCTCCAAAGTGGGTGCTATCCCTCTGGGGAGGGCAGGCAGGGTGTGGGTGCACAGGTACAGGTGTGCAGGGATTGGTGTGCATGAACCTTTTGGAGGACACAGGGATTTTGGACTGGGGTACCGAAGAGAAAGGGGACAGAAGGGTTGAGGGGCAAGGACAGCATCCCAGGGGTCATCAAGAGCTGGGTAAGAAGCAGCACCTGAGAACCACTGCAGGTGCAGCTGGGGCACCCAGAGGTGCATGGGCAGGGGACTGTGACATCCAGGCTGTGTCCCCAAGGTCTCCAGGGGGGATTGATGTCCACAGAGTGAGCTCTGCTGAAAGGGACTGCATCCCCCCTGCTGTCTGTCAGAACAGTATCAGCACTGACATTTGTCAGCAGAGTGGAAACTTTGTAGGGCTGAAAAATGGGTTGGGAGAGCAGACCTTCTGAGGCCACCCCATGGCACAAGGGCACAGCTGGCCCTGGTGGCTCATGGAGGTAATGCCACCACCACCACCACCATCAGAAATGGGGTACAGGCAGTGGGGCAGCTCATGGCCATGCCCCAGCTTCTGTGGCACCTCAAAGGCAGTAATCAGGGACAGAAGGGGCCTATTCCTGCATTTGTTTACTGGGGTACCCTCCTCCCCCCATTTCACCCCCAGGCTGAATGCCCTGTTGATAACAAGGGGCTATTAATCAATCCAGGCGCTAATTGCAGCACCACACGATGGCTGCATCACCTCCCTGAGCCTTTGTGCCCTTCAGTCTGTGGGGATGCAGACAGGTGCCTTTGTCAGTGGGACAGGCATTGGCCACTCACCCCACACAGCCCTGAGATGGTTAGCGAGGCACTTTCATAAGCTACCAAGGCTAGAGATGGGAGAGAAGAGAAATCCATGGGCCACTGGGTGAGGGCTGAGACCCTGAAAACTCATTGTTTGGGGACCTTCAAACTGGCCCCCCCGAGGTGATGGGTCTTGTGCCAGCAGCCCTGAGCAGAGCTGTGAGCTGCTGACAGCAGATGTCAAGTCAATATCTCTGCCTTTCTCCCAGGAGGATAAACTCTTCTCCCCCTTCCCGACCTGGTGAACAACACAGACACACACAAAAAAAAAAGTTAAATGAACTCAGTAAAAGAATAAAAAGAGCTCATTTTTCAGGCTTATGTGAAGAAGCCAAGCCAATATCAGGGCCATAAATTAGGGATGCTGGAGGATGGCGGTGAATGACGGCTTCGTTTGAGGGGCGAAGCGCAGTCGTGACAGCCTCCCTTGGCCAAATGGATGGCTTTCCAATACTGCCTGTGCCCCGCCACCTCACAGGAGGAATAAATATGGGGTGGAATGGCACAGGATGGGACAGGGTGGGACGGGATGTGATGCTTGTGCCTCCTCTGCCCGGCTTCCAGCAAATGCCCACACTGTCATCCCAAGGAGGCATGGAGCACAGCAAGGCTGTGAGGTTATTTGGGCGTGCTTAGAAAGTGGGGAAGGGTTTTTAGCCAGACTTGGTGGCTATGGAAACCATGGTGATCTATACTGGGCTCTCAGAACCCTGGTGAACACATGTTCCCTTGCCCCATAGCCTCATAGAGGAGGGTGATGGTGGGGCACCAAGGGTCAGGGTCTCTGCTGAGAGCTGTTGAAGAGGATTTGGAGTCAGGTTTCTTGAAGCTGGGCACTAAAGTCCTTTAAGCAGAGGAAACTTCCAGGGCCATCTGTAGGGTTAAGAGTTTTTTCAGGAATTCTCTGAAAGAGTCTGGAGTTGGAAGAAAAAACTTCTCCATAGAGAGGTGGTAGGGTGAGTCGTCCCAGAAGGGTTGTGGGGATCATCCCTCTTCAGAAAGGTTATAGGAATGGGTCCCTTTTTAAAGTGTAGATGGAGTCTCTCTTTATGGGGCTCTGAAAGAGCATTACAGAGCAAATCACTCTAGGATGCTCTGAGAGATTTCATAGATTGGTGCTGTACAGATAGCTCTGAGAATTGTAGGGAGACAACCTTACCTAAGGGTGTCTGGAGCGATGCTTTGCCCATCCCACTGTGGCTCCATATCCCAGATGAGAGCATACCCAGCCGCACTGACAGCTCCATCAAAGGTGACCCTCTGCCAGCATGCTGGAGTCTCCCCTGCTTTTTGGCACAGTGCCACTCTCCCAGGCACCCTGGGGTCTTACCTGCACCCAGGTGCCCATGGGTGCTCACCTGCGCATGGAGAGATGTGACTCCCATTGTGGGTAGCTGCACTGGCAGTGGGGGGAGGCTGGGGACTGTGATCCCAGGTACAAAGGTTCCCTGTGGGCAGCCCCCCACAGCCCCTTCTGTCTCCTGTGTGCCTCCGGAAGGAACACCAGTGAACCGCATCCCCATCATGGCCAAGCAAGTGCTGGACCTGTACACACTGTACCAGCTGGTGACAGACAAGGGTGGCCTGGTCGAAGTCATCAACAAGAAGATCTGGCGGGAGATCACCAAGGGCCTCAATCTACCTACCTCCATCACCAGTGCTGCCTTCACCCTCCGCACACAGTGAGTGCCTGGCGGCATGGCGGGGGGGGGACAACTCTCCTGGGACACCCGCTGGCTCAGATATTCCAGAGCCCTGGGAGGGTCTGACATGGGGTACCACAAAAGTGGTTGGAGGGCTCTGCTCCTTTCCAAGGGCTCTTTGCTCAGCACGGGGCTGGCTGGGAGGTGCATGACTGTGGATCTCCCCTGGCTCTCTCCCCGTGCAGATACATGAAGTACCTGTATCCCTACGAATGTGAGAAGCGGGCGCTCAGCTCTCCCGGAGAGCTCCAAGCTGCTATCGACAGCAACCGTCGGGAGGGGCGGAGGCAGACTTTTGGCACAGCACTCTTCAACTACTCGCCAGCCAGCACCCCAACCCTGCTGGGCACCCCCAAAATGCCCCTGCCAGCTCTTAGCATCTCCACTCACAGCTGTGGCCAGCTCAGCCAAGTGCACAGTGTTAAGAAAGGTGGGTGAGGATCCCATCTTCCCAGAGATGAATGCTGCTCCACAGCAGGGATGTTTCCCTGTCTGCTCTTGCCCTTTTTGCTTTGGGAAAATAGGAGCAATGTTGTTCTTCTAGTCCCTTTCAAAGAGTGAAACGAGTGTATTTTCCCTGGCTTTGGAGAAGGACCAAGCCCAGATGTTGGGAGTGGTGGCCTGCCCTGTCCCATTGCTGGTGGGGTGGAGTTGGCACCACTGGTGATGGTGAGGTGGGGTGGTGATGAGGGACCCACTGAGCTCTCTTGCTCATTGCAGAGGACGGAATGCTGGCAGCATCAGTGCCGGGGCGCATTGCTATCCCGGTGGGACTGGCCAGCCACCATCTCACAGCAGCCCAAGCAGCAGCTGCCTCACAGGCAGCGGTGCTGGAGCAGCTGCGGGAGAAGCTGGAGACAGGGGAACCCCCAGAGAAGAAGGTGGCCCTGACAGCGGAGGAGCAGCAGCGGCTGGTGCAGCATGCACTTCAGCACAACCTCCTGGCCATGGCCTCCCAGTTCCCCATGAACATCAAGATCTCCAACCGAGGTAAAGAGATGTAACACTTCAGCCTTGGTCATCCCTTTCTCTGGCACCCGAGGTGGGAGCAGCAGCAAGCCACTGGAGAGGAGTATGGATGCCCAGAGGGACTGCGTCCCGGCTTATCTGTCTCGGACAGGTTCTTGTTTCTGTTTCGCTTAACACTCATATTGGTATTTCCTTTCCCCAGATGACAGACAGGAGACCGCATTGAACCTGTCCACCAACAGCATTAGCAGTATCAACATGTCAATAGAAATAAATGGAGTTGTCTACACAGGTAAATAGAAGGGCCGCTTGGCCCGTGTAATTGCGGCCGGGAAATCCAATAACTTATAGCCACTGCCTGGCCAGCAAGTCCTTCCTTCAATCTGATGTCTTTACTATAAAATCCATCGTAATGAAGTGGCAGGGCTTGGGGAGAGGGGGCAGGAGGAGGAGGGGGTTGACAAGGATGGAAATTGGCCCAAAGCAGGTGCTAGGAATGAAGGGCTAAAGTGGGGGGTGAATAGATGGACAGATGGACAGACTCTGGCTGAGAAGTGACCCTGCACCTAAGGTCATTCCACACCCGAGGGTCCTGAAGGCAGGGCTTGGATTTGGGGTCAGCACAATGCTTGTATGCCCAGAGGGTCTCTGGCTGGGTGTGGGGCTTGGCTGATTGCAGAGCATGGTGCAGGGAAAGATGTTGGGGTGCTTTGGTGGAGCAGAGGATCCTTTGGGGTGCCAATGTGCACCAATCTGGCTAAGCAGCCCATGTCCCCCAGATCCCCAGCCCATGTCCCCCAGATCCATGCCTGTCCTGCTGAGACACCCCACAATTAAAATCAATGGCTTTACCTTCAGAACTTAAATATTTAATGAGCGGGAAAGGTCATGGCTAAGCCTCATGTGGGGCTGCCAGCCAAATGTGCCCACAAGCTGCCCCACACAGGCAAGGATGATTGGGTTGGGGGAGACACCACAAGTGATGACAGGGGGCTGAAGCCCCCATGAGTCTTGGTCCCACACTCCCCAGCCTGGGTGCTGGGAGCCAGGTGAGTCTATCCTCTAACCCTGGCCTTGCCCTAACCTGCTTGTTCTTGTCCCCCAGGTGTCCTGTTCGCCCGCCGGCCCTCAGCCACCCTGGCACCTGGTGGAGGGAGCACCCAGACCCGTCCAAACCCCATGCCTGCCCCAAACCCCCTGCTCCCAGCCTCCTCTCAAAGCCACACTCCCACTAGCACCTCGCCGTAAGGCAGATGTGCCCCCACCCTGAAAGCAGCTGGGGATGCCCGGAGTCTGGGGGGCTGAGCTGTGGGACCCAGCTGGGCCACCAGGATGGGATGGGGGACCCAAAGGTGCCTCTTGCTGCAATACTGAGCTGTGTCCATGCAAGGCTGTGAACACCCACCCGGGACCTTTTGTCCCTTATCCCCACGCGTGCCCTCTGACACACACACACACACACACACACACACACACACACATATTCCTTCCCAAGGCACCACCCCCAGGTGACTCTCCCATACATCTCCTGCTGCCCTGATGCCTGGGGGACCCCCAGGACCTGCATGCTGCATCCCCTACATCCTGCAGCCCCTAACCCACCTCGATGCACGCACTGCTGCCCCTGTACATGCCTCAATGCATACACTGTATCCCCTACACACACCCCTGGTGCCCACACTGCCTCTCCATACACACCCTCCGTGCAGACACTGCAGGCACGATATGCTGCAGCCCCTATAAATTGTAGCCCCTCTACGCTGCAGCCCCGATATATATACTGCACCCCCTACCCACTGCAGACGCCCCTACCCAGTCCTCCTGTGCTGCCTGGGCTTGCTGTCCCTGCCCTGAGACACCCCCAGGGTGGTGGCATCTCAGCCCCCCAGGTCCTCAGCTCAGGGGGATCACCCTGGGGGGGCAAATAATGGGGATATTGGTGGGAATGGTGGGGGTGAAGCTTATTGGGGTGTGGCTGGGGTTGGGGGTTTATGTCGGGGTGGGGCTTGGTGGTGGTGGGAGGGCAGGGTTGCCCAGCAGAGCCCCCCCACTACCAAAGACTGCCTGGGTGCCAGGGTCTCCAGATGGTGACAGGGAGAAGAGGGCACTCCGAACTACCTCGTTGGGGCTGGGCGGGCGCCTCCTCCACCCGCGCGTGCCCCAGGGTGCCAAAGCAGGTGAGCGCGGAGCGACGCTCGCCTCTACCTCAGCGCGGGGCTCGGCGGTGCTGGCCTGCTCCCCGCACTCCCACCGCAGCTGCCACTCCGTGTATCTATTAAAGGAAACAAGCTCCTGAACCAAACTGCTGCTGAGGGTTGTGTGCAGGGCATGGTGCCACCCACCGAGCTCCAGGGCTCAGTTTGGAGGTGCAGGACACCCCGACAGCCTGGGGTGCCATCTGTGGGGCCTGAGGTTTCACAGCCCACCTCTTGCTTGCCTCCAGCTCAGCTTCTGGGAACGCTGAGTTGTAAACAGGTGCCCTGTGGCCACCAGGGCACACAGACATGGGCTGCATCAGACAGGGCACCAGTTCCAGCTGTGCCAGCCAGGCTGTGGGGCTTGCACCCATGAGCCCCCAGTGGCAGTTCACCCATGGGTAGGGATCCCATTAGGCTGCCCTGTGCCAGGAAAGGAAACATGACACTGGAGCTGCTGAGACCATGTCCGTGGGGCTGTCAGGTTGGACCTGGCGAGATGCCAGCAGTGATGCACCAGCCTGGCACCCGAGCAGTGCCCTCAGAGGACACAGGTGAACATGGTGGAGCTGGGAGGTACACATATGTGGGTGGTCACTTGTGTTCACTTGTAAAACTCAGTGGAATGTACACTCAGACCGTCACACTCAGGCTCACACGTCGACTTCCACACGTGTGCAGCCACCTGTACATTTGAAGAGGCACAGGGGACTCCCGTGGGGACAGACACTCTGGCCAGAGGCAACCAAGAAGACAGGTCCCTGGCACCCAAGGGGACAGAAACTCCTGTTTGGGTCCCCCGCTGAGGCCAGACTCAGGCCCCTGGGAACACACAGCTTCCCGGGGACCGCAGTTCCTCAGGTACAGCCCCAACTCAGCCCCTCTAGGACAGCCCCCAGTCCTCCGGGAACAGCCCCAGCCCCTTGGGAACAGCCCCAACGCAGAGTCTCGCCGACATTCCCAGGGCAAGGGGACACCCCCAGCCCGGACCCCTGAGCCCACCCGGGAAGCGGTGTCGCTGTCCAGGGTGCTGCAGCACCGCCGCCCGCCCGGACCGGCCTCGGGACACGGGGGTGACACGGAGGATGGGGATGTCACGCTGGAAACGTGTTGAGGGCACAGGGGTGACACAGAACCCCTGCAGAGGACCGGTGGTCTGGCGGGTCCTCCCCTGTGTTCTGGCCACCGGGGATGGAGGAAGGTTCATGAACAAGGGGTGTGTGCATGCATGTGTGGGGGAGGTTGTTTGTGAGTGTACCAAGCAGAGCTGGAGGGGGATTGATGCAGTCTTAATTGGGGTGTCGTGTCCCTTTGCACTGCTGAGAAGTGCTGGCCACAGCTCATCGAGCACCGCAGCCCCAGGGAGCCAGCAGGGCACATGTGGGCCCGCATCCCCACTCATTACCAAGCTCAGAGGGTGATGTGTGTTTCCGTGCTCCCTGGGGAGCTTGGGGACACAGCTGCTGTCACCTGAGTAACCAGCCGTGATTGATGCCTGCTTCCTCATGTCCTGCAGGGACTGTAATTGAGCAGGAGAGAGAAGGTAGAGGATGAGGGGACAATGCAGCCCAGCCAATGGAACACTGAATCCAGCTGCAGCACTGGGCTGGGAGCAAGTAGTTGAATCAGTGTGCTCCTGCAGGCTCCAGGGATGGGGATGTGGTCAAAGGCCTGCTCTCATTCCCAAGGAGCAGGGAGCAGGCTCCATGTGCTGGGCTGTGGGCAATCAGTACAGTAGCTGCAGCTCCATTCCAAGGCTTGCAATTGGGATGGAACTCTAAAAGGTGAATAGGGACAGTCCCAAAACCCCCCAGTTCTTGAGGCCCAGGACTGCCTGAGTTTCTCAGCTTAAGGTACTGGGTGGTCTGAGACCCTCTAGTACAAGCATTTGTGGATTTGGGGCATCCCCCATCGTGCTGGGCCGAGGCCACGCTAGAGCTGGTACCCTCTAAGCACAGGCCATGGCTGTGTGCACAGCCCCTGGGCCCCTGCAGCCCCTGGCCCCTTCTGCAGCCCCCAGGCGCTGCTGCTAATGAAGCCATTTCTATTTGTCGCCTTTGTGGAACAAAGCTCAGCTCTTTGCCCTCTGAAGATCCCAGTTATCGATCCCTGGGAAGAAAAGGCAGTGCACACGAAGCCTCAGCCTTCTCCTGCTGCCTGAGTGCTCTGCACAGCTCCTGCAGGTGATTTGGGGGGGCGTAAGGGCTGCCGGGGCACTGGGCCACCCCACAGCTCCCTCCTGCATCCTGGTAGGCCTGCACAATGCTCAGTAGGAATGTACCTGTAAGGACAACGATTTTTCACGGCCTGTGGGGTTTGGCTTTCATCGGAGGGCAATAGGAGGGTTCTCCAAAGCCATGCAGCCCATATTATCAACGGTGTTAGCAAAATACCTGCTGTTAGCTGATGGTTGTTATCTAAAGAGTGGCCTGGAGCTTTGACTTGGTGTTTCCTGGTGCCTGGGCTATGGCAGTGCAATACCCAGATCCATGTTCATCCTGGCACTGCTGATGTCGTTTGTACATACCAGGGCTGAGCCCTGGGATACAGAGAATGACATCAGAATGTGCTTTAAAAAATTCACAGAACCATCAGGGCAGGAAGGGACCCCTGGAGAACACCCAGTGCAACCCCCCTGCCAAGGTAGGGCCACCTGGAGCAGGTGACACGGGAGCACATCCAGCTGGGGTTTGGGTGTCTCCGGAGAGGGAAACTCTGCAACCTCCCTGGGCAGCTGTTCAGTGCTCTGCCACCCTCAGCATAATGAAGACTTTCCTTCTGTTTTAGCTTATGGCTTTTGCTCCTTATCCTGTCACAGGGCACCACTGGAAGCAGTCTGGCACCATCCCCTCTGACACCAGCCTTTGAATATTTATATGCATTTAGGGAATCCCCTCAGTCTTTTCTCCAGGCTGAACAGGCCCATCTCCAGCAATCTCTCCTCAGAAGAGAGATGCTCCAGACCCCAGATCATCCTTGTGGCCTCTGCTGGACCCTCTCCAGTAGCTCCTTGTTTTCCTTGTGCTGAGGAGCCCAGAAGGGGACAGAGTACTCCAGATGTGCCTCACCAGGGCTGAGCAGAGGGGCAGGATCACCTTCCTTGACCTGCTGGCCACAGTCTTCCCTAGCATACTTTTTGCTCTGCAGCTGGGAAACCCTCTGGACTTTTTCTGTGGCAGATGCTGCTACTATCAATTAATTTCATCCTGTCAGAAATCCATGTAATTGTGAGTGCCAGCTGAAGGCAGTGGCGCGGCTGGGGCTGGCTGCACCATTCATTAGTGCTTCTCTTCTTCGCGAGCGTCACCTGTGGCAGTCGATAACAGAAAGGTGAACACGGGCAGACAGAGGCCTGGGGGAAAGCCAGCGGCAGCCTCCCGGATTTCAAAGGGCCTGCGTCCACACGGATCGCTATATCAATTCCTTTTAATACATCTGAGCGCCTCTTTCCTGGAGGACCACGCAGGAATGAAGAGGCCATCGACTGCCCTCCCAGGCGGCGGGAGGGCTGCTCGCCTCCCTCTGCAGTGCAAATCGCCATCGACCGCGCCGCGTCCTGGGAGCGGGGCTCGGCTCCGCCAGCCGCGGCCTCCCCTCCCGTCCCCATGGCAACCGCGGGCCTTAGCAACGCGCTGCCATGGCAACCGCCGGGGCGCGCCGGAAGTGAGGCGCGGCCACTTCCGCACGGCACAAAGATGGCGGCGGGCGCTGCGGAGCTGCGGCGGCTGCAGTGGCGGCTGGAGGAGCTGGAGCGACGCGTCGGTCTCGGCGGCGGGGGCTGCGGGCCGCGAAAGGTGCCGGGGGGGAGCTGCGGCCGGGGACCGTTTGGTGCGGCCTGGCGGGGCCTGGGGTGCCGCTGCCCGGCGGGGCCTGACAGCTCCGTCCCCTCCCTCTGTGCCTCTGCAGGTGGCGGACGAGCTGGTGAAGGTGCAGGTGGCGCTGAATAATATCGCCGGCAAGAGGGAGAGGATCAAAATCCTGTTTAAGAAAAGTGAGCAGCTCTTGCGGAAGGGCAGGGATTGCAGAGAGCGGGAGGGGGGAGCTCCAGACCGTTCCGCTGCTCTAAACAAAAGCACCTTCCCCACATCTGTTTGTTTTGGGCCCTTATTTCAGTTCGTCTGGCACAGAAATAAGTATCTGGGAGAGGTTTTTGTGCTCGCGGTCCTCCAGCTCAGCAGTCGAGGGTGGAAATGCGCAGTGGGAGCCTGTTATTTGCTCAGTTTCCATCTGCCCGTGTCAGTGCCAGGATCTGCTCTGCCTGAAGTGCAGCCTCTGAAGGCTTTTGGAGCATCAGCTGCTTAAATGAATTCCTGCACACTTGGGCATGCTGAAATAGTTCTGCCCTCTGCGTGCGGTGAGAGCAAAAAAATTCACACTCAGCGGGCAGAACTGGGGAGCTGCCTCCAAACTGGGGGGTACTTCATCCTGCAGAGCTGCCTGTTGGCCAGGTTTTGCTCTGTGCTGTCACAGGAGCAGCAGGGAGGGTCGTTGTGGTCCAAGTCTGCTCAGTATAAAAGAATAAACCATGCTTTTGTGGATGATTTTAAGGACCAGGATGGGGGGCTGTTGACTGATTTTGTCCTGAGGGTGGCAGGTTTCACTCACCTTTGGTAATTGTTATCCAGACAGAAAGCAAGATTTCCAGTTGTCCTTAAAGCAGTGTTTTCTGGCTTGAGCCGCTTGTCAGTTCTTGGTCACAGAGCTCCAAAGTCACGTAGAAATTAATTAATCTTGGGGAAGGTGGGAAAAAAAGGTGGCCAAGTGAGCAGTGTTTGCAAAGTAATCTGGTACATAGAGGGAGGGGAAGCTGCTCTTGTGAATGCCATAACATCTCCCCTACTTTTTGTCTCCAAACCTGTTTATCCCTCCAGTTGAAGATGTAATAAAATACCTTGACCCCCAGTACATCGACAGGATGGCTGTTCCAGACACTATGAAGCTGCAGTTCATCTTAGCAGGTATGGCATGAAACGAGGGGAAACAGGAGGCTTTTGTAGCACTGCAAAAAAAGTGTCCTTTACCTAAGAGGGGTCGGGATGGCTTCCTTTTCTTCAGCTGTAAAGACGTGGCACGGCACGCCCCGTGGAGGTGTCAGAGAGAGGTTTGTACAAGGATGTCTGTCAGCCTCAGTGCTCCCTCCTGCACAGCCACGCTGTACTTTTATCAGCTCTGATCTCTCCCATATTGATCGTTCACTTTAGCCCCAAATTAATCAAAGGCTGGGAGGAAAAGCTGGAGCTAGAATGGTTTCCTCACCCCACTTCCAGTATTCTCCAGGCTGGGACAAAAACAGAAGACATTTGGGTGTATTTTGACATCCCCTGGCCTTGTTCTCTCTTGACCCAAGGAATTTGATCAACCTGCAATGGTACAATCTGTGAATGGAATTCCAAAGAATCATGGAATGTTAAGGGGGTGGAAGGGAACTTAAGGACCATCCAGTCCCAACCCACCCTGCCATAGACAGGGACACCTCCCTGTCCCAGGTTGCTCAGACCCAACACTGCCAGGGATGGAGCATCCATAACCTCCTGGGCAGCCTGTGCCAGTGTCTCACTACCCTCACAGTAAAAATTTATTCCTAATATCCACCCTAAATTTCCCATCTTTCAATTTGTACCCGTTACTCCTTGTCCTGTCATTAGAACTCGGTGGAGATTCTCGTGTATTAAGTTGGTGTGAATCAAGACCCAGGGATGAGCAGCACGAAAGTGTAAATAAAATAATGAACAAGCTCCTTCCTGTAAAGACAGATCAGCTGGAAGAATTACCACTATTTGTGAAAAGCCAGAGCAGTGTTTTGTGTTTACTGGTGTTGCTTCTTGTCCCCCCAACCAGAGGAGCAGGCCATTCCTGCCCGTGCAGCCCTTCTGGAGCAGGTGAAGAACCTCCAGCCCATCTTGGACAGCACCAGTATCCAAGGTATGCATGCTCTTCTGCAAGCTGGAGCTGCAAATGCCACCTGCTGAGCTGTGGCCTGTCCTGCTCTGTTTCCTTTCTCTTCAGCCTGAGACTAGAGAAGAGGACAGCTTAGTGGTGTGAGAGTAAACTGAGTACAACTTGGTCTGCTCCTGCCTCATGCTGCTCTAGCCTGCCTTGCAGGGTTGAGGAGGCGATAGAGGAGCTTGTGAAGCAGGCTGGAGAGAGCACTGTGGCAGAGAGGGTGGAGCCTGGCAGGTCATTCCTTCCTGTGAGCTCTTTTACATCCAGAACATCTCCGTTCCTGGCAGGTGGTTGATGTAATTCTTGAGTAGCCCTCGCTGTGGGCATCCCTGAGCCCGTGCCATGTGCAGGGTAGTTAAGTGGTTTTTTTTAATCCTGTGTGGGTTTTGTCTGTAATGTGGGACACTTGCACTCAGTGAGTGGAGTTCTGCCATGCTGTGCTCGTGGAGGAGGACTGGGCTTTACCTGGGAGCTGTTCCCATGTGCTGTGTAACAACCCAAACTGATTTCTCCTTTGTGCTTCCAGCGGTTCCTGACCATGCAGCCAAACTGCAGCGGCTCTCACAGATCCACATACAGCAGCAGGTACTGTGAATATTCCTATCAGTATTGACTAGAAGGGCCTAGGAACCTTTTGCAAGTGGCTGTACTGACACCCTTGTATTTGTAATTGTTTGAATTGCTCATTTATGGCAGTTTTTTGCAATCTGAATTTTCATAATACGGTCTTAAAGAAGTTTAAGTACTCCAAGGGGGAAAAGGAGCCAGGATTTCTGTGAATTGAGTCCAAGTTGGAAATTTGCCCACCATAACCCTACTCAAAACAGCTTTCAGTGACATGTAGTAAGTGACAGTGGGTTTACTGGTCTTGAATTTCCCCGTCTGCAGAGACATTGAGGCGAAGCATTGGGCTCCTCCAGTGTCCTACTCTCTGGAACTTTGTTGACACTCTCATGCTGTCCCTTCACCCTTTCTCTCCCTGTATGGGCACTCTTGGAGCTGGCAGTGAGTAGCCTGCCAGTTCCTAATGGTCTCTTTCAGCGTTTTGCTGTAAGTTTCTGTTCTGAGGCAAGCCTGGATACTGAGGAGAGGCAGGCAGCAGTGCAAGCCTGGGGGCTTTGCTGCTTCATGGGACCAGTGTTTGTCACCTTTCTCTTGATTGTGAAAACCTGTCCAGCTTCAGTGAGCACCCACAGCCAGGGCATGAGCACTGATCTCAGTGCTGGCCTTGTATGAGTTTCCTGCTGTGCTGGCATGGACTGGGAAGGGAGAAATGTCCTTCACCTTATTTATTGCTCATGCACTGTGGCTCTTCTCATCGCAGGAGAAGCGTCACGATCTCACTGACAGTGTCAAGACACTCCTTGAGGATTACAACAAAATGGTATCCTTTGATCTTGGACGGACCTGGAACACCTGAACCCCTTCCCCTGGTTGATCTGTTGCATCTCCAGCTTGGGGTTTAACAGCCCTTCTGATGTGGTGACACCTGTGTCCCTGTCCTGGCTGCCTAGGATCCCAGTGGCACATCCCAAAGCCACAGTGGGTAGGGAAGCTGTGTGGAAAGCCCTTGCATGGCAGTGGTATGTGGTGTTCACAAGTGCCTCCTGGACTCCTGTACTGTGAAGTGGCAGAGCCACTGGATGGATTGAATCCATGTAGGCTTTCAACAGTCTGGTGCCCTGGGCTCTCCCAAGGAATCAGAATTGTAATGGTGCTGTCAAGATGCTCTGACCTGGGTTTCTTCCTCGCAATTCCCACATTATTTTCCTTAAATGTCATGTCCAGACTCTGCTTCTCTCCAAGCAGTTTGTGCAGTGGAATGAAATCCTGACACGTCTGGAAGTGGCCAAGCAAACAAAACCTGTGGCAGAGTGATGTCAGAGCTGGGAGCGCAGCGTGCTCAGGGCTCCTGTGGCACAGCTTGCATCCTGCTGGTCCCAGCTCCTTCCTGCTTGGCATGAGCATGCTGAAGTGACACGGGAGGGTCCTGGGGCACCCAGCTCTGTACAGAGCCATGCCAGCCCCCAGTCAAAGCCACCCTGCTCCTTAATCTGCCACTATTTGCAAATCTTGGACTTTGCTGAAAGGCATCTGTGTTACTATAGTAAAGTCCTGGAACACTAACTGGGTTATCTGTCTCTCCCTGGGTGTGAGGACTGCTCCTGGCACGGGCTGGGGATTTTTCCCCAGGCAGTGATCTCTTGGCAGCCTCCAGGAGATGGCCAGTGGTTCCTTTTAGCCTTGGGCCTTGGGCCAAGGTCCCACATTGTTCCATAGATGTTGTATTGCATTTTGTTGAAATGGTATGCTCTGTCTCTCCCCTCCGAAATGTATGGTATATTCTAAGCCTGTGGTCCTGCCCTGAACCATCCTGTGTCTAATCCCATTGGCACAAGTCTGATTCTGCGCCCACTTCAATCTCCCTCTTAAGCTGTGCTATGAAATCAGTCACTCTCTTAGCCCTTCTGCTCTCTCAGCCTTTCCCCTCTCTTGCCCCTTCCCTCCCCTAGGCTCCCCCTCCTTCCCCCTCCCCCTTCCCCCCTTTTCCCCCAGTAACCATGCTGATCCCAGAGATGGGACCCCCAATAAACTCTCATCTAATCAGCAACCTCAGAAGCCGTGTGGAGTCTCCTTGCCTGCCTGCTGCTGCCAGCCAGCTCACAGCCTAGGAGGCCCTCCGGGGACCTCCCCGGGGTGCCCCACCCCAAATCGAACTGCAACACATACACTCTGCCGCATGCTCTTCCTGTTCATGTGAGTTGCCTGTGCCCAGGGGAATCTGGTGTTATGGAACTTGTCTGCCTTGTTGTTCTCCCATGTCTGTGCTGAGAGAAGGCAGCAGCTTTTGCCTTTATCCTGCCTCTGCTTTCCTGAGGCTGCTGCAAGCCAAGGCCCCCGTGCTGGCTCTTTCCCTTTCCAGAGAGAGGCACAAGCCATGCCTTGCCTGGTCTGGCTGTAGCATGGAGTTTCCAAAACCATGCTTTTGCAAGAGTCTCAAACCCTTCAGGTTGGTGAGACTCCCCAGCTGAGTGTGCCGTGGGAGCCCTCCAGGAACAGGGCAGAATCCCCACAGGAAGTCCAGAATAGCCGGTCCCTGAACTTTCCCTCATCGGCAACCTCGCTGGTTGTCAAACCACAATGGGGCTGCAGGCCTGCGGAAAACCCCCCCGCTCCCTCCAGCTGCCTGGGGAGCTGCCTGAGGGTGGGAGCTGGCACACGGCCTTTCGTGGGTGCGCACAGGGACAGCGTGTGCGTGCCCGGGGCCGGCAGGGCTGGATGGATGTGCCCGGGGCCGGCACGGCTGGATGGATGTGCCCGGGGCCGGCAGGGCTGGATGTGCCGGTGGGAGCAGGAATTGGCCCGGGACCACCCGGTGGGCGGGGCCGCCGTTCACCCCGCCCGCTACCCGCCCACCCGGCCGTGTGATTGACGGGCGTGGCCCCGCCATCGAGCCACGCCCATCCGCCTCGCGCTTGCGCGCGCCCGGCGTCGGTCGCCATCTTGTGTCGAAGGGCGCGCTGAGGCGGCCGCAGGTGAGCGCGGGTTCCGAACGCCCCACCGGGGCATCCCTGACTCCCACCCCGGCTTTCCCGCGTCCCACCGCGGCGGCCTGGCTCCCCCCGGGCCCCCAGACACCCATGGCGGCGGCGGCCGTGTGGGGGTGAGGGCCTCGTGTGCTCCCAGGGTTCGGAGCCGGGTCTCCGCGCTGCCGTGTCCCTCAGGAGGATGGGGTGCGGGGTGCAGGGTCTGGGTGCAGCGGGTAACAAAGTACTGCGGCCTTCAGCACCTTGAGCTGTGAGGTGGGGACGTGGAGTGCCCTGCGCAGGGTCAAGCTTGGCACAGACGGCAGCTGTGAGACCTGGCCTTTCCGTCTTTCCCTCGAGGAAACCTTTTCTTGTTGCTGCAATCCCTGGCTTGCCATCTCCCGGGTGACATGCAGTGTTTTACCCTCAGCTGGGCTGGCCAGGTCCCCAAGAGCCTGTATTTGTACACGAGGTGCTGCGTGTGAACTGTGCTTGAATTCATCCTGTGCGTGTTCTGGTGCAGCTGTGGCCAGCATCCCCGAGTTGTGTTCTTAGTCACCCCATCCCACTTGTTTGTTCTGTCTTCTCATGTGATACAGCAGTGTTTTTCATGTCAGCCTCCTTAGGCCCACAACACTAATGCTGTTTCTTTCACAGGCTGCATGCCAAGGCTCAGGCTGCCCTGTGGTAACATTCATACTGTAGGTATGTCACTATGAGGACTGGCCTAATCTTTTGGTTATGCCTTTCCAGGATTCCCAGCCCTGATCGTTCAGAGTGCCCTTCAGAGGAAAGGTAGCTAACTGTGGTGAGAGTTTCTTTGTGCAGCAATTACACTGGGCTGGGTGTTCATGGGTCTGTTTTCCTTTTCAGCATTGCAGAATGGAGAACTATAAGAAGACCAAAATTGTGGAGAAACCTTGTCCTCTTCCTTTCACTGACCTGCCTGCTGATATTATCGAAATGAAGGTGAAGGACGGGAGCAAAATTAGGAATCTGATGGGCTATGCCATGAGCAAGATGGAGCAGGACTCGGTGAGGCAGATTCTTTTCACTGGCTCAGGCAAGGCCGTCAGCAAGACCATCACCTGTGTGGAAATCATGAAACGAAGGCTGAAGGAGCTGCACCAGATCACCAAAGTGCTCTTCAAACAGATCGAAGAAATCTGGGAACCCATTGTGCCTGAGGCAGGCCTCGATGCCTTGACAGTGAAGAGAAACATTCCTGCCATATGTGTCCTGCTGAGCAAAGATGCCCTGGATCCTCAGGAGCCGGGATACCAGGCCCCAGGATCTTTCGATGCCTTCTGGACTGAGACGCTGAAAGCAGAACCGCAGGGCCAGATGAAGAGGAAGCAGGGTGGAGGCCGGGGAGCTGCCAGCACAGGGAAGCACCCTCGCTCCACCGGGGGAATCCCGGGGGGGCCCTGAGGCCGCAGCTCCGCGCGTGGTTCAGGGAGCTGCAGAAACCAGCCCGGGGCTGTGGCTGCACAGCTGCTGCTGGACACGGGGGCTCACAGAGGACGAGCGGACTGTTAGGACTGGCTGTGATCATAGCTGTCTGAAAATGTGTTTTGACAAGTTCCCTTGCCAAAGGCTGCCGGGCTGTACTCCTTAGGGGATCACGGAAGATGGGAATTGCCTCTTCTTGAGCGAGAACTGTTGGTGTGCTGTCAGTGAGTCCCAGCAAAGGGCTGCTAGCCCAGTGAGGTTTCAGGTGCCTGGGCGTGCAGCAGTCCGGGCAGTGGGACAGACGCCTGTCTGTGTGGCAGGTGCAGGTTGCTCTGACCAGTATAAAGGGGAGACAGGACCTGATGTGGATCCCTGGGGAAGCTGCCAGTGTCGCCCAGGCTCATGAGCATACAGACAGCAGGGCACGGGGCTGGGACAACTCTTTCTGTGCCTGAAGAGTTCTGCTGAGCCTGTGGGGAGGTTGAATGTGGGACTGCCGGGATGCAGCTCTGTCTGGCATCGTGTGCATGTAGCTCCTTGGCTCAGCAGAGCTGGCAGTCGTGGTTCTCTCTCCAAACAGGGAGCAGTCGACTCGCGTTGTAACCAGCCTGAAATCCTGTGGCTCTGCAGCTGTCCTGGGGTGGTGGTAATGGGAAGCTCCAAAGGATCTTGTTCTTTCCCCTTTCTGCTCCTTGATAATGCACAAAGATGGCTTTAAAATAAAGATGTAACTTCATGTAACTTGGAAATTTGTCATGTCTTACTCATCCCACTGGAGGTCACCCTGTAAGCGTTGGTGGCGGGGTTGCAGCTGCTGGCTGAAGCTCTTCCTGCCCTCCTGCTGCTCTGTTTGTACCTCAGGTTTGCAGCTGCTGGCTGAAGCTCTTCTCTTCCTGCCCTCCTGCTGCTCTGTTTGTACCTCTCGTGACTGTAAATGGACCCTGATCCAAGGGGAGGTTAATATGCAAATATTAACCTCCTTTCACATCCAAAATAGATCAAGGTTCTGTTTCTTTTCTGTGAAGTTTTTTCCTAATATTTTTTCCCCTCCTTTAATAAACTGGCTGGAACTGCAGCCTCAAAAAGACTCGTCCTGAACTCTGCTGAGTGAGGCAAAGGATGGATCATCTTTCCTTGTGCAGTAGTTTCCCTCCTGGAGCAGGTCTGGTCAGTAATTCTGGGCCAGAGAGAAGGGCTGTTCCTGTGGCTGAGCTCTTGTCCTGTGTGCTCTTCCCGCTCTTCCCGTGTCACTGCTTGTGCAGTGAGCTCCAGCTGGACCCAGCACTCTGCACTGGCAGTGAAAGGGTAACAAGCATCAAAGGAAGAGATTTTAGCGAGGTGAGGGGGAGCAGGAGCGGTGCAGCGTTACCTGCAGCCAGACAACTCCGCCAGCCTGCCTGGTGCACAGACACCTGCCTTGCATCCCAACAAGCGCCAGTGGAGCCAGGACTGTGCCAGGCTTGCACGCCTCCTCCCCCCCTTCTGGAGGTCTCACTGCTCCCTGCTCCGCTACCTGGAGGGAGTCAGGGAAACACTTGGACCTGCCTGCTGTGCTGGCAGATGGGAGTCCTGGGGATGGGGCAGAGTTAGTCTGTTTTATCTTTCTGCTGTTCCCAGCTGCTGCTCCCTTACATCTAAGGAGGAGACCGCTTTTCTCGACTAATTAGAGATTAGCCATAAATGCCAAGGAAGATGCTTGAGTGTCTGATCAGATGCCTTCTGACATTTCAACTGGCAATGTGTCTGTGTTTACTCAAAACACCCTCTTAGCAGAGAGTCGAGAGAGCCAGATCCTCAGGCAGCATGTGTAACCCTCCCTCACGGCCGTGGCACGTTTAAAGCCACTCATCAAAGCTGCAAAGTGATTGTGATTTTTGTTTTACTGGAAGTTATCCTCAGCTGGCTTGGTGGCTCTCCCTTCAGGACTGCGCTTTACCCAGCCACCACACCCATGGGTTCGGGTCAGCGGAGGGATGTCCCATCTCCCTTACAGCTCTGCCTTCGCCAATCCTTCATCCCGCTGCCCGGAGACACGCCGTGCGGCGAAGCCTGGCTGCCCGGTGTCCCTGCTGTGCATCTGTGTCACCACGCGCATGTGGTGCTTGGGCAGAACCACTGGCAGTACCGGGCAGTACCAGGGGCAGTAGTGCCGGTAGTACCGGGGCAGTACCAGGGCAGTACCGGCTCAGTACCGCTGGCAGTACCGGAGCAGTACCGGGGCAGTACCGGGGCAGTGCCGGATGAGTACCAGGCCAGTACCGGGGCAGTACCGGGGTCAGTACCAGCGCAGTACCAGGGAAGTACCGGGGACAGTACCGGGACAGTACCGGGGGCAGTACCGGGCAGTACCGGGACAGTACCGGGCAGTACCGGGACAGTACCAGGCAGTATCGGGGGCAGTACCGGGGGCAGTACCGGGACAGTACCGGGGCAGTACCGGGGGCAGTACCGGGCAGTATCGGACAGTACTGGGCAGTATCGGGCAGTACCGAGGCAGTATCGGGCAGTACCGGGACAGTACCGGGGGCAGTACCGAGGGCAGTACCGGGGGCAGTACCGGGCAGTACCGGGACAGTACCGGGCAGTACCGGGACAGTACCAGGCAGTACCGGGGGCAGCCAGCACCGGGCAGTACCGGGGGCAGTACCGGGGGCAATACCGAGCATTACCGGGACTGTACCGGGACAGTATCGGGCAGTACCGAGCATTACCGGGGCAGTACCGAGCATTACCGGGGGCAGTACCGAGCATTACCGGGACTGTACCAGGACAGTATCGGGCAGTACCGAGCATTACCGGGGCAGTACCGGGGCAGTACCGGGGGCAGTACCGAGCATTACCGGGACAGTACCGGGACAGTATCGGGCAGCACCGCTCCGGGTCCCGGGCCGGGCCGGCAGAGCGCGCGCTGCCCGGCGCTCTTTCCCCCGCCGCTCACGTGGGAGCCGGGAGAGGGGGCGTATCCCGAGGGACGTGTTCGGCCAATGGTAGGCGGCGGGCGGAGGGGCTGACCAATAGTGGGGCGGGGGGCGCCCGCTCCCAGCGGGGCCCCGGCCCCCGCAGCGCCGCCCGCCCTCCCGCCGGCACCGGGGTCCGACCCCGGGGGAGAAGCGGAGGCAGGTGGGTAACGCCGGGGCTCCGCGGCGGGAGGGCGGAGTTGGTGGGACCTGTTGCCGTCCGGTTCCGGGGGCTCCGTGGTTGTCCCGTTCCGCGGCGGGCGGGGGTCAGAGGCCCCGCGGGTCAGAGCCGCAGCCGGGGCTCTGCCCGACCCCGTTAACAGCACAACGGCGGCTGCCCTGCCCACCTGCTGCCACCGCCCCGGCCCCCTTCTGCATGCGGGACCTCGCAGCGGCGTCCCGCCGGCAGGAAGAGGAGTTGGAGGATGGAGAGGGGATCGGAGCGGGGCCAGGGCTGTCCGGAGTCACCCGGGAGTGCACGGGAAGGAGCGTGTGGGCCGCGATGAGGCGACGGGTCTCGCACTGGGGACAGCTCCAGCTTGGTGGCCCAGGCGGGGCGTGAGGGGCAGAGCCAGGGCTGGAAAGGGGTGCTGGAAATGTCCCCCAAACAGCACCTGACCTGGGAGCCGCTGCAGGTTTCGAACTCCAGCGGAGCCCCAGTGGGCCCTGCCAGCTGTGCCCTGGCACCCCACAGCCCGCCCTGAGGGGCTCCCGGAGCCTGTCCCTTCATGCCTGCCGTGACTGCGACTTTCTCTCTTCCAGGTGCTGGAGGGAGAAAGTGATCCCTGTGTCCTCACTGCCCTGTCGGAGGAGGGGAAGCCGAGAGAAAGCTTCCCTGTGGTGTGGTGCAGCCCGGGACACAGCTGTGGGCGGCCGAAGTGACGGGGTGACACTGTCCTGCTGCCAGCCTGGCCCCATCCCCATCCCACCGCCAGCACCGCGGCCGTCCCCTTTGTCCCCTGCCAATGCCGGCAGGTGGAGGCTGCACGCTCAGTCACTGCCCTGGCATCCCAAGCGTGAGCCCGGGCTGTGGGCCCTGCCGATTCCTGCGGGACTGTGGCCATGGCGGCTGCTCTCTCCACCGGAGCGATCGTGGCAATTTCTTTTAACTGTGTCATTGCGTTGCTCATCCTCATCCTCTTCCTCATCCTCTGCAAAGCCTGCAGGACCCCCTCATGTCCCAAGAAGACCCCGGCTTCTGATGTGGATGAGTCGAGGAATGAAGAGAAGTACCTGCTGCAGCCCTGATCTGCCTGGGACTGGGGTATCCGGCTGTGCCAGACTGGATGCCTGTGCTGCAACTCGAGTGCTGGACCAGGCACGATGAAAGCTGAGGGGACACCCTGAGGGGAAAGCTTGCAGGGGCTATGACAGGGGGCACAGCCCTTTGCCTTTGTGGCTTTGATGTGTGAAGTTCCTGCGAGTGCCCACAGGGATGATGGGGATAGAGAGACAGCTGATGGGGATATGCTACAGGGACACTCATGCCTGTCCCAGCAGCCAGTGAGCACAGCAGGAGCTCTGCCTTCAAGTGCACCCCTCATTTGGGAAGAGGGTTGTGGGCTCTTCTCTGGCGCTCATGGCCTGGGCAACAAGGTCACAGACCTGAGCAAAGTTGGCTGGGCGCCTGGAGAGGGGAGGCAGCAGGGCTGGCACAAGTGCAGGCTGGCTGCTCCATGGCAGGGTGTGCCCAGGGAAACCTGAGCAGCCCCAGCCCTCCTGGCAAAGCAGGGTCTTGCCAGTCCAGATGCTTGGGGGTGGCCCTGGGTGCCGTGTGCCCTCAGCCTCAGGTGGGCATCTGGGAGATGCCTGCCTGAGCAGCAGGTTTAATGAGGCACAAGAGGGCCTGCATGGTCTGCCTGATCATCCCCAGCCTGTCTGTCAGTCCCCTCCAGCATTAGCACCAACGCTGCTAGGCAAACCACCCTCCTCCTCCTCCTCGCTGGGTGCGTGTCCCTGCCCTCCCCCCTGCCTGCTCCCAGCCGAGGTTAGCCGTGGTTTCACCCTGCCTGTGAGCAGCAGACGTGCCCTTGCAGGCATCCCCAATCCCGCTGAGAGCAGCCTGGTGTGGCTTTTTCCTGGGGAGATGAGGGTGCCTGGACAAATAGCTTTGAAGGTTCTTTGACCCTGCCTGTTCCCTGGGGATCACAGTGGCTCTGTGGGGAGGGATGCTGTCATCTGGCTTGTCTGCAAGCCTGACAGCTGCATCCCCTGCCCTGCCAGTGGGTGCTGTGGGTTTTGGAGGGCTCTGCCATGCCTTTCCTAGAGCTGAGCAATAGCCACAGTCACCGCTGGCACAGCCACTGCAATAAGGGGACAGAAGGGTGGGGTGGGAGGGATGCCAGTCAGGGTTCCTGCAGAGGCTTGGCCAGGCCTGGCAGAGCCTGAGGCTCCTCCCCGTGTCAGGTGTAGCAAACACATCCCTTTGCAGCCTTGTTTTTACTAGACTAATAAATGGATTGTAGGACCCACGTTGTGTCTCTGAGCTCTACCCAGTGCCTGGAAAATTCGGGGGGAGGTGGAATGTCCTGCCCTCCTGGAGGGCTGAGGAGCGGCTGTCCTGGGGCTCCAGAGGACTGTGGGTGGTTTGCTCAGGGATGCTGATAAGGAAGGGCTCATGTCCACATCTGTCTGTGGCTTTTAAATGCTGGATGGAACCTGACTGGGTATTTCCTGCCTGCCTGCCTGGGGCATGTGGGAGTCAGCAGGGAGCATTCCCCAACCTTTGTGCCAGAGGCACAGAGAGTTTCCAAGCTGTGGCTGTACTTTCCAAGGATGTTTGTGGGAGACAGGCCAGCTGAGCATATGGAGGACACCTGCCACCACACCTGCCCGGTGGCTTTGGTCCCCGGGCCTGGGAGCTGTGCGCAAAGATCTGGTGGTGACAGCCGCCGCTCATCAGCATGCTGTGAGGCCACGCTGCTCCTGCTGCCACCGCAGCCACGCAGCAGGTAATCCTCTGGTGCACACAGAGTGGTGGGAGGCTCTGCAAACCCCGCTGCCCAGCACAGGCACCCCAGCCCCGTGCTGAGGCCCCTGGGGAGAGGGGAGCTGTGAGCCTCCCACAGCTGGTGGCTGGCAGCTGCTGCCATGTGCTGTCTGGAGGCATGGAATGTTTCTCTCTCACAGTACAGGGACACCAGGCCCGGTTTCCAGGCACCCTCTGGCTTAGGCTGACGCCCCAAAATCCAGGCACGCCATTCCATTTGACTTGCACAAATGCCTGGGGGGGTCTGCAGCTTGGAGCTCAGTCTCTCTGGCCACCACTCACACAGTGGGGCTGGCTGCCATGAAGCTGCAGCCCTGAAGTTTTCCTAGGCCCCCTCCTGCCCTCCATAGGCCTCTCATCTGGTGCAAGCCCAATCAAGGCATGGGAAAGCCAAGGGCCTTGTGGCTCTGGGGGGGCCAGGCATGGTGAGATTTGCCTAAGCCAGACTTGACTGCATACCACAGCTCTCTCAGCACCTCGGTTTATTTGTCCGGGCGTGGAGGAAAAGTGTTCCTGCTGTGCAAAAAGTGGGCAGCAGGGGCCCGTGGCTTGCATGCCAAGCAGCCACCGATCAAAGCCGAGCTTGTTTGGCCAGAGGCTGCCCACAGAGTCATCATTCCCCCCCTCACTGCTCTTCCTTGCTCCCTGGCTGTCTCACCAGGCTAAGCAGCTTCTCCAGTTTTGCTATTTCCACCTCGGGACCTTTCTTCACCTCCTGGCCTTTCTTCTCCTGCAAAGAGACCAAGCAGGACAGAACTGTGAGCATGGAGGAAAGCAGGGATGAGGAGGGGTCCAACACAGGGAGGGCTGCTGGAGTGCTATGTTTGAGCTCTCACCCCTCACTGGAGGCTGATCCACAGGGGGATGCACCTGCTTATCCTCATATTTCAAGCCCAAGGTGCCATGAGATGTGTGAAAGCTCCTATGAGCTGGGAAAGGACACTAATGAAGTGCTTGGATGGGAATGATAGTGGATCTATTGATCCACAGTGACTCAAAGCCTTTTCTGCCTCTCCCTAGCTAGACCTTAGCCCATGGGACTGGACCACCCTCTAAGCTATACTCCCAAGAGATGCCAGGTATGCAAGGCTGCTAGGGCAGTGACAGCAGTGCAGATGTCCAGACCTCCCCAAAACATGCCCATCCTGTGCAGGTGCTCCTGGGCAGAGGCAGCCAGAGGAGCAGGGATCATCCCTTTTGCACCCAAATGGCTTTTCCAAGAAGAGCAGCTGGGTGTTGAGAGCCCCTAACCTGGTGGGGAGAAGTGAGTCAGGGCTCCCAGGTGTGCTGTTAACTCCTCACTGAGGCTCTCAGTGCCTGGACACAAGTCTGTGCCAACCCTGATGCACACCTCAGCATGGGCAAGGAGGACAAGCATTTCCCCACATTCCTCTAGCACCTGTCCCAAGCATCCCAGGGGCTCTCTGCCTGAGTGCTAAAGCAAACTACCAGCATCTTGAGAAAAATCACATAGCACAAGGGAAAGAGCCTGCCCAGTTCAGCCCTCACTTGTTTGGGAGCAGCAAGAGCTTTCCAGGCCTGGCAGACGACGATGTCTCTGCTGAAGGCACAAATTCCACTCAGTGGAATTTGCTTTGTGCAGAACATGTTTCTGCTGGGCTGTGGGCTGCAGCATTGTTCTCAACAGAGTTCTGGCACTTTGGGAAAGTGATTAACTGGGCTTAGGCTCTCCAGGTTCACATCATGTAAGACACAGCTGCAGCAGAGGAATTTTCCAAGCTACACTGAGCCCACCAAGCCCTCCGGCAGCTGAGCATCTACACCATGGGATTTCTCCAAACAGTCACCACTTCCATCATGAAGTGTTGTTGCCTTTCAGTCACAGCCTTCCCCTTTGCCAGCCTGCTGGATCTTGCCTTGCCTCTGGATTTGGTGGGACACCCCTGCTTTGGGGCTGGGGAGCTCCTCTGTGTGCAGCATGGCTCTGGGCACCCCAGAAAGCAGCTGCCAAGCCTAGGTGAGCAGGAGGGTTGGCACAGTCTGGCAGGTGGGCTCAGGAGAGGTGGCAGCGGGCCTCCTACACGGCAGCAGAGCAAAGGGAAAGGAGCATCCCTGACCAGGCTCCAAGGCAGCCTGCAGGAAGCTGCTGTATGGCTCTTCTTGGCATCCCCAAAGCCAACCTCTGCTCTCCGTGCTCTCAGAAGGCCACAGGAGCAGCACTCAGCATCGGAAGAAGGAGACTGCCAGCTTTCCTCTCTCCCCACTTAGAACAGATCAATTCTCCTCCCGCGGAATCAGCCCCGCTGATGGCCGCGGGTGCCGCACTTACAAACACACACCTTCCCTTCGGCACTCGGGAATGCCAGTGCACAACACGGGAGAGCTCTTAGCCCACACGCGTCTCACCACCTTCCTCTAGCAAACGTGGGCATTGCTGAGTGATGACAAGGGGAAAGTCCCCGGGGAATCCCTGTGCCCTCCCTCCTCCCAGCCCAGCACAACCTCCATGGAACAGAGGTTTCCTAAGCTGCCGGAGCACACTGCTGAGATGAAAGCACTCCTGGGGGAGGATGGGGATGGGGATATTTGGAAACCCCTCTGCCTGCAAGAAGAAAGCCCCACTGCTGTTCTGAGCACTGGGATGAGCCCAGGTTCTTTTATTTACGGAGTCCATCGTGTGCATGGTGGGGCAGTGCTGGTTTGTATTAATGCCAACAGGTGAGCAGCACCCTTTGTGGCTCTGGTCTGGGCACTGCGGGCAATGTTTGTAATAACAGCCCACACCACAGTAGAGCATCTCTCTGAGTGAGAGCCTTGGGATACATACAGCTGCTTGAGGTATTTCAGGACTTAGCTATTTCTGCAGAAAAGCTGTTTTGCTGTCTGACAGAGTTCAAACTCCTCCCTTTGGCTCTCTGTGTCACATACAGCACCAGTCAAGGTCCTCGGGACAGGCCAAAGAGACACCTGCTTTGCTCAAATGGGCAGAGAAGATGCAGAAGCCACCTCCCACCAATCCGTCTCCATCCCAAGCCCTTTCATCTCTCTACTGGCAGGGTCAGGAAGAAACCCTGACTGATGTCCTGCAGGCCCATGGTAACTGTGTCTAAGCCTTGCTGAACTCACCAGCCTCAGGCAAGGTTCAGCTCCTGGTCACCAAACTGTCCCTAAAACTTTGACTTTCACACTGGCTCAGCTCCTTTGGTGCTTCTGAGCACGTTGTAACAAAGCCACATGCAAGTCTGTAATGAGCCGTAGCTGAACCACAACCCTAATTTAACGCCACATAACCAAGCAAGCGAGATGACACAGGGAATGGAAATTATAATGTCCTTTTGGGGGCACTGGAATGGAAAGTTTCCCTTTATTCTGTCATCTGCTTCTCCCAGGGCACTTGTGCTTGTGATCTGGCTAGGCCTCTGATGGCACCAGCACAGCACTGTGGGATCTGCTTGGATGCACGTGGCAGCTTCCCTCAAATCCAGGGACTTTGGCTGCACCAGACCTCTGAGGAGCAGTCCTTCTTGGAGCAGGGCTATCGTGATGTCCCAGGGCACACACGAGGCGGGGAAGTGTCACTTCCATGAGCGGCTGCCGAAAGGCTCTGCCTCCAGCAGGTGCCACAGCCAGGTGTGGAGAGGGCACTCGTGGGGCTCTGACACCATGTGTGTAGCTGAGCCTGTCCTCCACCTACATCCCCGCTTACACCACATCCATAGGCTCATCAGGAGCTGAGAGTGAGTCAGGGCAGATCAGTCCTCCCCATGAAGCTGTTAGATGCAGAGCTGAGATTACATGGGAGGTCTGTCCTGAGCAGCCCATGGAATGCGTATTGGAGCTGCTCACAGCAGCATTTGCATTGATTTTACTGTTAACTGCTTCCAACTGGAGATCAAAATATTCCTGTTGAAAGGGTGATGGGGGACATGGCAGGAAAGCTCCCGACAGGGCCAGGAATGGTACTCTGTAGGGATGGACTCTGCCCTGCTTACAGAATGTGATCTCAGGGAGGAGAGATGGGGAAGAGACTCCCTGTTTGTGTCCATGCTGCTCTATTTGTTGCCAGGTTTCTCACAGCCCTTACACTCCCTTTACCTCCTGCCTGGGGTCTTTCCTGGCTTGTCAAGCAGGGAAACTGAGGAAAAGTGCAAGGGGCTCAGGCTTACAGGCAGTGTGCAGGACCCTTGATGGTCCTCTCAGCCCCAGGGTGAGTACTGGCACTGGAATTGAAGCAGGAGGGGACAGATGAATGAGGTGAAGCCTCAAGGAGAAGGGTGGAGTGAGAACAAGGACAAAGATGAGGATGAGGACTGGCTGCTTGAAGATCCCTTGACCTTAGGAACCTCAGCCCTACCCATCCCCATGCTGGCACATGCTGAACTCTGCATTCAGGTTAAGGGACTAATTTAAACTGGATTCTTGGCTAATGCCTTCATTCCCTAGTTGAACAGTATGCCACTGAGTTAATAAAATGCTCCCATAAAAGCCGTGATGCTGGCACTTCTCAGCTTCCATGCCTTTTTCCCATTTGTGGGATAATCATGAAACATCTGCTCCAAAGTTTTGATTAAACAAGGCCAAACATGTTTATGTTTTAAAGGAGCAAGGAAGTCAACCACGCTGACATGAGCATAGTCAGGAAAGTCCCCACGACTTCCTTGGGAGCAGAGGTGACCCTTTACCCTGCTGAGCCTTGGCCAAGGGGCACAGGCCTGTCTCTGCCCTGCTGCTGTCATGACACTGATGTCATTCCTTACTCGATGGGACTGCTGGATACAGTCATGCTGGAACAGGATCTAGACATTTTATAAAGCAGCCCAGTGACCTAAGAACTGGCCTCCCGTGCACAAGGGTTTAAGCTTTTACAGAGTTGTTTTGAAGGGGTGAGAAGCCTCAAGAAGACACCTAAAACTGCTTATTCTTATTATCCTCAGTGGGAAGGGGCACACAGCCTGCCAGCTGTTCAGAGGTGTATTTCTTTGGGAGAAGGTCTTTTCTTGTTCCTTCTGCTCAGGTTAAGGTGACAGTTTCAGGGTAAGGGCTCCTCCATTACCAAAACACACTAGTGGCTGGCCTGGTGAACTCAGTGAATGAAAGCAAAGATGAAGCTTCCCTGGAGCATTTCTGTCAGGAAGACCAAGGAAAGCCAAACTTCTTCATGAACACAGAAAAATTTTCCTCATCATCTTCCTGGGCCACTAACTAAACATTAATAGGATCAACAGGAATATGATAAGAGCAGTAGCCCTGAAGCCTTCCAGATCTACCTCATCATGCTCCTATTGCAACCCAGTGCTGCCAAATGAAGCTGGAGTTGTGCTGAGCTGGGGATGATGTCTGTGCCAGGACCACTTCTGGGCTCTCAAGAAGTCCATTTACATGCAACTGCAACCTGCTTTTCAACCACAGAAAGCCTTGAGGTACACTCACAGCCTGATCTGACAGCATCGCTCCTGGCCCAAGGAAGGATTAGCTGACAGACTGGAGATAAGGATTTAGGCTAATTCCACTACTGTTTGGAAATAAATGACACAGTAAACGTTTTTTCAGGGAATGAAACAATTTTGCAGGGGATGGCTGGGTCGTGCAGGTGACAGCAGCCACAGAGGATCACTGGCCTCAAGGATGCTCTTACCACCAGCTTCAGGTACAGCCTGTGCAGTTCAGGGCAAGCACCCCCACGTTGCTCAAGGTCACATCCTGACTCAGAAATTTGGCCTGGAATCTGCACTGGCCATGCCAAAGCATAGCAGGGCACAAGGGTCTCAGGGCCCCAGCTGACTGCCTTTGCTTGTTGGAAGTCACCACTTAAATTGGGTCACAGTGCTAGGACCAGCCTGTGGCTGAGCAGCACACATCTGCCAGGAAAGGCATGGGAACAAAGGTCAGGACATCCAGCAGGCAGGAAGTGCAAACAAAATTGGATCAGACCTGGAAGTGGATGGGATTGTCACTGGAAATAAACCAGAAGGAATTGGGCAGGGCATGTGGGCAGGGGTCACTTGTCCCTAAATAGTGGGTAGCTGCCCACAGCACACCACAGAGCTGGCCTGTTCACAAACAGCCATGGGAGAGGGGAGGGGATGCCTGATGGAATGGATGGGCTCTGCAGCAGCAGCAGGGAGCCAACAGCCTGGTCAAATCCGTGGCCATCAGGGAGCAGAGCCTGTGCATCCTCAGTGCTCTGTGTCTGCTCTGCCAGGGGCTGGCTGGGACTTGCTCACCCCCACTGCAGTGTCCTCTGGCCAAGCAGAAATTGTGCACACAGCAGGAGCTGTTCCCTATTCTTGCTAACTCCAGAGCCTCGAGCAATGTCTCTTACAGACCACTAATTTAGGCACCTAAATTTAGCTATAAAAAGACCACATTTAGCATGAAAACTTCAGTGAACAAGGCCAAGCTGAGAGCAGACTTGTCTCATGGCAGTCCCCACAGCTCCTCTGAACAGGGCATTACAGTGATTTGTTACCTCCTTCCAAATTTATCCCCGTACCAGCTGCAGAAACCCACCAAAACCATCTAAAACTCTTGGTCTTCTATCTTTTCCATTGTCTGACACAAGTTCAAAAGAGGGATGTTGTCATGACCCACAGTTCACGAAAGCTTTAAAAAGAAGGATAAATTTTAAAGTCATCTTAAGACATTATGTGTCTGAAATTAGCCAATACCATTAACTCTGCCCTGCACAGATGCTGTGACTAGGAAACATCAGCAACAGGGTCCCAAGAGGTCACACTGTGTTTTGTCAGCCTTGAGGACAATTTGGCTAAACTCTAACTGTGACCTCTGGGTGTGTGAGATGAAGAACAGCTTTCTTTTGGGTCTCATCAGCCTTAGTCACTGAGATGAGCCAACATCTATAGACTCTATTTGAATAGAATAGCCTGGTGAGAAAAAAAAAAACAAAAAAGCTCTTCACAAGGTACATGGAAAAGATTTTCAGTTGTATCACTTAAGTGACTTGTACTAAGCACCGAGAAAAACCATTGTGTGCTCATTGTGCAAGGCAATTACCCTGTCCTGGCACACTGAGACTTCCTGATGGAGTGAGAGTGGGATAAAACCCCTAAAAGCTTTTTCCTCAAGCCCAGGGAGTCCTGGTGGTGCAAACACCATTTGGATAAGGACAGAGGGAATGGGACGCCCTTTCCTTCACCTCACTGTGGGGACAGGCAGTGCACCACCCACTCAAACCCTGGATCCAGCCCTCCTGGATTCAGATTTTCTGCAGTGCCATTTGGCTCATCAAGATGGGATAAATTATTTCAAGTAGCTTTTAACGTTTTGTGAAGCCCCAATACTCAAAGGCTGTCTACATGCCAGGTGTTATAATGGGATGCAAAGGCTGGTGGGAGCATTAGTGCCCAGTGTTTTAGCCGTGGAATCTCTCAGACACAAGCAGCAGGGAGGAAGGAAATGAGAAAGGGATTTTTATTGAGATTGTCCATAAAACCCACTAGACAGGCAATACTTTGTGTTCTAGCTTGACTTCAAATATTGCTGAAATTCCAGTGACACCCAGACACCAAACCTCAGTGTAACCTAGGCAATCCAAAAGCTGAGCAGGCTTCCCTACTCTTGCACCTGCCGTGAGGGGCCACATCTGCAGCACCTCTTCACTCGGGCTGGCAAACCTGATGTGAAAGGCTTGGGCACACACAGCACCCACAGGCACGTACATCAAACCCATCCAGAGGGATAAAATCAAGGATATGCCCTGCAGAGTGCAGTGACCCCAGCATTCTTAAGCTGCAGCCCTTGATTCCTGCCAGGCAGCACAGTCAGCCACCCAGCAACATCAGCATCTCTTTCTTTCTTTCTTTCTTTCTTTCTTTCTTTCTTTCTTTCTTTCTTTCTTTCTTTCTTTCTTTCTTTCTTTCTTTCTTTCTTTCTTTCCCTTCCTTCCTTCCTTCCTTCCTTCCTTCCTTCCTTCCTTCCGCTTTACTTTAGCATTTTGGCATGCCAGCTCAGTAAGCTGTTATGGATTAGAGTTTAATAAAATCAATCAAACACGAATGTGAATATGCAGCTCCTGCAACTCTTGGGTGGTGCTGTTATATCACAGAGCACAGCATCTCATGAGAGAACATTTGCAGTTGTATGAACAGTATATTTTAAAAAGCTGGAATTTTTTCAATGCTTTTTTCTCTGGCCACCATTGTTAACACATACACATCCACCTTGATCCTCTTTTAACTGCCTTAAGAAAGTCCAGCTGCTGTTTTTCTTTTAGCACAGCACCTTCTTTAATTTTTTTTAAAATACAGTTCATAAAAGTATTTGTATAGGAAATATATTCTTGGTTGCTACTTACATGGGAGCACGTGAATATACTTCATTTTGGATAAATGTAAGTACACGGGAAACTGGATTTTGTTATTATTAGAAGTAAAAATAAATGTCCTTGCTCAAAGAAGCCTCATATGTAATAACATTAAATGCCAATGGCATGAAAGATGTATTATGACTGATACTCTTCTGCTTATGAAAAAACTCAGTCTGCAATTTAATGTCAAGGCACATTCCTCTCTTTCTCTTTCCTGCTCTCCATGACTGAACTCAGGGATGCTTCAGAAACTGCACTAGATATTTCAGCCATGTGAACAATTTTGTCATCCCAACAATGCATTCTCCTTGTGTATTTTTCATTTAAATCACAGAGTCACCTGGGGCAGAGCTAGGAGGCGTTAGTTCACTAGTACACTCTTGTTCATGGTGGGAGCAGCTACTCTTAAATTGCTTCTGACAGATGCTTGTCCAGTCCTTGGGGTGCCCAGCACAAGAGACCCCACAGAGTGGATTGTCCCACTCTGCTCCCAACACCTGCACAGCCATTTCTTTTGAAATTCTTCAGGAATGGTGCTGCCAACCCATTCTTGGAGATATCTGTCAGCATGTCCCTCTTACGCCCACTGAAATCTTCTCCCTAAGTCTTTTCCTGCTGTTCTGTTACCTCAGAGCACTGCCTTCCTTACCCTGCCAGCCCAGGATCTCTTCGGGAGTGCTCATCTCTCTCATCTCCCTGTTTCCAGCCTCTCAGCTGGCTGTGCTGCCCTCGCTGCTCTCCTGCTCCTCATGACCCTCAACCCCAGTACCCAAAACTGGAGCAGAGGCCTTTGCACTGCAGAGCCTGCAACAGGGTCAGATCATGTTTCCTGCTCACTCCGCTGCTGCCTGAGCTCTCTGCTCAGGTAAGTGAGACCTTTCTCTGTTCACCTCCTCAGCCAGTTATTCCAGCCTCCTTTCCCTCTCCTTCTGTTTGCCTCCATCCTCACCAAAGTGCATCCTGTTTATTTCAGACTGAGTCTCCCCATTTGCCACAGATTAAATGACTTGCACAGCTTCTCTCCACCTGCTGCACAGGAAACCGCCAGGCAAATGACAAATGCCACACAAACACTCCCAGGCCTGGGAACCAGATACACTGTTAGCCTGGACAGCGTGGGACGTCACGCTAAATCACATCAGCCACGACTGAGTGATGCTGCAGCATGCAAATCAGGGCTTAAAAGAGGTCAGCGAGGAGCTGGACGCAGGACAAGCACAGGAAATCCTGCAGCTAGAGCCGTTGTTCTTCCCTGGGATTTTACACAGTCGTGGCAGCTGAGAAATCCCTTCCTGCCCCACAGACAGACAGGGCCCAGTTGTATCCCACCACAGCGCTGCTTTGCCCTGGGAGCTCCTGAGGGCTGCTGGTGTCAATCCTCTCCTGGAGTGGGCTTGGCATAGTGCTGCTCCATGCAGGATGATTTTTGCTGCCTGTTGAGATGCCACACACCCTGCAGCGATGCTGAGGTTGTGCTACACACGCCCCATCCACGCTCACTGACCCAGCTGCACTGGACTGTCCATATGGGTCTGAGCAAGGGCTGTGCAGAGAACAGGATTCCTGCTCATCTGACTGCAAACGCAGGGCCCAAGCACTGCATATCAGACAGAAGCAGACAGGATAAAACAGTGTAGGAGAATTCCAGCAACATGCTGGGAGGCGGCTCAGAGAGTGCTCCTCTGGGGCGCAGGCACACACAGAAGCACTCACTCATTTCCTTCTGGGAGACACTGCCAGCAGCGTGCTGATATGGCCTGACCTGGTCAAAAGCTGCTCTGCAGGAAGGAACCCAGGATGGACCTGGGTGTGGGCTCCCTGGCATGCAGTGACGGGGATGGCAGCAGGGCTGGAGCTGGGGATGCTCCTGTCGCACCAGCAGACACAGATTACCATGTGCTCTGGTGATGTGTCCCTACCCATGCCTCACTCTGACCCTGCCACCCAGGAACAGGGGGTCTTCTGGGTCCTGTGTGGAGACAAAGATGAGGCACACTCTGAATAAAAAGCAAATCTAGAGTCTGTGTTCATGTAAGCTGTTCAAGCAGGAGGCAGCCAATTTTAACAACAATCCAGTCTTAAGACTCTGATCTGGCTCCAGCCCAAGTCTTTGTACTAAGCTCCCTGACATCCTGTTTAGAAAAGTATTATTAAAATCTAATTGCTTCATGCATATATTGCTGTTTTAATTATAACAGAAGCAGGAGAGAGAGATGTGAGCAGTAATCAGTCTCTCTGATACTAATACATTTTTGAAGAAGGAACTGGCCATGGGAAAAGCCAATCCAACACCATCTGTGGAAACCATAGGGAGATATTTCTAGTGATTGTCCACACTGCCAACAGCACAGTCTCAGTGTGGCCAGGAGTGGCCTCCCTAAAGACCTCTTTGCTTTGAGACACTGACTGGGACGCTGCACCTGAATTAATTTCACATGTTCGCTGCTGTGTCTCTGCTGTACCGAAATGTAATTACTTCAGAGCCATAGACCAGTGAAACCCATCTGCTCAGCTGGCTGCTGAAACTAATGGATATTCTTTGAAACAAAGTATTGCAAAATAGAGGCATGCTAGAAAGAAAATTATGTAGAAGTCATCAAGGTCCTTAAGGCAAGCACTTCCTGAAGTAATCTCTCCACTACCCAGCAAGTCCCACGAGTACCAAAGATGGAACAAGGTTAACCAGCAGCTGGCAGTTTCAGCAAAACAGAGGCCAAGATGGCAAAATAAATGATCTGACAAATAATTGCAGATGTAAGGACTAGAGGGGACCTGTTGACAGAGGTTAACCAACACCAATGCAATCCTTAACACTAAGTGGATAGGTGCACTACAGAAAAATTCTTCACCAAAAAGGCTTGTCAAGCACTGGAAGAGGCTGCCCGGGGAAGTTGTGGTGTCACCAGTGCTGGAGGTATTTAAAAGATATGCTGACACTCCAGGACATGATTTAGCGATGGGCTTGGCAGTGCTGTGTTAACAGCTGGAACTATCACACAAAGCTGCTCACTGTAGTGTCACTGAAAGCCTCAAAACACCAGCAAACATGGCCTGATCCTTGCCTCGCTCTTTGTATGGCTGGGGCTGGACAGACGGACATGGCTGGGGCAATGCTGCCAGGCAAACAGCCACCATTCCTCCTGGGGGCCCTCAAGGTCTCCTTGACAGAGTGGCAGAGTTCTCATCACATCTGGATTCCAGTTCTGGCTCCAGATTCCAGTGGCACAGTCAGATCATCATCTCAGGAGGGGTCACTTCTCCCCAGGCTCTGTTTGCATTCTGAGCAGAGCCCAGGCACTGACTCCTGGTACCACCCCGGTGCGAGGGAATCCCTGAAAGTCAGATGTGTTGTCAGGCTGCAGGTCTGGGGAGAACTAGTAAGGACTGAACAAGAACCTGGTGATGTTTTCAGAGTGTTCAAGGTGACAACCAGAGTTGTTCCTTTCCATAAGCACAAAGGAGATTCCTAAACTTGCTTAGAGGAGTGGTGGAAGCAATTGTTTTGTAGAAATAATGTTGCCTCAATCCCCCATATCCCACTGCTTCTCCCACAAAACAGTTAACCCTGTGGATCCTGGGAGATGCAGACAGGAATGCCAAGGTATGGTGGTTTCTCCAGGCCCTTTGCTGATCCAGCTCTTCCCTTCACTGTGAGGGAAGAGTCACCATCACTTGAGAGCTGGGTGAGACACAGCCCTGCAGGGGATGAGCACATTACACTGCTGCATGCCTGGCATCAAGAATGATCCTGGAAAGAGACGTTTTCACAGCTGGCAACCAAGCAGGAAATAAAAGGAAGACAGAAAGGAGGCACTTGTGCTCAGAAAATTAAATCCAAATTACAGTAATTATACTTGCATTAACACCCTATTTGCCGTAAAGATGCATAACATCCTTAGGTGAGAGCTGCAACTGTCCTGAAGGTGAGAAGAAGGTAACTGGAGAAAGAGTGCCAGCTTCTCCCTAGCTTGTAAAATCCTTAAGAAGTCTGGATCATCATGAATGGTTGTTTGCAATTTAAATTCCCCAGCAACCACCTGTAAATGAGTCAGCAATCCAGCAAGAGCAGCACAGAACCTGTAACAGAGCTGATTTATTCCAGCAATCCATGATTTAACCCATAAAGAAAGGCATTGTTTTCTATATGACAATCTGGGGTTTGTATTCTATTGTGGCATACATAATATGAGACAAATTCTCACCTCACTCCATGATTAAATCACATCCTGTTGGAGGCATGGGATTACTGACTAAACTGGGCTCATTAGCATAATTCTGAGTCCGTGGACCACAAAAACTTGATTCATGTTCTGTACCCATGCAGAATCAAGTACAGGGGAGACCTGCCCTGGCAGATGTTGATACTTGGGGAAGGTCTTCACTGAAACCCCTGCCTCAATTTCAGTCCATATCCCCGTGTGGAGATCTGGTACAAAGCCCTTCCAAGTCCTTGTGGCCTCCATGCTGACAGGTCCTCTCAAGACTTTATAAATTAACTCTGATAGATCAGCTGAGGAATGAATAAGAAATTTGAAATGCCAGTGAGGACAACAATCCACCCTCTCAAATAAACCTGCAGGCTGCTCTGAGATTTCATCCCAGTTTTTTTGAAAACTGCTCTTTTGTGGTGATTTTTCAGCTGGTTACTCTTCCTGTTTCTGGCATAAATTCTGCACTTTCTGCACTCTCCTGGTTTAGCTCAGACACACACTTGCCATTTGGCTTGGCCCAGAAGACAAGTGCAGAGCCACAGAAGATTCCCTCAGGAGGGACAGGTAAAGCCAAGGATGGCTACAGAGGCTGAGGGTGAGAACACTCAGCCCCTGCGTAACCCACGGTGTAAGGGCAGCTGTCAGTCCAGCAAACAGCCCAAATGTTTGATATTTCCTGTCACACAACAGACAAGAGCTAGAGCGGATTTTCTGTAACACAGGCGGGCAGTTCCAAGCCAGAAGGTGCTAATTAAGAAACACTAGGTGAGTGTTAATGAAAGAAATTTTGAGAGGTGAGAGAAAGCAAAGAGGATGAACCCTTCTCACCTCCTGTCCCTGGTCCTGTGTGTCATGTTCTCAGTCACTGGAAAAAAAGGAAAGGAGCTTTCTAGGAAGGAAAGAAATAAGACAAGGAGATGACAGCTGTGCTGGATTGGCGTGTCTGTTCTCTGCCCTGGTGATGAAAAACAGGCTATGAAAGGCCTTCATTTTCAGCTAATGGTGTCACCTACAGAAAGAGAGGCAGAAGGTAGTTTAAGGGGTGAACAGAGGTGATGATATACCAGACTGAGTCCAGCAGAGACTACCAAGACTGTTGATTGCTGGGCTGGAGGATTTGCAATGAACTAAGAGTGCTGGGCTTGCCCAGCCTATAGCAGATGTAGTTCTGGGTGACCTAACAGGCACCTGCCTGCACCCAAGTGCAGGATATTAAGACAGAAATGGACACTTTGTAGGAGTGCACAGCAGGAGAATGAGTCACAACAGCCATAAACTGAAACAGGGAAAGATTCAATGTGACATAAGAAAGTTTTTCTCCACTGTGACACTTAGTCATTGGAACAAGACTCCAGAGTGGCTGTGAGATCTCCAGCCTTGGAGTTTTTCAAGAGAAGTCTAAGCTCTGAGCAACCTTGTCTGATCTCAGGGCTGTACTTGTTCTGAGCTGGAGGCTGGACTAGAGATATCCCAACATCACCTCCAGCTTGAAGGATCCCGTGGCTTTGCAATCCCAGGATGTTCTTCATCACCAAGTGTAAACTGGAAGATGAGTCTTCCAGCTGTACCCTACTCTGCTATTATGCTCTTATTGCAGACAGCATTTCTAAGCAAATGTCCTCTTAAGCCTTATATAGCTCATAACGTCAGGAGCAGTGCAGACCAATACAGCCCTCAATTCCCAGCTCCTGGAGAACACGGGCACAGAGGGAACCAGTTCCCCAGCACCCTCCTCCCAGATTATCTAGATGCTCTGGAAGCTACACACGCCAATTTGAATGCTGGTGTCAAAGGGGTAAAAAGAAGAAGAAAAATGACAACCTGGAAGCTCTGGAGAGAACCCATGGAGAGCAGAAGCCTGAGGCAGATGGTGACAGGACCAAGGAGGAAGCTGGAATATGAGCCTGTGAGAGCTGGCATCACAGGTTTTTTTCCCCCATGCCTACCCACAAGTTGAAAAGCTGACATAAGAGGGGAGATTATATAACCCCAGACATGTAGGACAAGTAGATGTTATCCCACTGTGCTTAAATCAGTGGCAGAAAAAACGATAACTTGGGTTTAGTGTCAATAAATTCCCACTGTTACTGTAGCACCTTGTTGTTACTGAGTGCTTGCAGTTTGATCGTTTAACACACAAGCTAAAAACCAAGCCATAATCAACAAAAGTGAGTTCAGGAGTCTGTAAATGCAGCTACGTGGCCTGTTCTGAGCTGTCATTGCCCCTTTGTAAAAGCTGTGAATCTCTCTCTGTAATGCTGCCTGACAATTCCCCGATCATGTCAGTAAGATCAAAAAGTGGAAGTAGATTTTATATCTTTTCAAACCCAGAAATAATGATTATGATTCACACAGCTTCAGTCAGTAACCTGAACACAACAATGACTCTTCCTGGAGCTAAAACAGAGCTTTCACTAAAAGACAAGGTGTTTTGACCTGAAGGAGTTTGAGGGATGCAGACAATCTAGTGCCATGCTAAATAGGTGTGCTCAAGCCCTTGTTTAATTTGGTCAGCTGCCAAATCCCATTATATCGCTGTCTGCTGATTTTAAAGAGCTTTCCTTCACTGCAAATCCCTCCCTGTGTAGGTGCCTTTAGGATGAAATCAAATTATATTTTGTTAAAATACATTTAGATATTATATAAAATTATATATTACATAATATTTGATATATGCATACAATATAGAATATAATTGCATTACATATACAATCTTAAATTACACAATTTAAATTATAAGTTATAAAGCTTAATTTACTTGCAAGGTCCTGATAACCTCCTTGAAGTTATGAAGTTAGGTCAACCATCTTGGTCTTTCAAGACTTACTTTCCATTTCTACTTCCCATCAATCAGTCAATCAATGGGTCAATCAATCAATCACTCAATCACCTCCACTGCAGAGTCCACTCTGGATGTGTGCAGAGACCCTTTCCTAGTTACACTTAAAGTTCTGCTGGTCCCAGCTCTCTTTAACAGAGTCCACACAGGTGTTTTGTAGTGCTTCTTCTGTTAAGCAGGGTGATTATTTCCAGAGACAGTCCATATTCAACCATTCTTTGAGGCATAAGTAGTATCTTGACAAAGGTTTTACCACAGGTCTGAGTCAAAGAGCAATTGTCAAGTAAGGCTGAAAGCCCATGGAGTACTACAGGTATAGGGAGCGTGGTGGTGTTTAAGAGATCTCATGTTGATAGACAAGCAATTCTTTCTGAAGCAGGGGAAACAGGTCAATTGGAACTTTTAAGTTTCCACTGAGTCCTTCAACCACATCATATAATGTGTGGCATTTCTGCAGTACTTCCCAGCCCAATCCACATGAGCCTTTCAAAAACCTGGGCTCACTCACTCAGGGAGAGGCAGGGACGAGGTGCACTCACCAAAGCCTGCAGAAAGCCAAAAGCACAGGCTGTGAAGCACAGGCACAAAGGCAGTACCTCTCCAGTGAACCCCTGCCAGTTACTTCAAGCTGGGTAAGGGACAGGGTAGAGAGAAGAAAAGGATTTGAGATACCAATTGCCTTGTCTTGTTAACCCCTGCTCAGCCTGCCACCACAACTGAGTATTTCAGAGATAAGGGAACAGAGGCCTGGAGCTCTCCCTGCCAAGCCATATCTCTTTCTTCCATTGCAGGTAGGCAGTGGTGGTGCCCCATTTTCTTGCTCTTTTCTAAGTCACAGCTCAGACTAACCTTGACTTGAAATGCTGGTCTGATTGCAGAAGACTTTGCCTACCACACAGGTATTGGAAAAATCATGGCTGGCAGCACATCCCTGGCTATGAGCAGGTTAAAAGCACTCTCAAGAATGAAATTTCCCCACACAGCAAGGCACAGGCAACTTGGAGTTTTCCCTATCACTGCAGAAGGGATGGCAGATCCTTCTGCAAGTCTTTATACCCCACAGCTAGTCAGGATTTCCATCCCTGGGCACTGCACTTTAGGCTCAAGCTGCCCCAGGCTCTCCCAGCTGCAGGAGCAACCCACGTCCCTCTCTTTTGCTGGTGCTTTAGGCTGGAAAACGCCACGAGGCTGAGCTGAGTGAGACAGCACCTCCACAGCCCTGCCTTCGGCCTCGTGGCAGCAGACAAGAAGAGGTTTGTCAGGGTGGGCTTCCACTTCACTTGTGCAGCCTAACTTTTTCAGCCCTCACATTGCAGGCTGCAGTGTTTTTACAGCACAGGTTTTAAAGCACAGCTTTTCTTCTTGAGGAAGTTCTAATTGAAACTGAATCCATCAGCTTTTTGCTCAGCTCTGTCACACAGTCAAACCAAGAGGCAAAGCCTGGCACGTTTTTTTTGTTGTTGCTGTTGTTATTGACATGAAATACTCAAAATTATTAATTTCTTGCACTCCCACTGAACATCCATCAGTTGGCCAGGCCAGATAAAATAGGAGCCTTTGAGTTTATTTCCCTGGCTTAGCATGTTGCTTCAGTGCAGATCAAAGCAGGAAACCTAATCCTGGAGAGGGATGAGCATCCTCCAGTCTCACAGCTGCATTTGCAAAGTTGTTTCTGGTCATTCTGGTGTCTGACTGTTTTCATGTCTTACTTCTGACAGCAAGTCTATATAATCATTAAAAAGTCAGATGAGGCAAAAAAAATAAGAAAGCAGTAACTGAGCAGTGCTGATATTCATGCTCCCTCCTGTGCTTCTGGGAAAGATCCTTTCCCCTCTCCTCAGGATATAAGAACCAAGACCAGTAACCACGTGGGGAGATTTCTGGTCTAGTTGAGCAGGGTTAGCATGTACCCAGACAGCACAGGCTTGCAGGGAAAGGCAATGACTTTTATTAACTCAAATAATACATATCTGGAGAATAAAATACCAGCTTTAGGGCAAAAACACTTCTCTTTTCTTCCCAGGACTACTTATTTGCGTAATAGAAGATGCTATCTGTACCCACATACTTTGTTTTGATTACTGTTTGAGACCATCCTGACCACAACAGCCCAAGCCTCCTGGGAAAGACAGCAGTTACTACACCTGATCAACCTAACAGCCTTAATCTGATCCATTTCCTGGGGGAATTTCAGGAGATGATAGGGATCAGGAAGCTGAAAAAGGTAAATGCAGCAACTACCCTGAAAATAAAACCATTCAGTTTAATTTCACTTTTCAGAAGATGAATGGAACAAGTCAACAACCTATAAGTGCCTGAAATGCATCATTGCTAACATGAATTTGCACCAAAGAAGTCATGCTGCACCAATCTGATTTCTTTTTGCACAGTACAACACACCTTGTGGACTGAAAGGCACGGAAGTCATTAACCACGACCTCGGGAAGAATTGCCATTGTCTCCCTTGATATTCTGATCCTGAAGTGAGACAATACATCTACATAAAGTGAGTAGAAACCGGTAAAACCCAGCTGAATATTTGTACCCGGAGCTGTCAGTACTGAGATGTGTGTAGCTCTCACAGCTCCTGGTGGGGATCTGGTCAGAGTTTCTGTTAGTGCTTGGATAGTGGGACAGACGGGCAGGCTGCAGGTGTCCAGGAAGGCAGGACTGGAACTTGAAATTACTTTGCTGGACCAAAGATATGCTCTGGAAAACCTGCATGTGAATTAGAAAGGACAAATGCAAGATACTGCAATTGAGCAGGGAGAATCCCCAGCACAAATGGACTGTTCTGCCATCAGTGTTGGAGTTAGAGGAATAATCACCTGGATGGGACCTGGCACTCCTGTGAAACAGTAAAACAGCCAGCTCTGCCACTGCAAAGGAATGGAAGCATCATGGGCAGGCATGTGAAAGGATCTCTTTTTGCTGGGGAGGGCAGCAACCACAGGACATGGTGCAGCAAGGGCACAGTTCATGGAAGGTTGGTCTGGGGGATAACAAGATTTCAACCCAACAGGTAGGAGGTCAGAAAACACGACATCATCCTGGCAGAACAGGTCTCTGCACTGACCAGGCCCCATGAGGGGTGAGGAGGTCAGGCACACCTTGGATTGGGAGCAGTGGGATCACTGGCAGCTCCCTGGTGAGACATGGGAGTAGAGGAGACCAGGGGATGTTTGCCCTAAGATGGCCTCACACAGTCGGTGCCTGGCATCCCTTCTCACAAAATCAGTCAGTGAATTGGAGCATAACAGCTTCCCTCCAGGAGAACCTCGGAGCTGCTTCGATTGTAGCCATCACTGCATCTCACACAGCCAGTGGGACTGTAAGTCAGACCCTCTTCTCCTCTGCTTCACAGGGCTCTTCCTTTTCTCCACAGGATAAAAATAATCCTCTTGCGTCAGTTCCATCTCTGTGAGCAGTGAGACATTTTATTCATCGGCGATCCCTTCCCTTCTCTCATTTAAACAATTCTGCACTGACCCCATCAAATCAATTTGTGCAAGGGACAGTTATTTGCCCTGCCTGCAGGTGTAGGTGTCTCCATTTTTCTTTTGGAGGAGGCTGGTAGGAGGCACAAGCATGAGCTGGGGAGAGGCTCAGGAAGGGCTGGAAGCAGGACGATGGTTTTCATCGGAGTGTGCCGGGGCATGACGGGCTTCAGAGGGATGCACCCAGAGTCACAAAATCCACAGGTGAAGTCTGCAAGCGAAGGGCTTTTTACAGCAGTTCATTTGGGATGTGTTTGACAATGGCACAGACACAATCTCCCAGGCAGGGAGCTGCCCTCTGTGTCTCCACAGGCAGCCTCAGCCCTTTCCAGCCCAGGCCGGCTGTTTGGAGAAGGCTGTGTCAGGCTCTGGCAAAGGCTCAGGAGGAGTTACAGGAATGTGCCAGATATCAAGCTGTTCCTTTGGCCCTCATAGCTGCATTTCTTCCTATTCCATGTCATGACAAATTTTCTGCATTTGTCACTGTAGCAAACACCACCAGGCTCTACAATGAGGAAAGCTGTCCTAGAGCTCCCAGTCAATGCCCAGGGACAAGGTATCACAGAATCACAGAGCCTTAAGGGGTTGGAAAGGACCTCAAAGACCATTCAGTGCCAACCCCCAGCCTACCATGGGCAAGCACACATCCCACTAGACTGGGCTGCTCAAGGCATTATCCAGCCTGGCCTTGAACACTGCCTGGGTTGTGGTATCCACAGCCTCCCTGTGCAGCCTGTCCTGTGGTCTAACCAATCTCACAGGAAAAGAGTTCTTCCAAATATCTAACCTAAATTTCCCATCTCAATTTGTATCCATTCTCCTTGTAGAGCTCCAAGAACAGTAAAAGCCCACCTTCTCCAAGCTTTGGGGAATTACTGGATTCTGTGAGGCCAGGTAAAAACATGATGGGAAAGGATCTTGCAAATGAAGACCAGTGTCCTGTTCTCCATCCCTGCTGAGTGAGTCCTTAGGTGCTCAAAACACTACACAACCATGAGCTGGAGAGAATCAGTTACATTTCTCCACCTTAACTGCATGACCAGTGGATACCATGGCAAACAGAGGCCAAACCTACACTGTGGAGGTAGAGAGCCAAGGAGCTGCTGACCTGCTTTCCAGGATTTTATGTGCTTTTCTGGCCAGGTCCCCCATGGGATGCCTGCTCCTTCCTACCTGTACTATGATCCAGCTTCTCATCCCTTTGCTCATACCACTGCCATCTCTTCCCTCTGCCCCTCACCCCACTTCCTAATTTTCTTCAGTTTTTCAGTGACCTGGCTGGCTCAGCTTGAAATCTTGGGCTCAATAGTCTGTGACATCTAAGTTCAGGAAGGAGGCAGGAGAGCCTTCCAGGATCTGGACCATGGTGGGACAGGACCATCCATCACTGCACCCCAACTGCAGCTCCATTCCTAAGGTATGACCGTATTGGATGTGTCCCAAAAGCACTCAGCAGGAGGGAAGAGGCTGTAGGAGAGTAGATCTATGGTGCCCATGGAGAAATGTCACTTGGCTGCTGTGGCTCCAAGGGAGATGGGTGTCCTCATCCTACTCAACATGGAGAGGAGCTGTATCTCATCCAGGGACACACAGAGGCCAGGACCATGGCTGGTTCTCCGAGGCCCCAGGCACTGCTTTGCACCTTGCTCTCATGACAAGCCATCACCTTGTCCTTCAAACACACCCTGTGGCTCAGGGGCTGAGCTAACAAGCTTTCCTCCTTCATTCCCCTGTGCAGAGCCAGTGCTCAGGAATAGCTGCACTCCCGAGAGCAGCTTGGGGCTCTCTGGCATAAAATCAGCTCACCCTCAGATGACCTAGAGGATAAGCACCCACGTTACCTCCTTCATCAGGCCACTCTAATCAGTTCTGGCAGGGGGGCTGAACACTGAATTGTCTCTGCAGAGCAGGTTGGTGACTGGCAGTCCTGCACTCACACCCAGCCATTGCCGGAAGAATGAGAGCCTCCCAAAAAGCCTCCACTGCTGGCTCTGCCAAAGCCAGGCTTTGAAAACATGTTGTTCCCCTAGGAACAACCTCTGACCTTGTACTGGGGCTGTTATTCAGGCAAAGAACTGGTGATTTCTCAGGATCTCCCAATTTCCAGGATGGGATTTAAGTCATCTGCAGAGAAACAAATGAACAGAGGACAAAGAAACAGGAAGAACAGGTGAGCCAAGTAGATCCTGTGAGGTTGAGCAGTGCCCCACTTGCCATAATATTGCTCTGTGCTTTCTGCCAAGGCACTGAAGCTCCGGCTCAAAGAGGAACTGTGCAAGCTGAACAGACATATCCAGGCAATTGCAGATCTAACCAAAATGAAAGTTCTTTGAAAAAATAAGGCAAGGCTCCTTCTCATGCATTAGGCATTTCCCAGGACAGGCAGCAATGGGCTCTTCAGGCTGCAGAGAAGCAAAGTCCAGACTGCTGGGACTTGGGGAGCTCTAGCATGGCAGACACCAAAGAACAGACACAATCTGTGCACAAAGGAAGAGGAAGCAAAGCCTGCAGATAAAACAGTAGCAACACCACAGCACGAATGTGGAGAAATAAAGGGAAGGCATAAACAAAGCACAACTAGAAACCAATTTTGCTCGGCCAAATTGAGATCTCAGTTACTAAGGACAGCAAACCCAAGGACACACACCAGATTTACGCCTAGGCAGTCTTGACTATTACTGATCACAAAACCAAATCCCCCTAGTATTTTTCTCCAAACCACTAGTATTGCAAAATGGAGCAATCTCACATTACTTTTGTACAAAGGCAATTCTTTTTACTAAACAGACCTTCAAAGAAAAAACTAAAAAGTCAAAGCCAGTCTTGGCTTTGTCAGAATCCCCTCAACAGCACACAGCACCTCACAGAATGAGACTTGCACTTTAGAAATTATTCATAAGTACTATGGATTTTTTGTAAAATGGGACCTTTTCTTGCTTCAGTTGCCAGTGTTTCCATTTAACGTACTAAACACATTTCACCCTGACCACTGGGAATTGACTTAAAATAGCTTGTAAATATGCTGATGTTCTCTCTACAACAACTGCCAAACACAGCAGCCACAGAAAGGGACATTACATAACAAAAAAAAGGTTGAAGATGTAGCCAGGAAGAGCAAAAGGAAGAAAAATTCCAGCTCTTGACCTTGGGGTTCAACAATGCTTCTGCTACATGGAGCTGTCTTCTCTCTTCACATACATTGATGCAACCCAGCAGTTATTTCACCAAAAGCAAAGATAACAGATTTAATGAGAGTATTCAAGTCCTGTCGATCTACCCCTGCTAGTTTGGGTTAGCTCTCCAACCATGCTGAGTATCTAAGGTTGCCAAACCTCTGGATCCTCTTCAGGATCCAGAACCCTTTGTAACTGTGGGGCAACAGTCTTGGACACCTGGATTTGTGCACAGTGGCTATGCCCAGGGTGTCCAGGTAAATATCCAAAGGTTTCCATTTTGCCCAGGAACTGTAGCCTGCTGGCACATGGACCACCTCATTTCCCAAGCAACAGCTTTCCAGGTTTAGACAGTCCCTTCTTTTTATCTCAGGCTGTGCTAGATTGGGAGGAACCTGATGTGGGACAGAGGAGGGAGAAGAGATCCCATGGTGACACAAAGGTCTTCCTGCTAATGGCTTTCCTAGCACAGTGTCAGGGCAGGAAATCATGGAGGGCAAGGAGAAGGCAGAAGGGGCACAGGAGCCTGCATTTGCCAGCGTTCCCCTTGGTGGTTGTTGATTTACAGTTATGAGTCACAGGTAGCAAAACAGCCGCAGGCCACAGGCAATGCTGCTCGCACCCCGGCGAGCTCCACACCAGTGGCACAGCCTCTTGCTGGGACCTGCATGCCCTGAACCCAGAGACTGTCACAGCAAACACCTCCAGACCTTCCTGCTCCAAGGCAGGCTCAGAGCCCCCTGTCTGTACACATCTCCAACCTCCTCTTCTTGAAGCTCTCCAGCACTGGGTTTCCTTCCCACTCCAAAGAATAGACACTGGTGCATATATTCCTACATGGCCTACAAAAGTGGCACAGAAAGCTGTGAACAGTCAGACACAGGGTTTCACGAGTCCCTGGATGCACCCCTGTTCCTCAGCGCTCCCCCTAACAGTACAGAGAGCAGCTACTTGCAACTAGACTAAATAACAGTGGAGGGACTGAAAAGAAACCAAAAAGCATTTTAAAATTTCAGAGTAAGCCATCAAGCTGCAGGTCAGTTTTTATGAGACCCAAGCTCATTTGTAATGTGCTTCCTTATCCGGAGGCCAAACTGGCTCTGGAGGAGGCAATCCTCATGAAGGCAGGGCACAGCAGCACACCAAATTCCTCCAGCACTGCTTGTGCTTTGTGCTTCTGGGTCACTGAGCAATTAGCCAGTTCTGAAGAGACACTGAGAAAATTGGCCATGGCTCGAGCAGCACAGAAGGCATTGAGAGAGAAGCATTTGCATGAAAACAGAGGGACTAAGAATTACACTGCTAGAAGAGCAAAACTTGACCTGTTTGGAGAGGAGAGACAAGTGTTTTTCTCTCAGACAGAATGAGAACTGCTGGGATAGGAAATTTAGGGACAAAAATGCTTCTCTTGGTACTAAACAGCTCACCAATCCAGGAATGACGTGACCTTGGAGAATGGATCTAATCCATAGCTTCCTTCCTTAAATACAGTCAGATGTGCAGATAGACTGCACATGTGCCAACAGAAGGAGGGAGTTCAAGATTGTATTTCAGTATTTACATGCTGGCTGGTTCATCCCTTACACCTTCCACAGCTACTTAGGAAAACACTAAGGACAATCTCCTGATCCTTTACTCCTTCAAGTTACTCCCTGTTACCCTCAGTGATAGAAACACAAGGCTACAAAGCAGTCCATGATCAAGCATCCCACTCTCTGTTCACAGTGTTCCAGGCTAGAACCTGCTCTGCACGTCAATGCATCTCACTGAAAAATGGGAACAGGCATGAACCCAGGGTCCCTTCCTGAGACCATTTGTGTGCAGTGGATGCTGCTGGGGAGTGTGAAGGAGGAAGAAACCTCAGCCCCCAGGAGATCTCTGTGCTGGGGTACAGTGCTGGGGAGGGGGATAGGTTGAAGAAGAGATTTCAACCGCTCTCCTATTGTCTCCTTTAAAACTTCAGACACTTACACCAACCTTCTCCAAATCCTCTTCCCTCTTTCATCTCCTTTAAACCCCAACATCATCCCACGGTCAATCACAGTTCCCAAATCCCTCCCAGACCCTGCCATCAGCTGTGGCCAAAAAGCCACAGTGCTTCAGGAAGCAAAATTCAATGCTCCTTCCTTGGCTGAACAGCCTTGGGCTGGATCTGCCCGAGGGCAAAATTGTCAGGACTGCAAAGATGCAACGAGTCAGAGTCCAGAGGTGACACTGGCTGGTGGGATAAGGCACAGAGAGAGCAGAGCAGCTGCCCAGCATGTGCACATGGATGTGAAGGCTCAGAGCCAGCCCACACCCCTCGCTTATCCCCACATTACAAGCTGGTCACAGCAACAGACCCACAGGTGTGTGCCTGCAGCTCCTGAACTGCACAGTCCTGGCACTGTGTCCTGGTGTGGGCAAGCAGCTGTGTTCCCCTTCCCACTCCACTCATGCCCAGCTAGACCCAGTCAATTAGGATTTACTGCCTAGGAAGAAATTCAGTTGTTACCAAGAAACAGAAAAAGAGATGATTTGCATGTGAAGAAACCAGTAGCAGGAACAGAGATTAACATCCTAAATAATCCAAGATAAATATCCAAGACAAGCTTCAGGCCAAGAAGTTGTCTGCCTCCCTGGCATTCACCCTGGGTACTGGCCAAGAAATTTGCCTTAGCCTCAGCAAATTCTGTATTGCAACTTTTCCTTGATCCGCTTTCTCTTCTATTCCTACTCTGCTGTGCTCTCCTAAAATTTCAAAAAAGCATTGCACACTGTTTTTTCACTATCTTCTGCTTACTTTTGGCACTGGCAGAGGTTAAGCCAGGCTACTTTAGCAGTTTTTAAAAAATAAACCAAAGCCTATGAGCATACATTCTTCTGACTGTGATGACAAAATGCTTTAATTTCTTCCAACCCTCGAACGAAACCCGGAAGGCTCACTAATTAAACAGCTCTGCCCCAAACTGATTCTTCTTACAGCAATGCTTCCCTCGGGTGAACTCAACCACCAAGGTCGTTACAAATTAGAAATGATACTTTATTAGTTAAACAATTCCTGCCTGACATCCGCTGCAATATTTAAAGAGTGCTTGGAGTCTAAAAGTGGCTTGGATGACAGCGGAGAGTCACTTGTTCCTACTGCTGCATCTGAAAATACTGCAGGCATTTCTGTCCCCCCACTTCGGAGCAGAAGGACCCAAGCTAGTTTCACCTCATGGAAATAAACACAGCTAGGGGTAAGGGGATCTCTCTGTCCTACCCCAGAGAGTTCAGTCTGTGGGGGTGGGGGGATATCCAGGACTCAAATCCCCATGGCACAGACACATGGAGACCCCTGTGTTTGACATCTCTTGTACACAGGACCCCTGTGCCCTCTGTGTGCCCTTGACACAAGTGCCTGATGGATGCCAGAGACTGTCCCCAGCTTCCTCTCAACAAGAAATGCACCTTTTCCCATGAGCCACTATGAGTTTAGGATGACAAAACTCACATGGAATTTTAGACCTTTTCTTAAGATTTTACTATGTGTCTTGGTGAAAGTCACTTCTGAAAACACCACCTGAGTGCTTTAGAGAAGTTCCCCCCTTGGCATATTTGTTCTGCCAAATGTTCATAAATGAGACTGCGCTAATATAGCTGACAGCAAAACTCAGACTATTAAATAACACTTCTTAAAGATCCCCAAGTGTTTTACGAACATGAATTAATTAAGCTGCAGGCCAACCCTGAAAATTATTTAAAGAGATCTTGAACCTTCCTTACTTGCTCAAGAGACATGAAGAGAGGAAGGAACCAAGGTCTGACGAGAACCAAAGCATCCTTATTATCCCCATTTCCACTTATCCACCACACAGCTTTAAGTAACAGCCAAAACCCAATAAACTCAGAATGGATGAAATTTCACCAGGATGACATTAATTCAGTCACTTTTTGTAAGCTCTATGTTGCAAGCCCAGCAATAGCTAAAGAATCTGCAGAACATGGAGCAGACAGGGCTTTGTCTAGTTTTAGGGGAAGTTTGGGGTTTGGAATGATGTGAGTTCCCCCAAAACAGGTTGATTTGTCTGCAAGTTTTACTTGTCAAAAGCAGTTGTCCCAGCTGTTTGAGAAGGCAACCCCCTGTGGCATCAGTGTGAAACAGAGGGGTGGTGGGACCTGGATGAGCCCCTGACTGCCCTGTCCCTTTGGCATCCTGGGTTCTGCCAGAACTCAGCAAAAGGCACCTTTCTATTGCCAAAGGAGCTGACAGAGCAAGACCAGGCAGCTGAGCTCACAAATGGCCCCAACCTTCAGAAGCTGTGACTTGCCCACTTTGTTGTCAGGCAGTTTCCCCCACTGGGCTCTGTGGGGATCAAGTGGCAAAGAGAACAGCCTGGGATACCCAGGCACTGAGCCGGGCATGGAAAAGTTTTTCTATCTGCAAGGAGGCAACTGGGAGGTCAGTACTCCTCTGCACAGATTTGGACCCTCTTAACTTATGAAAAGCTCTGGAAGTTCTGTGCCTCTCAACTCCAGCCTGGGGAATTCCAGAGAAGAGGGAAAAGTTGAGCCATTTTATAGAGCAAAGCTGGTTGTACAGGGTAAAGGTGTAGAGAGCACACTGAGCTGATCTTTAGAGGTACCTGGATCAATACTCTGGAAATATATCTGACTTCCTACCATGAGATGATATTCTTGCAAACACAGCTGGAGGCTTGCTGCTAAGGACACAAAGGCTGGTGCTGGCAAAGGAAGGAGATAGACGGGAGCACACTCTGGATGGCACAGCCTGTTCTGACAGGGCTTGATGTCCCTCTGCTAAAACACTCTCTTCCATCAGCTAAATCTCTTCACCACTTGTTCACTTATGACACTGAGCAGGCTAGGCCAGATCCATCACTTTGCCACCACACAGCATGTCATGTGTTTTAAATCCTCATATCTTTCAGGCTGGCTGCAGTCAAGGAACCCCCACACATAACCAGTTGTGCCTGAACATCCCTCCTCCTCTCCACATGTGTGGGAAAGTTGTAGTTCAGTGTTCAGTGTCCCTCCAAACCTAACCAGGCCAGCAGAAGACAGATGGTTTAATAACATCAGAGCAGCAGAGTCCATTTCCATCCCATTTATACGTTGTGTGGGAGGTAGTTACATGTTGGTTTACCGTCAGCAGTAAGCATTGGAGTTACTCCTAAACTCACAGTTTAGATTGCTTTGTCAACAACATGCAATTTGCCTTTAAAGAAGGTCAGCAAAGAGAAATTACAACATCCATAACTGCACAGAGAGCTGCTGCTGGCCACCAGGAGCAGAAGGAGATGTTTGAATTTACACCTGAAGGACGGGATGCCATCCAGAGGGACCCAGACAAGCTCGAGGGGTGGCCAATGGCAACATCATAAAGTTCCAGGCCATGTGGAAGGTGCTGCACCTGGGTCAGGACAGCCCCTGGTATCAGCCCAGTCTGGGCATGAGCAGCCCCAGAGCAGCCCTGCCCAGAAGGGCTTGGGGGTGCTGTGGGTGAGAGGCTGCACATGCCCCGGCCATGGCACTGCCAGCCCAGAGAGCCAAACGTGTCCTGGGCTGCATCCAGAGCCCCGTGGGCAGCAGGGCAGGGAGGGGATTCTGCCCCTCTGCTCTGCTCTGCTAAGAGTTCTCAGGAGTTCTGAGCAACCTGGTCTAATGGAAGGTGTCCCTGCCCAGGGCAATGGTTTGGAGCTAGATGATCTTCCAGATCTCTCCCAGCCCAAACCCTTCCAGGACTCTGCCCACAGCGCAGTATTGCTGGGTGCTGATCAGTCCACAAGCTAGACGATCTTCCAGGTCTCTCCCAGCCCAAACCCTTCCGGGACTCTGCCCACAGCGCAGTATTGCTGGGTGCTGATCAGTCCACAGCTGGGGTGTAGAGGAGACATTTATGTGTGTGTGACTCCTCTCCACTCCTTGTGCAGGCAGGGTCCATGGCAGACACTGTGCTCACCCATGCCCAGGAAGGACTCATAAAGCACCAAGGAAACTTATCCTGAGCCAACCTAATGACAACACAGAGAGCTTCAACAGTCTCAGTCTGAAGTTTTGCAGGAAATAGAAAAGTGTGAAGCATATGAGAGATTCTTCTCCACAGCTTCCACAACTCAGCCCCAAACAAAGTGGCACATTACTGTTTTCTATGCTCTCTCTGCACAGGGAAGATTCACATTTCCAGTGGCAGCCAGCTGCAGGAAGCTTTCAAAAGTAACTTTAAAGACTGTGGAGTGACACTAGTGTGATTAGTTCCTGGCCAAAGACCCTGCCTAATACAGCAGATTAGTAGAGTATATAAAACATTTGGGAGTACATAAATAAAAGATGATCATCTTGAGAGATTGCTTTCTTGGATCAGTTCTAAAAAGCCTGAAACTGAAAGACTTCACTTAACACAAGACAACTGGATATGAGAATTACAAGGGCATAAAAGCACATTGCATTTACAGCCATTCAACTCATAGCTGGATGAAGACCAGAAAGAAAATCCAGTAATAGATCCACACAAGAGATGTTATCATCCTTCACAATTGGCTCTCATGGATGAGGGGTGAAAAAACACTTCACCAACCCACAGAGGCACATGTATCTCCTTGCTGTCACTCGAGACAAGGGTCCCTCTCCTTACATGTTAGATACTGCTTGCTCATTCACAGGAAAGTTGACATGCTGGTCAGGGGACAGGCTCTGATGCAGGAGCACAAGAAAACAGGCAGCATGGTTTGTGTGGGAGGACTTGGGCAAGAGTTGGGTTCTCCTTTGCTTGATTTCAAGGAGTTTTGCAAATAAAACCCAAAACTCAGAAAATGTGTGAACTTTGGGAGACAAATGAACATCTGCAGACCTTCTGGACCATGGTGATGACTGGGGACAGCAAACCCCCTTCCCACCAGTCCCCACTCCTTACCAGAAGCAAATTGAGTCCTCTCACTCAAACAGGAACAGACACATGGATTTAACATCTCAGACATCCTACCCAAGAGGCTTGAGGTAATTGTAAGTTCCTTGCTAGTGAGAGGACCTTTGCCAACAGCATTGAATGGAAGGAGAGGGGACAGTGACAAGACCTGAAGAGACCTTCTGTGGTTGGGGGAATGCAGCTTAATCTTACCTTGGGCATCTTGCGCAGGTTGGGAGAGAGCTTCAAGCAGGTGATGAGGCCTCGTTCATCTCCAACAATGATAATGGGGTAGGCAGGATTAAACTGGACGTGTGTTGTTTTATTTTTCTTCCGGGTCACCACTAGCTGGGAGCAGAGAGGTTCAAGCTTATTGATGTTCAGATCAAACACATGGGCCTGGGGAAAAAAAAGTAAAGAACACAAAAGGGATTAATTAGGCAAGAGCATCTCTCAGTGACAGAACGATGGCTGAAGAAATCAGAAAGAAAAGGCTCTGTTGAAAAAAACAGCCACAGCACACAATTACCATCTGTGCTCAGGGCTGTGGTCTTCTTTTAAATAACCAGTGTGCAGAAGTCAGCTGCTGCTTGTGAGAACTGCCCCTCTCCTGCAGGGGCTCACGGACAAGGATCACTTCCCTGCTGTGGGTGCAAGCCTTGGCAAGGTTCCAGCTGATCTAGGCTGGAGAAGGCTCAGAGCCAGCACGGCTAACCCCACAGACCTTAATCTCCCTTCTCAGTGTGAGTAATGAGACAAACAGGCGTTAAATCAGAGTCTAACACAGACTGATGCTCAAAATGGGGAATGCTGTCAGAAATTCTGATTACTGCTTATTACAGAACTCTCTAACATTTTCAGCTTAATAATAATAACAACGATAAAGACACAAACCAGTAAGTAATGGGGAAGTGATGGGAACAGCCCTAGTATGATTAGAGTGTACCCTGGGGTAATGCCAGAGAAGAACAGGACAGCTTGGCAGCTCACTCCAGCCCAGACACTACACCTGCACACATATCCTTCTCCCACAGCATCAGGAAAAGTGCCAGGAAATTAGCCAAACAGGAGAAGTGAGGATGGAGAGAGAGAGGTCCAAGGATCCACTCAGGCAGGAGTCCCACTGGCAGGGAATTCAGACCTGTGGCCCAGTGACACAGACCTGCCACATCCCCAGCTGCACAGTAATGCACCCTTCATCGTGCAGAGGAAAGAGTGGCAGTTACTCGAGAGAATGAATTAACTTAACTATCTCCCAATAATTGCAATTATCTCCAGTTACTGATACAGACTGCAAAGGCTAATAAAACATGATGTGCCTCTCTTGCTCAGGGCTGAGGTGAGCCATTTCCAGCATCCTGAATTTCCACCTGGCATCCACCATGAAGACTTTCAACCTTATGTTTCTCTTCCCTTTTCTGTCTTCAGAAAAATTAGGAAGGGAACACTTTATGCTAACAAGTACAGTGGGAATACAGAGGAAATTAGAACTGAATTACTTGTAAAACTCCTTCCAGCTGTGTCTTGTTTACCAGCACTTAAGAGACAAAGGAAACATGTAATTTCAACAGTAAGCCATGCTGACAATTTGAATCTAGGAATTATCTGAAATCAGACAATGCTACTCTATAAAAGCTTATTCCAAAGAGGGTGGAAGGTATCAAATCACTACATGTACTTTCCCATTACGCACCAATGAGTCAGTGAATTTTATCCGAATCCATTTATAGCATAGATCTGGGCCATGTGCAAGCACATGTCCCAGGCAGTCTCATGAGCTGCTGTGTCTTCATGGGAGTAAAAGTCTAGGAATTTGTGCTGTTCATGGTCTGAGCAGGAGAACAAAGGTCTTACAGATGCAAAAAATAAGAAAAGGTACACTGCCTCCAGACTGAAGTAAAATAAAATGGGAAAGTGCTTGAAAAGTGGACAGGGTTGCCAAGACATATTTTGAAGAAATCCATGACAATACAATTCAAGAAGGGAATAAAAAGCATCAGCCACAGACAAGGATTTGCAGTTTGGAGAGCCCTTCCCCAGTCAGCAGAAGCATAGGTGAAAGCACAGCAGCATTTTTATCTGTTCAAATTACTAGATGCCAGCATTACATTGTGAATTTTGACCTGACACTTGAGGTCTCAAAGTCCAGCAAAGGTAACTTCAATTTCCTACCTCTCAACATAAATCAAGGTGGCTCTTCTGGCTTGTATTTTACACTTGCTGTCTTTCTCAGAAAAGAAACAAGCACTCTTTCAAGCACCTCAGTATCCCATGAGCCACACTCATTAAAGATCTGATTTCTTACCTTCATAGAATACATTCTTATTAATTTAGTAATCTAAGAGCCTGGGAAATGCTCACTGATTGAGTAGTACCATTTAATCTAGGGGAAAAAAAAAGTGACATGGAATTAGTGGCCAGGTTTCCTCTTGGCAGCCAGGCCTGCACTGCTCTCCGTAGGGCTGTCAATGTACCCCCCCACACATCCTGCCCAGCCCTGCACTTGGAGAAAGATGGCATGGCCAAAGGCTCAGTACTGGAGTGCTGAGCAATTTAAATTACTCTGGGTGAGGCTGTTTCTCAAAAATGTCACGAACAGCCCAGACAAGCACAATGCCTGGGACAAGAACTTGAAACCATCAGCAATGTGGAGAAGGTCAAAAGCAAACAAGTTTATGAATGTTCCTACTATAAAGCTCCTCTTTTATGAGCTTCTAAACAAATGGGCTTGTTTTCCTTTGCCAAGGGAATCGTGGAAAAGAACAAACTATTTCAGTTCTTCAGCTGGAAACATCAGCCTCCTATCAGCTGTCAGACACAGCAGATGGAGGGGTGGGCCACGGGCACTGAGAAGGACTTGAGAGGCTTTGATTTAGAGACTCACTCTTAGGAGGAAGGGAAACGGGGTCAGAGCAACACTGGTTTTGATGCTTTGGGAGTAGCCTAAAAGGAGCACAGGGCTTCCCACAACACTTGAGGCAGGTTAACAGTGCTGCAAAGCAGCAGAGCTACATGTGGCCAGCGCCATCTGTAGAGCTGCCTAGGGCCTTTTGCCCAAAGAATGGAGACTGAAAACCTGCAGCTCTCCTTGAGACTCTTAGTCCCCTAGTCACAGAGTCCCTAGACCCCTGCTCTGCTGGCTCCGGTCCTGAAATTAAGAATTATGGAGTGGGATCCAGCTGGATCTCCCATCAGAGATGAGAGAGAATCACCAACAACAGGCAGTTTTCTCTCCATCCCACTGCCATGGCGGCCCCTGCCCCAAGAGCACTGCTTGCACACAGAGCTGGCCTCCCAGGTCTTGCCAGATGAGGCCTCTCAGAGTCCGTGACCCAGAGAAGAGCAACCATGACCCACACAAGTGGTACCCAACCCCATGTGTGACTCAAGTATCAAATTCCTGGGGAGCCAGGACGACCAGAGCCATGTCCAAACCCTCCTTCATGAAGCACATGTTCCAGGGCACCCATCCAGCAGCACCCAGACAAGAACTGATACTCAGATGCTGTCAGGCAGGTGGTACAAAAGGGAATTTTTATAAAATGTTGCTTGTGTCATTATCCTTTCAGAGTTTACAAACCAGTGAGAGTCCTCTTCTGCCAGCTCTGCATGCCTCTTCTCACGCAGTCAAGGCTGGTCTCTCACTGCAGGTGCTGAGACCTGGGGCCATCACATTTTTTCACCCACATTTGCTCATCCAGGAGCAATTTAGAAACTAAAGAGTGAAGGTTTCAAACCTCTGGTTTTCAGACCTCAAAAATGTTTCCATTTTGGTGTACATCAGCAGGCAAGGAAGAAAAAGCCTCCTGACAAACTCATTTCAATACTTTCTGCAGATTCTGTAGAAACAAGTGAGGAATCTGGAGCACATGCTGCTTGCAGACCACAGCAGACACCTTATTTTTTTCTGCTAATGAGCTAAAAAAACAATGAGTAAGGGCATTTCAGTTCTTGTTCACAGAGTACTTAGGAACAATATGTGGTCACTTGCTTAAAGGAACATAAATCAGGCTCCAAGGACAAGAAACATGGAAAAAGACACAAAGAGAGACGTTTAAAAAAATCTGAAAATGTGTGAAATAGAAAAATGCAAGCATTGCCTTCTGTTTCACCCATAACTACAGAATAAAACTCTGAACAGTAACCAATTACTCTGACAGCAATTTTATTTATGATCCTTGTAAACCTTCATGCCTGCTCCAAGAAAGTGCAGGGGAAGATGTAACATCTTCCAAATGAAGCCCAAGATGCTGAGTAAAGCAGCTCCTTGCAGCACGGGGATTTATGAGCTGGTATCAACCACAATCAAAAGAAACCTAGACCCACACTACTGAAGTGCTGGACAGGCTGGTAGTAGATAAGCCAGGCAGATGTTCAAAGCAAATTTCTTGATGGAAGGGCAGCAATTCTGCTAAGTCCCTGAAAACAAGCACTGAGCCCATTTTCCTCTGAGGTAGGACCAAGTGAATTCTCCAGTTTCTGATGCTTTTTATCCAATTAGAACAATTTTAAACTGCCATCACAGTAACAACAGAGTTTCTCTTCATGCTTGATGTACAGGCAATAATGGATCTAAGTCTATTGTGTCATCGTTGCAGAAAATGCTTGACATAAATGAGCTGCTTTGATGCTTGACTTCCAAACAGCCAGAGAAGAAATCCAGCTCAGTCTTATCCAGACCAACAGCTCCTCTGTCTATAAATCATGCTAATGTGCTCCACCTCCCAAAATTCAGCTGTTCCCCACTGCAACTCCACATAGCTCCTCTGAAAGCATGGCTCAGTGCATGTCCAAGGCAAGTACCACAGCTCCAATACCAAACCACATTCAGAGTTTTGGACTTATTTTTCCCCACCTGCTCCACCAACTGCACTTACAGCTGGAAAGCCAGCCCAGGCTCTTTTCTGCTTGGCATCTCTGGGGTGACTTGGACACCTCTGTCCTTATACCCTTTTGCTCTCTGCCCTGAGGCAACAGGAAGGGAAATGCAGGGGGATGTGGGGGGAAGCAGAACCCTTGGCAGAACTTCTCTGCCAGCAGAACAAATGACTAGATTTTTGTGGCTCATGAAGAAGGGAGCTGAAGAGCTACTTTGACTGATACTGTCTTATTTTGTCCTCAAACTCCTACTGAATCTGCCACGGCTGGAGCCTTTCCTGTACTTTTATTCCAGTCTTACAAGCCTTCCTTCCCCAGCAGTGGGCTGGACAATGTTAGGATCTTCAAAAACATCCTGATGGCATCAGGAACCAAGACTGGGGGGAAATATATATGTGTGTAAGAACAAGGCAGATATGCCTGGTAACTTGGCAACAAAGAATAAAATCAGTGTAAGAGCAAAAGGTGGGGGATAATTTAATACCATGCTGCCCTTTACCAGTTGACATCTCTTTCAGAGCTTGGCTTTCACTGTCCTTTTGATCGATTTACCTCATTTTCTTGACTGAATCATGATCCCTCTTCCATTCGCAAACTCCACAGATGATTTGTTTCAAACTCTCAGGTAATACATTTAACAAGTGGGCAGGCCACCCCCAGACTCTGTCTAGCACCATGGCAGCTACTGGAGCATGCCAAAGGCACGGGCCAGGCAGGGCAGCCCAGCTTGCTCTGCACTGGAGACCTTAGTTTGCTTGATTTCTATAATGCCACTGTGGCAAGAACAGGTTGCAATACAGTTAATTTTCACTAGCAGGACATTTTTAATTTACAAATGAATGTTGCAAGATAGTTCTTGATCCTCTGACATGCAGGGCAGTCTGGGTCCTGGCAGGAGTAAAGGAGACCCGACTCAGAAAACATTACTTGCCTTCTGCAATGGCAACACAGGGATCCTGAACCTCAGTGGTCCTGATCATAAAATCCATGTCATTTCGCAGCACTTTCATGGTACTGGTGAAAGAACAGGCTCCAGCTCTGTTACAGGTATGTTCAGAGGCAGCTTTCTGCTTGGAAGATGAGCAGGCATGTGTGAAATCTACTTCTTGGGCGGAGCCAGCCAGGAGCCAGCTGCATGTTCTGAGGTATGGGAGAGGGCTAAGCTCATGCCTCTGTCCTGCAGCAACCCAGCCTGATGCTTCAGGGCACATGACACAGCAGGGAAAAGAATGCCTGTCACCTGATTTAACTGTAGGGCTGCATCTCTTATCTTTTCCTCATTCAGTAAGAACTGGGTCATTCCAAATTTGACATGGTAGGAAAACAGCATCAGCCTTAGGTGATTTGACTCAGCTCCCACAAGTCAGTAAGAAATCAAAGCCTCAGCACGAAGAACTGCTATTCATTCAGACAAGCTGAGGACCATTTGGCCTCTTCTGGAAACCCCAAGACATTGTTTTGCAAGAAAGTGCTTGTTCATGCAAGTGAAATTCCTTGCCAGTCACCAGTTCTGCCACCCTGGCTCTCCCCTGAATGTCTCAGTGTTTAGGATAAAGCAATGTTCCTGAAGTCAACCTGTAAAGCATGGGCTACATTCCCTTCCTCTGACCTACCAGCCCTGTTACTTTTAAGAACAGCACTAGATTGGTTTTATGTGATACAGCCCTAGTAAAACCTTATTAGACTGCCTGCTCCTTGATCTACCAGTGCTCACAAATAGAACAACCAATGATTTGTCCCAGAATCTTTATAGGGTAGCTTGTTTAGGCTGGTTAATCTCTTCTGCATTGTCACAGTACTGAATACTGGGCAACGAGTCTTTCTTTCCAGTCTCCTGACACTTCCCTATTCTTACGTCCACCAGAAATACCTGATAAAGAACAGGTTTCAACCAGCCCTTTAAGTGTCCCATGGCAAACCTCCCAAGGCTGAGCTACCTGAATGCACGCCCCAGTAGTGCCAGTCCCCCTGTGCTCTCTCTGCTGTGACCCACAGTCAGTGGGTCATTCAGTCCCTGATGCAGGCTGAAGCTTCATCTCTTCTCATGCTGGCAGGCTCCTGGCTATGCCCTGCCAGAGAGAGTCAGCTCTGCAGCCTGGGGCAAGGGCAAGGGCAGGCCGTGGCACAAGAAAGGGCAGCAGCACATCTGATGGGAGAGGCAGGCACTGCTCTCTGCCACCTGCACCCCATGGCAGGCCAGCAAAGCTGCTCACAGGGCAGGCACTGAACTGCCATGGTTCGGAGACTGGCATTTAAAATGAACCCGCACAGATTGCAGGTCATCATAAAATGCCAAGGAATAAAGATCAAGGTTCAGGAGCTGCTATCTCTGCACAGAAGGATTTGACAGACAGCTGGAGGCTCTCAGTGGCCAAAACAACAAAAGTCCAAACTTGCAAATTCAAACCTAAGTGAGGAGCCATTCCTAGCAGTGAATTAATAAATTAACTAAGAGCAGAGAGGGGCAGCTTTATAAACTCTTGCAGATTCTCCTGATGGACTCTGTGCTTCTAGTAGGTCTTTATGCAAAGTCTAACAGATTAATCAATACACAAAATCTTTTGAGATGCTGTCTAAGTAATTTTTTTATTTACACATCCATGAAGCAGAAAAAGGCAAACTTGGTTTCTGTGTGCCTGAATAAACTAGTTAATCTCAGCGGATCAGTTTTGTCAAAATGCCATATTTCATAATCTGAAAGAGCAATGGCTTTTGTAATGAAAAACTGGCCTGTGAGCCTCTCTGCAAAAAAAAAAAAGCAATTCCTAAAAAGCCATCAACAAAAGGGGTTTAAATTTGACTTTGTGCTGAAACTAGCTACAATGCTGATAAAGTCACCTCACCTGCAATCAGTAGCTAATGGATGTGAGTGAGCAGTAGTGTCCCAAGATGCCTGATGCTCATTTTGAGGCTTGGAGACCACTAGACCATGCTATGATGGGATGGGGGCTGCATCAGTATAGAAATGAGGGCTCAGAGCCTGCCATAGTAAACCAAAGTCTTCCAGGCCAGCTTTATTCCCTAAAATAGCTGCTAGTGGAGAGAAATGCTGATGTACAAAGAGTCTGGTGGCAGAAGGAGGAGAATGGGGAACAGTCTAATTGGCACAAAGTGAAGGCAGCATTAATTTTGGGACTCTGACCATCTATCTCATTGAGCACTGACATGCCACCAGCCCTTGTTCTAAAGCTGACTCTCCAGCAGTCCACATCAATCTCAAAGATTCAGCAGGGAATAAGAATGAGCCTTTTAGGTTTTGCAGCAGAAGAAAATGAACAGTTTTACAAGAAAGAGCCACTTATCCTGCAAATACAATTTCAAGGCCATTTTAAGAAAGCTCCCACTTGCTTCAGCCTACTCAAAGGTCTTTTTGGGTGATGGCAAAGAGTCTCATGCTCATTCAGTGTCTCTACACCCCTGCAATTGCCCTGGTCATGGTGCTGAGAGCCAGGAAAGACCTTGTCCCAGCCCTGCAGAGCTAGTGGTAGCCCCACACGGTATGGATAATGCCCCTGGGCTACTGCAGAAGGAGAGGAGGAAAAACTCAAATGCAGCAAGGGCATTTGTAGTCATGTTCACAGTCCTGACACCTCTGAGCAAAAGTATCAACAAATGAGAGGCCTTGCTGGCACCCCTGATTCATGCCCTACAAGGAGAGGCAGAACTAAGTCAAAAATACCCAGGGAAATATTTGCAAGCCTGAAAGGTTTAACAAGCCTTTTGTCTGCAAAATCATTCATGCTTTAAAGATAGAGTTTGGCTTTTGCTTCAAATCCATGCTAAATGGGCAGCAAGTTTCTGCAAATTGCTCTGTGTACACTCACACATGTGCCAGCACTAAGCAAGTGCTTCTCTCTTCACTGAGAAAGGATGGCATCAAGACCAGCTGGCAAAATAACCTTGGCATGTTATCATGTGAGTTAGATTCAACAGAAAGCTGGTCTTCAAGGCTTCACATTCAAAACAGTTGTACAAACAGTAAAATAGGTTTATATAAGCAGGAAAGAGCACACTTGCTTCCTGAGCAGCAGCACAAACCATTAACTAACTTCCTGAAGGTTTGGGTTGTTTAAAGTATTTCACTTCTTGAAAGGTCAACAGTTTCACTAATGGGGAAAAGCCCTGGAGCAAATGTCTGACCAGTTTTCTCTGCAGAGTGAACACTGGGATGGCATTTATCTTGAGGCTATCAATGTTTACTACTGGTTATAACAGGACCTTCCTCTTGCTGCACTACTAATGAATAACACAGCCCACAAAAACACGAGAGAGAATGGACTTGTACTGTGTGCAAGCCTGTGGTAAAACCCCTGGGATCCTCCTTTTCACACAGGACAATTCATAGGGTCATAGGATCAGAAGGCAATTCAGGTTGAAGGAGACTCACAGAAGTCTCTCACCTTCTGCTTAAAGAAGGGTCAGCCCTGAGGACAGATGTGGTTTTCCAGGGCTCTGTCCAATCTGGTCTTGAAGCCTTCCACAGACAGAGACAGCACAGCCTCTCTGAGCAAGCTATTTCACTACCTGACTGCCTTCAGAGCTAAAGTATTTTCCATATATCCATTTCAACTCACTCCAGCTGCTGTGTGTCATCATCACTTCATGTGTTGCTGTGAAGATCTTGGCTCAAACTTCTCAGTGACCTCCTTGAAGATAGTGGCAGGCTGCTGGGCTCTTTCTCCAGGCCAAAAAAAAACAGTTTGACCACACCATCACACGCATTGCTTAGGGCAGCCGTGGCCCACAGCCTGGGATCCAGCCAGGGGGACACTTGTGATATGAGTCTTTGGCTTTTTTAAGAACAATTCATGCATGAATTCTGCACACACAGAAGCTGAGAAAATGTCAACACCATTTCATTCTTTAATGAAAGTAAGTAAAAGAAGACCAAGAGGAAACTTCAGGTATGAATCCCAGTTTTACATGTTTCAATTATTTTTTCCTATTTTAAATGTAACTTTAAGATGAACTTAGAGCAAACTCCCAAAAGCAAATACTTCTAAATGCTGCAAGATTGAATTAAACCCCTTCCATTTCTCTGCCCTCTGTCCTTACAATAAGCTGACCAATATCTCCACATTTCCTAAATGGAAGTGTCCAGATATTCAAATCCACCTCCATTTTTTTATTTCCAAAGAGAGTCTCTCATCCCAGCCAGCCTTTTCTTCCTGTCAGGCTTTTACCATCTACAACACAAGGTATTCTCTTTTATGAATCTCTGTTTATGATCTTTCTGAAATAAAATGATCAGCAAGCAGAGCAGGAAACTAAGGAAATTAACCAGAACATGATGGAGAGCAATAGTAGCAGTTATTATCCACTGCACCAGAAGTGGAATGTGCACACTTGGGTTATTTCTGAAGAGCAATGCTGTCCAAAGCAGATGCCCAGCTGCCAACAAACACATTTTATCATAATGACCCTGATATTTAGAGCTTTTATTAAATCCCTACCTCCTGGATTCATGGGGATTGAGAGATTTTTATATACTAAAATGTCCCAATTTCCAAGTCAATCTTAAGGGACTCATACATGTTTTGGACATATAGCCTCAGCCTGAATAAGGAAAAGTGTTTTGCAGAATATTCCAGGTATCTCTTGAAGACTGCAATTAGGGCCTGATTTTAAAACCACCTCCAGGCAACCTTCAAATTTTGCAGGCATGATTATGTGCAGATGCCAAGGCAGAGGCTGTTCACAAACAGGAGGCCTTTAATGTTTTATTTTCTGGCTTCATGTTCTGTATTTTTCTGTTCTGGAGAATCATAGAACATCCTGTTAATGCAGATTTTTTTTCTCCAGCATTAATGGAGCCTGCCCTTTGCGAGGCACTGAGTTATTCACAAGTGCACTCTGCTACAAAGTGGAATATGTCCAGAATAGAAAAGGCTGTAAACAACTATTTATTCCACTTCCACTGCAGATCTAGAAGGTTCTGTTCAACAACAGCAACTAAGCCATGTCTCAGACACACCCTGCTGCAGGCAGCATGGTTTGTAGTTAACAGAGAGACCCAGTATTCCTGTCAGCTTCAGCCCTGGCCAGCCTACTGCAATAGGAAGGCAGCTCCTGCCTGGACTTGTTCTGCTAGCCAGCCCAGTTTTGGGCTGCTCCTGGCTGATAGCCACTCTTCTCAGAGTCTGGGATAGAAGGCATACAGCAGAATTAGATTCAGTTAAATTAGGCTCTATTTAAGATTACTGAATTAGATGCAAGAATAGCCAAGTGAGATACCCTAGGTGCAGTGCTGCCAACTCAAATAGGCTTTTCCCTTATCAGTAGCCTCATATAGACTCCAAGTCCATGGAAGCTGTGGCTAATGTGGCTAGAACAAGCTGTGGGTGGGATGGGAAGACCCCACAGCACCAACTCTTGCTAAGACCACAACAGTTTCTCTGCAGTAGGTAAAGCTCTGAGAAAGAACTCAAGTGGCATGAGGCATCTCTAGAGATGAACTCACTGCCAAAACGTGACCATGTAAGTAGGAAATCCAAGTACACACAGTGTTTACCCTCCATCTGTTCATGCTGCCAGCACGTATCCCTGTTTGCAGACATCTCCATCCTTTTCCCCACAGTCAGGCACCAGGACACAGCTGGGGCACTCACAGCTCCCAGCCCTGCTTACCCTAGCACTCAATCAAAGCTGTGACTGCCAGCAGAACCCTTGCACACTCAATGTCACTTGTGGAAAACAAGTCCAAGGATGTGACTGATCACTGAACACACTCACTGCCTTCATGCAGGCCTTTCATTTGGTCTGTGGGAGACTGGGGACAGACAGATCCACAAAAGAAGGACCCAATCCTGACCCTGACTGTGAAGGAAGAGCATCAACATTCTGTGGGCCATGGCACCCTGAGCTTTCCAGGGAGAACAGGTGATGCAGTGAAGAGATTTCTATTGCTTAGGAGAGACAAATTCACAGCCTGAGCCAGTGTATCAGTGAAATTATTTTCTTGCTATAACATAAAGGTTAAACTACAATAAAGTAGCCAAGGCATCAATTCAATGATAGGGACATACAAAGGCTATCCTTTTGCTAGAGTAATTCTGGCCAAAATTTACAGACTTTCAAGTTTATACCAGTTAAACATAAAGCTCATGGTATTACAGCAATGTGCTCTCACAGCATTCAACAAGTATTGATGGATAGCTACATGTCCTGGCTACTTGCCAATCCCAAATTAAACATCTGAGCTACTGCAACACATGGCTAGAGGCAAAAATGTAACTGCCATCATGCCAATATTAGGACTGGCCTACAGAATTCATTACCAAACTATTACTCTTAGAGACAGCCTCACATGATAGAAAAATGTTGATTTTATTTAACTGGAACAAAGTTCTCTTGGCTGACCCTGGGCATATTACTATAAATGATTTTGAAATATCAGTGTAAGTATACAACCACTTTATTCTACTGTTGCTCTACACATTTAAAGCTCAGAAACAATGCCCTGATGTCAGCTCGTATAGGGGAGTTCTGATCTGGAACATTATCCCCAGGGATGTACTGGGGATTTCATATTGAGGAAATTCAGTGTTTTAGTCATGCATAACCATGGGCAAGTTGCACACCTGCACTCACATGGTTAACAGGAGAGCAGGGAAGGACTTGTTGCATTTGCAACACCTACTTTGAGAAGGACTGAGAGATTCATGCCCAGGGATGTGTATGCCAAAGGCAGGAAAGCATAGGAAAGGGTGGGTTCCTGCTGTGGCTCCCTGATATACCTGGCCAGGATTGGGCTGGCCCCTTCCCATGCTCAGCCCTAATCTCCTTTGACTTTCTCCCAGCTCGAATCAGAGCAGTGTTGCTCCCAGCCTCTCACCTGGCCATCAATGGTGACTGCAGCAAACACCGTGGAGGAGTAAGGAGACCACGCAACATCCCCTACAGCAGTACCCAGGTCATAAACAAACAATGGAGTCCTGTAAAAAAAGACACAGAGAGAAGAATTCATGTAAACACATGCCACTCTGGAAGTGTAACACTGAGCCATGAACACCCGGCTGTTGCAGAAGTGGGAGATGGGGTGTTTCTCTGTCAGATAACAGCCAGGGTCTGAGCCAAAGGCAAAGCTGAGCACCAACACAAATGGGTCAGGATTTGACCTGCTGCAATGAGAAGAGAGGTAGCATCTTTCTTTCTTTCTTTGTTTCTGAAAGCATTTTGAAAACTTCTTCCCAACACACACAGCAAGATGAAGTCTCTCTGGTTAATATTAAAAATCATATGGGAAAGAATGGTCTCCCTTCTCTGGACTTCTGACAACAACATTGAATATCAGAGCAGTATTGGCAACAGGAAATATGTGACTCTGACTGATCCACAACAAAATCAATTTCCTGATTGAAACCAGACATTCCTTAACCACTAAGCCTGAACTTCATTCCATATTTCAAAATGCTCCAGTTTTTTTTTCTTCTCTGGCTCTTAGGAGGTTTCTGGCCCCTGAAGCTAGAAACCAGTCCCTGACATTTCTCTATAGCATTTCTCTGCCACAGTAGGCCCTGCCTGAAGGAAGCCTGATTTGGAGTAAAGCAGTCAGGCTCTGTGGTGACGATGCTGCTTGACAAGTTACTGGAGCAGCCAATGCTGTATCTCATATTTCGTATCTGAGGAGTACAAATCTGAGTACAAAAAATAAAAAAGCAATTAGCATTATCAACACCTGAGAAGGAAAACTGAGACTAAGGTATGAACAGAGTCAATGTGTGCTGCTGGCAGGTCAGGCTGGACCTCCTCACCCACACCAGAACCCGGCAGGACCTACTTGATGGTGTGATCCCAGATCTTGACTGTCCAGTCAGAGCTGCAGGAAATGAAGACTTTCGAATGGAAGGGATTCCAGCTGACTGCGTCCACAGCCATCTGATGGGCTTCAAACACATCCAGAAACAGGCTTGAATAACTTTTTGAACACTGCAATGGAAAGAGCTACTCAGTAATCAGAGCTAGACCTCCTGAAGCTTAAATTCATGTAGAAGATACCTCTGATTACTTGTATGGCCTCTCAGGATCTTCTGGGCTGGCTGGGAAGAGGCGGCTGGTACCCAGAGGTGCTACAGAAAATCAATAATTTAGCACATGCTGTTTCACCCCACTTGCAGGCAACATCCTGCTCCCCTCTGCAACACACAGAGAAAGGAATTGAAGTTGTCTGGTTGGATTTAAACAGCCAGGCCCCAGAGACCATTCTCCACTGTGGGAGCTATATTGCCTTCCTGCCAGCCTGGGCTCCTGCTGTGCTTCTCCTGTGTAAAAGGTTCATAAGAAAGGCAGGGGAAAACATCCCTGTGCTGCTCAGGAGCACTGTGTGCTCACAGTACCATGTACTGCTCAGAAGCACAAATGCTCACAGCGCTGTGTGCGTTTGAAGTGTCACAGTTAAAACCTTCAGTAACACTGCTCTCAGCACAAGAATGTCCTGCTGGTGCCTTTCTCTAAATAATTTTAAAAGGTGCTGTAAGCCCTCTCCTGTCACCACCCTGGGCAGCCTGCTCAGAGAGCCTGCCCCATCGTACAACTCTGCAGCTCTTTCTGTTGTGCCGCTTGAGACTTCCCAGAGCAGAGTGAGAACCACAGAGGCTGTCCAAGACTCAGGCATGTCCCTGACAGGCCAGGGGGCCCCACTGAATGGCAGCCAACAGCAGCCTGTGAACTGGACAATACCTACACAGACATGCAAGCATCACAGCTGTGGGTGCTGCTGAATTGCAAAAGAAGGATGTCTTCAAGAGCTGGAAAAGGAAAACATTTGGGACCCTTGGAAAAGTCACTTTGTGTGTGAGCTTATGAAGCAGAGAGAAATTACTATCTAATTGGCTGCAAGGGGACTTGATCCAGATCCTGTCAGTTCTGTGTACATGGAAATTTTAGGTTATCCTTCCCAAACCTCCTTGCTTCCAAGCACTTTAGAGGCTTCCTTTACTAGAAACAGAGACTCCATCTCACATGAAACATCCTTTTGCTTGTGTTCTCAAACAAGCTGTATTCATACAGCAGCTTGGAGTTAGTTTCAGGATTTTCTGCTGGTTTGTCTCACTACTGTCACAGCAATGACTTTTCATTACTCCCTACCGAATGCAGCACCACATCATCTGCCCAAGCAGCAGGATTGCTGAAGTGTTACGTGCCTTTAACCCTTGCAAACCAAAGATCTAACTAATCATAAGGCTTAACTGTTTATTACAAGTGACACTTACTGTCTGGGTACTGTTCACTGGTGCAGGCAGTGGAATAAGGGCGCTAAACCATTCCCACAGTAGCAGGTCCTACATCCCTGAGAGCCTTGTTGTGGTAGGAAATGGAAACAACAAAGTGGCTCATGTTCCATTGAGATTTACTGACAGTGTCTATAGCTGTCTAATAGTTCATTGCATGACTGTATTGCTGCCCCTGCATTTAATTGTGGGACAGAAATCTCCTTTAATGCTATGTTTCGTAATGTTACTTCATAATTCTTAATGTTCAGCCATCAGGAAAATCAGTACTTGGCTTGTTTTGAAAGTCACTTTGCTGGAAACAGACAGGATGGGTCACAAGTAATTAACACAGAGAGAAGCTGCTTTGTCCATCTGTCCTTTCAAGTGTGTGGACTGAATGTCCCTAATACCTGAAAACTTTGAAGAGCGAGATGTTAACCAGATTTGTCTGTCTCCAACAGAATTGTAATGATCAGTGTCCTGTTTTCAAAGGCTTGTGGGGGCTAAGCCCTTGATCAGTGCAGCTCTGGGCACTGGTACAGGAGATCCTTCATGCTCTGGGATGTGTTCATCTAGAGAACTGCCTTTGCAATCTCCATGAAAGAAAGAGATCTGCATTTTTTTCTATGAAATCAGCAGCAAAAAGATTTTTGTAGACTCCCACCTGTGTCCCTCATGAGAAATGAACCTTGCATGTGTGCTTTAGCCTAAAGGCATCCACTGTGCTCTGGCAGTGCCTGCCAGTCCCACACCACATTAACCACAACTCTTATAATTATCTCTGAGTGCAAGACAGGGCTGCTTTCTTCCCAAGATGCATTTTGAAGAAACACCACAAACTTGAGAAAAAGCTCAGAAAAGAAGTATGACTTTAATGAATAAAAACAGTTTCTGAGCTAACTAGAACTACTGGCAAAGTCTTTCCCTACTATTCAGTTCAAGAACCCTAGAATTATTAGATATGTCAGTATGAAAACAGAACCACTGGAATATGTGACACCTAAGTCCTGACAGGAGAGCTTTGAAGAGGATGACTAGATTCAGAGAGAAGGAATTTGTGCAGCCTCTCTGATCTTCTAGAGCACTGCTCCAATTTGCTGGGAGTGTTTTTCTCCTACTTAAATGACGGTAGACGTGTTTGAATGGTAAACAATATTTTTATGATGAGACAGAAATGCAAAAATACGTCTATGGCAATACAGGAAACCAGTCAAAGATGACTCTTGACAAGGCTACAGAATGTGGGGGAGGAACACCGGGAGAAAAGGAGAACTCTGAGGACACAAAACTTATGAATAATCTTCATCAACAGCGCTTCAGTTTACGCTAGACATTAGTCCGACACAAAACTCTCCCACATACCTGGTGAATTGGTGGTTATTACTGCCCTTATAAGGCAGAGAGTTTCTTCAGTTCACTAACAGGAACAGAGAGAATCTACGCAATACAGAAATCAAAGAGCAATTTTTTTCAGAGAAGTTTGTATCTGGCAACAGAAAGACAGTACTGCCCAGCACTGGCACTTTCAGGCAGCTCAGGACATCCAGATGCTCTTTAGAAACCAGACACAAATGTGTCCCATGTTGTGGTGGACAGGCTGTCAGCAGCTACACCAGATGCTCTCCTGGTTTTAGCTCAGTGACTGATTGTACAGGTATGTAACAGAAATGCTGATTTGCAGAAAGGCTCACAAGTAGAAACCAAGGCACATGAACACACAAGGAGGAACAATAGGAAATGGTAAGAGAAAGAACCTGTGGTAATTAATGAAAAATTCAGTCAGTCCAGGAACCAGACAACCAGACAGAACACAGACAGAAGCCCCAAAGATAACGTGATAAGATGGAGAACAGAACTCAAACCATAAAATATTCAGACAAGGAAAACAGCTTTGCCTAATACAAAGCAAGGCTAAACACTGAGGCAAATGATCTCTCTACTACTAAAGGATCATTGGAAGTCAGAGCCTGTCCAGAAAACAGTTTGTCATCCTGTTTTAGGGAAAACTCAAGTGATGTGATAAGGATTCAACCATCATGCTTTGTCATCTGTAATAATAGTAATAATAATAATAACAATAACAACAATAATAGTATAAGAGAATCAGTGTGAGTAAAATTAGTTTTGTTTAAAATTAGAATAACCTTTTCTTCTAGTCAGTCTTGCACTAGGTTTTATTATGTTCATTTGTTACTCTCAAAAAAACTGCCTAACACTGAAAAGAACCAAAGCCATTCTTACATGAGTATATTCAAATTTCCTCACAATTTTTCTATTGAAGGCCTCTTTACTGGAAGTTATTGTGACCAGAGACTTAGAGCCACAATGTTTCAACATGAATCTCAGAGACTATATTTTCTGATGTCAAGCTGAACAATTCCTAAACAGCAAGTAAGATATGCAAAAAAGCATTCAGAATTGAGTTACAGAATCATATTAATGCAGAAACAGTTTCTCCTCTACAAAGAAGGGCAATAGATTAGTCTGTGTGTAATTTAGATAATGATTTCTTGGCTTCAGAAACACTATTAACAAAGCCATTTTCAGAACTTCACTGTAATTGTTCTGCAGCTAAAGAATTAACATATTATCACACTATTTGTGGGTATGCCTGCTTTTTGGGGAAATAAAAAAAAAAAGAGTTTCTCTGGAATTCACTTTTCTAGTTTATTTAATAAATTGGAATTTTATTTCCAATTTATTTAATGAATAATCTAAAATCTAACCCATGGGGACAGCAGCTCATGTTTGACCCCTGACTCAGACAGCACGTGAGGAGCCTGTCCATCTCACTAAAGATGCAAGTGCAGCATAGAGATCTGAGCAGGTCACTCCTGCTTGGTGCAGCCACAGGACCTGAGAGCTGCTCAGGGACTGCCCCTGCTCCCAGTATCCAAGTGGAACAAGGCTGCAGGAGGCAGTCCATGGGCAGTTCCAGTAAGGGATTCAGATGTGCAGTGTTTCAGTAAAGTATGTGATGGAGGTGCATGGCATTCCTTGAGAAATGTCTGGAGCAGCAGCTGACCCCAAAACTTTTGAAACTGCTTGTAGCAAGCTTTTGGGGGATGCTAAGGGTGGAACCACTCTTCCCCATGTCTTTTGTAGATACTGTAAAAGCCTGTTCATGCTACACACAAGATTTCTCTTCCCTATGTTGACCCCGACAGTCAGATTGAAGATAGGCTCTTCCTGCCTGTGGGAACAGTGAGGTTTTATATGGCTTGTTGCGTGATGTGAGAAAGGTCACTTTTCACTAAGGCACATCAATGCAAGAATGTTGCTTACCAGTAACCCTGACAATGAAAGGGGAGATGCTATGTATCAGTATCCCCCCACATTTGTTCACACAAGAACTGCTAAAATATCTGCATGGCTTCATGGCTGGGATCACTTCTCATGTTAAAACCCCAACCTAGTTCCAGTTTCACTGAAGATGACCTAAGGCAGAAACACCTACAGCTTTTTCAATGCCAAATTGTCTCCTGACCAGTGCTTCTCCATGAAAAGTTTCCTTTCCTGTGTAACTCAGCCGGGACACAATCCTGAATATTTCTCCTGATGGCCCCTATCTCACACTGACATACAGTGCCACGCTCACCTACATCCATCACTCACCCAAACACAGAGGAATTTAAAACCTGTGGTTCCTTACTGCCTTTTGGTCAGGACTAAACACAACAGTACCCACCCATTTAGATTTCAATACTCAGGACACCAACTCTTGTGGGTGACCAGACAACTCAGAACACCTGCCCATGATTATTGTGGTGTGATGTCATGATTTGCCTCAGTTTCCCCTGGGTTCTCCCTGAAATCTCCTTCCCCAGGTGGGGTGTCAATCACCCTTCCTTTCCCCACCCTTGACCCCTGCTGGGCACTGTCTACCAACCCAGAAATTCCAAGGAGAGCGTCGAGCAATTGGCAGGTTCAAAGGATGCTCTCCACCCCCTGGGGGGCCATTGGCCCACCCAGGTGTCCCTCTCACCTGAGACCCCCTCCCCTGTGCCAGGTTGGTGCTCCCTGGGTCCCCTCCCCTGCCCCCTGTCCAGGTAAAAGGACGAGGAGACCACGCGGTCGGGGTTCTGGTGGAGAATTCTGTTAGAGAGTTCATTGGAGTTATTGCAAGATTCAGAGACCGTGCCACCAAATAAAAACTCTGGATTAAAAACTCTCTACGGGACCCGCTCCTTTCTTCACCTCGCCTTAAAGGTTTCTCCAGCTCAGGAAGGCCAGAGGAGTGACCCCTCACAGCGAGCTCCAGCCCGCAGGCACTGGGGCTCGGGGCGTGCCCGGATTGTCCCCACATGCCCAGTGTGACCACAGGCACTGAACAGCGACTCTGGGGAGAAAACACCACGGGTGCTGCTGTTCGGTCAGCAGCCGAGCCCAGACAGACCAAGGCAGTCCCATCTGTAATATTGGTACGCTCCAATACATGATGTATGGATGTTTTGTGTTCTGAAAGCACCAACAAAAAACCAGTGCACCTACCCACTGCCCACTGCCAACAGCTCAGCTGCCCACTCCTCCCACCTGCCTTCTGTACCTATCTTGTCCAAAGCAAGTAAGCACTACTCAGAAATCCTCCCTAGATACTGCCTGGCAGAGGAAGAGATTTCAATCAGCATCACCCCTCTGCAAGGGATACATATTTGTTAAGCATATCTTGCCTAAATGATTGATACTGATTTTAGGATGTGATTTCCTTTGGATTGTTATTCTGATTCAGGTTCATTTTGCAGGTGGGATATGGGGGAAGGAGTTCAGATCATCCTCTAGGGATGGCTGGATGCATCTGCTCTGCAGGTCAGCCTCCTGCTGATTGTCCACCCCCCACCATGAAGGGCTGTGGCTACAGATTTAACAGAGCCCCAGAGCCAGCTCAGAGGAATGCTGTGCAAATAACAGTTGTATTAGGAAGGACTGCTGGCTTTATTTTCAAGGCTAAATACAGCAGAACTCAAAACTTCCTATTTTTAACTCAATTTCTCAAGAAAACATGACGCCTGTGTCCTTCTGTGTGCTCGTCTCTCTTCACAAACAACTTTTGCCCTCGCTGGCATTTTCAGCCAAAGCTGGCTGCATGTGGGATGTGGTAACATCAAGATCTTACAGATTCTGTGAAAAGCAATGGCCAGAGAGGACAAAACATCTGGGCAGTGTCCCCAGTGTGGGAAGGGCAAGCACGATGTGGCTGCAGCACTCACCACACGGCTGGCTGACAGCTCCAGCCTGGCACGGGGAACCACGGCACCAGGCTGCAGGAGGGCACTGCAGGAGAGGTAGGAGCACTGTCTGCAGGAAATAAGGGTTATAGTGTGGAGGTGGGATCACTAAGCTGGGAACAGCGTGGGGTGATCAGGAGTAGGAAGGCTTGGGTATGTAGCAATGGACTAGAGATAGGAGAGCAAGGAGAAATGGGACTGGTAAAGGATCTAGAAAGATCTCAGATGTCTTTTTCAGCCTAAATGATTCTATGAGTCCATGTGATTGTGGAAGGGAAGGGCTGCAGGACGCTAATCCGTAGGAAACATGGCTTCATTAGCCTCACTGCTCACAGGATAACAAGTCTAAAAAGGAAAAGAACTGATATTTTTCCTGCCATTTCCCCACAGTCATGGGGACAGAGGATCAATGCCTTTTAACTTCTGCTCTGATCCTACTTAGTACTTCACTTGCACAGCTGCAATCTACAAAGCATTTTCTGGGATGCACTTTGCATGAAAAAGGTTTCTGCAAAATAGGGTCTTAATTGGGTCTGTGCAGAGAGCTCCCTGTGACCCTCTGCAGAGCTGGTCTGGTCTCAGGCTCACCACAGGCATCCCAGGGCAGGGCCAGGCTCTGAAGCTGTGCTTTGTTACCACCTGAGCAAACAGTTCAGATGATGAGCCTGAAAGACACACTTGGGTCAGGGGATGTAAAACAAAGGATAAAGAAATAATTTTTACCTTATAGATCTTGCCCTCTTCGGTACCAACAAGAAACAAATAGTCTATCTTTTTGTGAAAATCAAACGATGTCCCACTGCCTGTTAACAAAAAAAAAAAAAAAAAAGGTCTGTCACATAGAGAATTGGTTCAGCTGGCCAAAACATGCTTCCTGCCTATGGTAAACACACACTGCCTGTGTTTTCAGAAGTGATTTATTAGCCAGAAGCTCCCAAAATAAATCAAAGACATCCCTTCTGCTAAACTTTCCAAGCTGTGCATGTCTCCAAGACCTACAATTTGAACAGCCACCCCAGAGACATGTAAAAGGGCACTGAAAGAACCAGAAGGGTACTAGAAACCACTTTAGCCCAGGATTCATTTTACTAAGAGTCAAAAATACCTGGTGCAAACATAAGTATTGTAAGGATCTGGCTGCCTACTATTGGGGAAGAACAGATCTTTTCTGTTTGTTTAGTATCCACAAAAATGTAAGTGGTTTCCTATGCATAAAAGAACCCAGTGAGAAAATACCCCATCATACCTTCCTGTTCTCTTTTTTCCCTTAATTCACAATCCATTTAGCAGGCTCACTTCAGTAAAGCCAATAGCAAAGAATGTGATTTGGGAAGAAATCCTCTGCTAGGGACAGAAGGATTCCATTAATGTCAAAAGCCCTGAATTGTGCAACATTGTGAACTATGTTTAAAACAGGTGTCAACCACAAACAGGATGTGACTCATTGAGATTTTGAGGCTTCTGCTCCTGAGGCAGATGCATCACCATCCAAGAAAGCCATTTCACATGCTGATGAAAGAAAATTTCAGCAGGGTTCTTGATCAGAAGAGGGGATGTCTGTTGAGTGCCCGAGCTACCTGAGGCTGTCCCTACCAGCAAGGATACCCACAGCAACCATCAGACAAGAAACAGGAAGGAGCAGACAAGGCTCAGAAGCACACAGTTACAGAAACTTTCTGCACAGGCAGTCATCTCAAGCATTATGTCTTTAACATTAACAAAATGTAGTTCTCAAAGGAATTGTTAGGGTAATTTCAACTCTCTAATACCATCTGCATTTTTAACATTCAAATAGATTGTTTAATATTCAAGACAAGTCTTGGAAAATCCATTTCCCAGTAACACTAACAAATAATCCCAAAGCCCTGAGAGTTCTGCAGTGTGCTGCTTTAGCTGGTTTCTTGCAACCTATTGTGGCTCTGCAAAGCTTCCCACAGACTGTTCAGCAGTTACTAGCCTAGAAACACAGCAATTCTTAAAAGCAGAGCAAGGCCCTCCTCTAAACAGAGGTCCCATCTTCTCAGCCAAAAACAGGTGTAGAAGGATGATAAGAGGATTCCTCAAGGACTTCCTTGTGTTCAGGACCTCCAGAGCTGACTCATCTCATCCTGTCTCAAGCACAGGATGATCAGGATGAGAGGATCCAGACTAGAAGGACTGCACTGACTCCACTTTGTATGGAGGGAGTCTAACATAGTAGCTCAGAATAGATGCTGTATTTTTACAGAACTGAAACTCGATGAGACACATCCCAAAACTGGCTGGGTGAACTGTGCACCCAGGAAAGGGCAGAGGTTGCTTTTCACCTTGATTTTGCCAGTCCAGATCAATGTCTGACAATAAGAACAAAACTGAGTTTTGACACAAAGAGGTATGTACTTCATCCACACAGAGATAGCCCAGTAAAATGAACATTTCTTGAATTTCATGTTCAATTTATCTTTTTATGAAAGTAAAGGCAATATGTAACCAGCAAAACTTGACTCAGTGGCCACTGCTCCAGACAGACTTTCCCCAATGCATGATGAAAGCAAGGAGGTGTAACCCTCCTTTAGCCCCTTTCCATCTCAACACCCTGCTCCCAATTTAATTTCCCAGAATGACTGATTAGAGGCTTTGTGTCAGTAATTAATCAGCATGGCAAGGACTTGGGCTCTTACCAAGCGTTTGCAGCTGCAGCCCCTCTGGCCCCTGCATCGTTTCATCTGCTGACAGCCTGATGACATCCATGTGAACCAGCTCATTCTGCAGGCAGAGGAGATTCCACATGAATAGCATGCTTTGCAGCAACAATACAGAGACATTCAGTACTTTGAAATGGCAAATTTTATGGAGGAATTTAAAAAAGCTGCCCAGAAGTTGCTTAATGTTTCACATTTGGCAGCTTGCTAACATGGTGCTTTCCACAAAATCCTCAGGAAATTGATGCTTTGGTGCACTGGAACTCAGAGCCCCTGGTACATCACCTTGACATGTGCACTTGACCTGGAAAATTTCAAGTTTCAGGGCCAGTGTTTTTCAGTGAAAGCTGGCACAGTCAGCTTAAATCATAACGTTTAGTTAAATCACCCTGTGTGGTTTAAGATTAATATTTCATATTCTGAGGGAGCTAGCTAAAGCCTCACATTAATGAATAGTAACTTACCATCTTTCCAGTTCTTGCTTCTTAGCATCCTGTTATCTCCAGAGCGACCTCAGTTCAACATACTCTCAAATTCTTGGGCTCTGAGATGCCAACAACATCTAACAAGCAGTTTGCTCTAAGGGAAAACTGCCCCATGTTTCTGCCCTCAGCAGAGTTCTAAAGAACTATCATGATATTGCTTGTGCAAGGGCCAAAGGGTTGTGTCCCAAAGAGTTTACAGCTGAGGTGGGAGACAAAAGACAGATGTAAATAGACACAATGTAGGTAAATATAAAGAAACTACCAGAGGGAAAATCACATTCTCAGACCAGCTTTGGGAGTTGGAATACCACTGCAGAATGCAGCTAGTTGTGACTGTAAGAATACCCTGGGGCTCCAGAGGTCTCTGCCAGCCCAAACTATTCTGTCATTCTCTGAGTATGTGATAAAAAGAAAAAACAACTAATGATTAGTGAGCAATATGGGCTGTGGACTGGATGGTACAATCTGCAAATATCCCACTGAAGCACCACTACTTAGCTCAGCAAATTAAACTGTAGTTGAAGCTTCTTTTAGCCCAGAGCAGGACTCAGGTGGAAAAAGAATTCTGCCTGGCAAAATCAACCCCAGGAATTTCAATGCTGGGGAAAGTGGGAGAAGGTCTTGTGGGCACCTGTTCAGTACTACAGTTGAGAGAGGACAATGTTCTGTAAGGCATTTCTATCATACTCTGGGGTACAAAGTTACAGAAGATTCAACAAAGGTCAAAAACTCCATAATGTTCTTCCTTCTCACTAATTCTCACTGCTGCACACCCACATGTGCTGGCCTATTGATGGCAGTAAATTGTTCTCTGAGAGAGCAGCAAGAAGCAGGACACACTCCTGCAGAGCTCCACCTCAGCAGCTCTTACAGCACGCTGGTTACAAGTCTGGCAAAGTGGGCAAAGGCAGGAGAGATGCTAAGAAAGAGGCAACACGTGCTGGTGTACATGTGCATGAACTGGAAAGAGCAGTGCCCGGAGGAATCAGGAGCAGAGCATGTTCCACTGCACGTCCAAACAGGAGTGCTGGTGGGTTGTCGGGAGTGCAGACAGGACAAGCTAAGCAGGCACTTGCCTCTGCTCAGGCTCCCAGGTCTGCCTGCTCTCCAGAAAGCATGTGCCCTGTCCTAGACGGGAGTCTGGTCTGAAGAGCAGCTTTGGAGCTGCCTGCAGCGGGTCACTCCCAGCGACAGACTGTGATCTGTGCAGGCCCAGAGGTGAGCTAGCACACCATCGCTGTGTTCTGGTAGAAGGGCAAACCTCAAGAGACCTTCTTTCTAAGCACACACCTTTCTGCAGCCTTCCTCTGAAGATTCCACCTGGCAGAGGCCCCTGCGGACGATTTCTGCAGCCCCCCTCCTTCACAAAGGACGCTGCTTGCGCAGACTCCCCTGCTGTGCTGGTTTTATCTTGTACCCAGCTTCACAGCACAAAAAACACTTCTGTTCCTGGGGCTTTTTGTCACCACAGCCATTCACATATACCTCTGGGTAAACAGCATGCTGACAATTTGGCCTTCCAGGAATACCAAGCAATAATATGTTGCTTCTGCCTAATAATTGCAGAGCACTTTGTAAGCATTAGTGAATCAGGCCTTACAGCTGCTGTTTTTCCCTTAGTTCTTATCATCCTTAAGTGATGAAGCAGGCCCAGAGCTGTTCAGTAATTTAGCTGTAGGTCACACAGGAGGGGGTGAACTACGACTGCTAATCAAACACGGGATTGCTGAGCATCAGCCTGAGAAGCAGTGCCATGCTGCATCCCAAACAATTCTTTGAAATGGCTGAGACATTTCTCCTTTTTGATAGGCAATGTGTGCATTCAAAGTGGGGGCATAGGATCATCCAGCAGCAGAAATCCTGCATCCTTCCTTGTTGTTTCACACCTTTATGAGGACCCAAAGTCAAGTCAAGACAGTCTAAGTACACAGAACTCATGTGTTTTTTCATGAAATTTGTCCAGTGTGATTGTGCCCATTTCTAATAGAGACAACCACTATGGTCAAGGCAGATCAACTGTCCCTGGCTAACATTTGACAACTCTTCTAATCTTGAGTGTGGTTTGCCAAATATTCAGCTGGAAGAAAGAATGAAATTATTCCCTTTGTGCTCTCAGCTTTGGAAGTGTCACACAGCTAACAGTGTTTGAAGAAGCTTTATTTCTGGATAGCCCTCTCAAAAAGATTAACGAAGCACTCTTTCATTTATTCCTTGTTTGCATCAAGGTTTTGTAGAATAGAAAACATCTGGAGTATCTTCAGTTTTACTCTAAATGAAACCCAGAAAAAGCTCTTGTGAAACTGGAATTCAAGCAGATTGTTCATTTCTCCTTGCTGGATAAAAAAACCCACAGATTATTAAAAAACATTATTTTCATCCTGTTTCCTGTTTTCTCTGTTGAATATCTGCCCCTCTAAAAATGTCCAAAGCAGACAGCACCTAAAATGTCACTGTTTTCCACCCCTTCCTATTAAGTTCTGGCAATTTCAGAGGCAATTTCATCTAAAAAATAAAAACCTTAAAATAGTCTTTTCACATGGGTAAGGCCAAGTTCATTAGAGTAATGCAAGGAATAAGTAGAAATTACAATGGGCTAAGTGGATGCAGATCTTAGAAGTCACACCAAGGACACTTAGAAAGAAACATCTATGTGCTCAAGGGACAGCAAAAACACAGATTACAATGTGGAAACAGTTAAGCAAAAAGACCTTCTGCTGGGTGAGCTGCTATCACAGTCCATCTGCAAACACTTAGGGTGTCCCAGTGGTGGCTTTTCTCTGAAGTAAGAGACTTCAGGCAGTGTTTCCTGCCTCCTAAGGGGACCATGCTGAGCACATTCTGTTACTGGGGCTCAGTTGGTAAGCGCACCCTGCCAAATCGCCTTGGATGTGTCTGGCTGCAGGCATGTGTCGTCCACTTCAACCCAAATCTTTTGGGCATTCCTATTCAGGGGATAACACAGGAGCTGAGTGCTGAGACACTCTCAGTCTGTCCCTGTCTAGGGTGCTCTTTTGGGAGAAGGATTTGGGATGCATTTGTAGAAGGGGTTTTTGATTCTGAAGATGCATGTATGAACCTGGAAAAGTCTACAAAAAAAACCTTCAAAATCTGTGCCATCTGCCCGTGCTTACACTGCTCTTACATATTAGGAGATGTGTAAGATGCTTACACATTAGGAGATGCTCCTGTTCCTGAACTGGACATGAGGTTAAGATTTATATATAATGCTAGAAATTAATCCCTGCCATGGCAGCAAGGCCTAAAAATTTCAGAACAGGCAAGCCTTGGTATAACAGATTGAAAAATGAGCATCCTAGGATGTAAAGAAATTTCTTCTTCTGTTGAGGAATAATGGGACAGCTGCTTCAAACTCATATTTAGGGCAATGCAATTATTTTTTTAGCAGGAAATTTGAAATCCTTAAATGTAAAATGAAATAGCCAACAGAAAAACCCACACACTGAGATTCAGAGATATGAATCTAAGGGTCATTTTGGGACATTAATTCTAGGTTTCTATCAACATATTTCAACATACTCCAAAAGGAAAAGCAAACAAAGTCAGGGCATGCAAACTAGTTTTTAAAAGTTGTATTGGATGTGTATTGGAGTAGGTAATGTCATGGCAGGGAGAAGCTCTGTACCTGTCTGATAGCATGCTGCCATCCCACTGCAAATGCAAACTTACTCTGTACTACTCACTCTGTCCCACATGGGGAGAAATTTAAATTGACCCTCTCCCAATTCAAATTGCAATCTGTAGGGGAGCATTTTGGGGATGAGAATCTGGAAGCTGTGAAATACAGCAGATTATTCTGTTCTGTGTCTAGTTGACCCTTCTGGGACAAAGAAAGTGTGAGAACAAGGACCAGGCTTGAATTCCTGCTGCTGCCAAGCAGGAAAATGTTCTCTCATTTTCAGGCTCATGGGGGGCTACAGGTGCAGGCAGGATGCAGGTTAGGTTCTGACAATGAGTAGGCTGACCCTGCCTCATTTCAGAGTTTAATGTGGAGCCCTAGATCCAGCTGTGACTGCACCAGCCTCTATTGCTAACATTTCTTTTCAAGCTCATTAGAAATAAAAATAATACTAATGAATCACTGAACTTTTGAGGCAATTGGTTATAATTTGAATGGAAAAAGAAATTGCCACCTACTGTTTACCTTAACTAAAGTCCATGAAACAATCCGCCCATCTGAGGAGACAGAGAAGAAGTTGGAATTGCCATCCATGTCATCCTTCTGCCACTTGACCTTGAAAACAAGAAGAAACAAGAAGACAGTCCCAGTCAGCACAAGGCATTTAGCATTAGCAGGACAAGAGTCCCATGGCCTCAGCAAGGTCTTCTGAAATCCTTCCTGAAGAGTAACTGGTTTACACGCTGGAGGCTTGCTGGTGTGAGCACTTATCTCCACCAGCAGTTTTAGAACTGTCCTGAGCACTCTGGTCAGTCACTTTCCTGCAGGGTGCTCCAGGACAGGAATAAAGCCCCTCACCTGGGAACTCTGCACCCACCCATGGCCGCTGGAGCACTGCCATCAAGGACAGGCCTTATGAGGTGTCTGAGCTATGCACCAGACCTCTACACCATGGCACAGCACCATCCCAGAGACCCCTAAGACATCCCCAAACACCACCAGTGGTGCCACACAAAGGTTCCCAAGCATTAGCCTTACCTTTCACGTTTGACTAATCACATTACTCCATTACTTCAGTGCAGTGACATACGGCTACCCTTCAGCCAGACAGCCTCAAACTAGCTTTCTGCCCCTGTGGGGGGTGCAGGCAAGACCTTGCCAGCAACATGAGACAAGGGGCCTTGGGGCACTTCTGTTTCAGCGAGATGAAAACTTCTTCATTAAAATTGAAATCCTCCCTACACCTTCAGAGCATCTCTCTGCCTGGTAAGGAGATTTGCCTTTCGACTGTGACAGCTCAGCAGGAGAGATCAGAACTCAGATAAATGGCTTACAGTTTAGAAGAGACATTTCAGTTAGACCAAAAGCATTAAGAACACTCGATTTTCAGATCTGGGAATTCAATCAGACAGAAGGGAAAAGAATGACTTGTCACTGGGTCTGTCAGCACACACTCCTGTTGGCATCTGTCAGATCAGGATGGGGACAAGCACTTTAGAAGATTCTGAGAAGCTTTTCAAAGGTGTATCTGTTCCTGTCCAAGCAATAGAGCAGATAAAGTACCTAAATATCATCTCATAAACATGATGAATGAGTTTGATCATCCCGGAACTCACCAAATACTCTATCCATGAGCACTTATGTAATTCATACCTAGTCCAGAAAACAAACAGCCTTCTCAATACTTTAATTACACAGATTGGGTATTCCTGTGACAGGTCCTTGCGAAAAATTGTTAATTTTCTTTTGTAAAATTGTTTATACTGTGAAGTTCTGTGGAGCATGAAAATTAAGCAAGAGACTTGGCAGAGAGTAGTTCACCCTCCACTGAAGGTTTTCTTCCTTTTCTGAGGAAGGAAAAATAGAATGTAAAAGGAATCCATCTGAGAATATCTCAGAATGCCAGTTTCATGCCTGTAAGACACAACTGAAGAGCTTTGAGTGGCTTATACCTTTGAATGTCCCTGCACAGGTGAAATTGTAAGTCTCTATGTGGAACTAATTCTGTTATCTGGCATTAAAGGAATAGCATAATTCAATATGATCCAGAATAAAATGATAAATTATTAAAAAGCAGGTTCAACAGGACAATGACTGCCAAGGGTGACCCATTGTGGACAAAATGTGCTGGATATATCTATTCCAAGAACATCTCCCTGTGATCATGAGCTACTGCTGACAGTGATAGTCACCAGCAGCTGCTTCTGATGAAGGAGGTGGTGTAGTGAGAAGTTTTAATTCAAGGTGAGAAATGCAGAGCTCAGGGACACTGGTTACAAAAACATGTCCAATCTTCCTCATGCTGGGCACAGAAAAAAGATTTTTTAAATGTCACTCTAAAATGGTCTGACAGTAAGATGTTCTTATGCATACATCCAACAAAGTTCTCTAACTCATGTTCTTTCTCTCCATCTTGCTTGCTTGTCCCAAATATTTGGGAAAAACTTTGCAGACCATCAGACCACTGGTAAACACATGGATGAAGGTTCAGCAGCTGTAGTCCATCCCCACCACTCTGTGCAGACACAACTTCTGGGTCCTGATGTCTACATTAACATGGAGTGTTGCAAGAACCTCATCCAGAGATGGCCAAGCAGCATAAGAGCTATCATGGGTTCATGGGGGATTTTCCCAAGCTAATTCCTTTCAGCATTCCCAAAGCAAAGAGATTTTACCCCAGGGTTTGCCAACACCAAATAACCTCTCTCTCATGGAGATCTATTCAAGTTTTCTCCTATTAGCTAGCTGTCACAGCTTTTACTCCATTACATGGATAGGTGGGATCACCAGCCCCAAAAATCAAGTAGGCTGAATTGCTTGGGGTATCCTACTTGGGGTACTCTTGCTCCTCTATTCAAAGCAGTCAACAGTACTTGAGTTAGGTACTTTTTGTAGACAGCTTGAAAAACAGCCTCTCAGGGACACCAGGCTCTGCCCTCAGATGACTATTAGCTGCTCTCAGTGATGGTTGCTTGAATTTCAGAAAAGAGAAATTGGCACTTAATACTTTCAATTTTCCTTCAACACCTCTGACACCTTAATCGTGTTTGTGATCCTTTTCCTCCTGATCTCTGAATCCCATAAATGCTTATTAGAGTAATTAGCCCTCATGATACTGCAATCAAATCGGGCATCTGCTCAGAACTGGCCTTTTCTCTGCTCCCAGAGGCTTGTCAACATGGCACAGCCTCCCATCATTAGCTGTATCCATGCTGTGAGGGGTGGAGCATTCGAGGAGAAAACTAAGCAACTGTCTGCACAGGGGCATGAAGTTAATTTTTCCCCTGAAGCATGTGATAATCAGCCAAGGATTTTGGCTGTGTGAAACTATTTAGAGCAAAAGTTCAACTATGATACAATCAGAGTAAAGAAGCACATAAGAAAGAAAAGTGTGTGTAAACAGCAGAAAGGAGACAAGCAAGTAAAAAGCAGCGTTTTCTGTCCTTGATCATGATGAGAACTGTAATAAAAACAAGCAATTTTTTCAGTGATCTTTAACCTGACTATTATTGCAGTGCAAAATTAGTGTGTGAAACTCATTGCTGTAAGAACAGCCTACCACTTTTTCTTCTGATTTCTTAAAGCTTGATTATTTATAAAGAAGTTGAGAAAATTCAAAACATTATTTAATACACAGAAATATAAAGACCTCATGTTCATTACTATGTACAGCAGGTTAGCAGGGTGATAATCCATTCATTTCTAGCAAGAGAATACTATCATTTTTATCTGTGGTGGCTGGTAATGGCTCCTGTCCAGCAGGAGATTAGACCATTTATCCAATCTGATTTGAAAACGCCCATGTTTCTGATGTCATTCCTATGAAATAAATAATGCTTGATCTGTTTTCACGGGACACAGGCTGTAAGTCACTTGTACTGGCACAATACAATTGGTCAAAATCACTCTGGCCCAGAGTCTGGAGTGTAATGCAGGCACCAGCTACTGCAAACACAGATCTGGCTAGCCCTTGGCTTGCCAAAATTCAGGCATGGGGTAACCCATGCAACACATGCACATTAACTGATGAGCAATTCCTTCTCTTTCTTTACCTATAATTATCCTTCAAGGAGTTGTCAGCATTGCAGTACCATGGCCTTGCTGATACCTGCCCTAAGTGAAATAAGGCAGATTTTTGTCATTCAGGGCCTGAAAAAAACTAATAAAATCTGCCCCAGCTAGAGGAAAGACAAGGGCATTATCAATCCTCCCCACACCCCAGTTCACCCTTACATGAACTGGCCAAGTAAGACACTCAAATGACTTTGGCATGCAAACATCTCCTTATGCTGCTGAGGAAAGTTCATGCTATTTTGACCTGGGGACAAATTAATTCCAGTGCCAACCTGGCTATCAGTAGACTCCTACACAAAGCCATCGTGGCAATGCAGGTTTGGAGGAACCCAAAAAGCATATCTATTCTCTTCTGAGGTGAAATCAGACACTCCCCTGCCACTGGTGACAATTCACATAGGTTGCTCTCAGAAGTCTCCAACTCGACAATCTCCCTGTAGATACACCTGCGCTTAATTGCCCTTGCACAGAAGATTTCCTTTACCAAGAGTCAAGCCAATTACTCCTTACCATCTCCCCAGCGGATGCAAAGAACAACAGTTTATTCCCCTTTCTGTAACAGTTCTCAAAAGGGCAAGAAATGTTTGTGCCACTGTTCCCTTCTCTGTTTCCCTCTCTCCAGCTCAAATCAACTCCCTCAACTGTTGCTTCCAGGTCCTGTCTTCAGGACCCAAGCTTTCACCACTCTTGTTCTTCCTCTTCAGCCTGGCTCTGCAGCTGCAAACACACGGCACAGGACTACCCTGAGTTACAACCTCCTCTCTCTTACATTCTTGCTAATTAATAAGAATGACACATATCTTTGTGCAACAGTATTCCATTGCTGATCACTGGTGGTGATCTGCTATGCTTCCCCTTGGGCACCCTGCTGCCTAACCAGCCATCTCCTGTTTCGTATCTGTGCATTTAATTTCCCCTCTCTAAACGCAGTATTTGCTCTTGTCTTTATTGAATTTCGTCACATTGATTTTGGGTCTTTCTTCCAATTTATCAAGATAATTTTGAACATAATCATGTCCTGCAAAGTACCTTGTCCTCCCAGGGGGGCTTCCCTATTCTGTAATTTGAGTTGTTAATGAAAGTATTGATCAAAAAAGACCAGAAGTGACAGCTGGAGAGTCTCACTTGTAGCAATGTCAGATTCTGACAGTGAGCTCTGTATAACTACTCTTTGAGCACACTGCCTGAGCCACCTGAGCAGCCTCTTTATGGCCATTTTACCTAATTCCTATTTCTCTGCTTTGGTTATATGTAGGTCACTGTGTAAGCCTGGATCAAAAGCTTTAGTCAAGTCAAGATGGATTGAGATGATAACCTTGATTGCCTCTCCCTTATTCATGAGGCCCGTTTCTCTAGAAAAAAAAGGAAAAGAAATTGTACTGGCTTGATAATCTATTCTAGACAAATCCATGTCAGCTTCTCTGAATCACCTTATTAGCCAGATATTTAACAGTAGCGTTGCCATTTATTCAAGTGCTTTTCCAGTCTTTCAGATTGGTCTGACTGGTCAGTAATTCCTGGGGTCCGATCCTATAATTTTCCTCCAGATATTTTTCCACTCCTTCCAGCCCTTGGAGATCTTTCCTCCTTTCCCTGGCCACGCTGGTGCTACAGGCCAGCATGCAGCCTGATGCACTGCTGTTCTATTACCCACACTTTTGGCCCCCTATGGCTGGCTTTGGATGCCTCTGCCTGGGTGAGTTGTCCTAACATTGTTTTCTGGGCTCTGGTACTCTGTCTGTGCCACTTCCCCTCCTGCATTCAAAGACAGGCCCTTTGAAGAAATAACCTGCAGATGCCTTTTAGCCAGACATTGGCTCTACAGCATCACTGAAAAATGTGTGGGCACTGATGGCAGTAGACCATCATATTTCAGTCTGCCCATGTCACAGGTACACAAATGAGTGTGAATCCATAGGTGACAGTGGAGTGGTGCTTCCCCTCATCCATGCTGCAGAGCACATCCCAACCCTGCCTCTGAGTCAAGGTTTTAGCTCACATGCTGTAAATGGGCATGCACATAAACCCCAGCCTCTGCCTAAAACGCAGGATAGATGTAGCCCAAAAACTCTCTGAAATGCATATAATGGCAAGAAATTGGTCTGGTTATTTCTTTAAGTGCTCTAGGGTATGTTTAATCTGATCTTGCTGATGAGCAAGAACTTATCTAAATATTCTTTAATATGCTCTTTCCTCATCCTGACCTGTGCTTTTATCCTCTTGTTACATTAAGCAGACAGTCTCAGACACTCACTGTAAGATTAAATAATACATCATCAAATATTTCATTCTTATTCATAACATTCAATAGTAGCTGAAAGCTTGCTTTAGTAATAAGTCTATATCTTCATTCCTTTAACTACTTACATGCTTCCCAAATATTTCCCCTTTGCCTTTTATGACCCAGGATAACCACAGCTCACTTAACACATTCACTTCTTTTTATTAATTCATGTTTGTGCTTTTCCCTAATACTCAGCTTTAGACATGTCTTTGTTTCTGCGCCTCAAGCATTTCTTTGTAAGTCACTGTTGAGCTGTAGATGCAGCAGTACAGGCCCCTCTCAGAGACTGCCATTCTGCCCAGCCCATCAGCTCAGGGATTTCACTCATCTGCCTCCTTAGCTGAAGAGAGACACAGACTTGCAGAAGTCCTCGTGTGCACCACAGAAACACAAATGCTTCCCAGCCCTGCTGTGCTCCCCCAGCCACCCTCTTTTGCCCATATCTTGGTCGCACAAGGTAAGCAGTGAGATTAGGACCCTTCTCCTTATATTCACACAGGCTAAAGACTTTTACTTCAGGCTTCCCACTGGCAAACATCTGCTCCTTGAACAGGGGAACCAGCCTCAGTTCTCTCTTGCTGTGCCTGACCTGGCAGCCAAGCACAGACAAAAAACCCACTGTCCAAACCACATTTCCTGTGTCAGAATGCACAAGCCTGAGCCAAAGCAAAGTGCCAGAAGAGCTCTGGGGCTCTCTTGAGGTGGACAAGCTGAACATGTATGTGCTGTGCTTTAGCAAGAGCACAAACTCTCATGGATGCATTTTGGCTGCATCTCTTGCACAATGGCCCAGCTCACCAGCTGGCAGATGAAAACCATATGGATTCTTGCAGAGAGAGTAAGACAGACCAAATTCCAACCAGGAATACCCATCTAAACCTGGGCACGCTAGTCCAACTGTGGGCACCTTTGATCTGTGTAGTGGACACTTTCTCCATTTTGCAGCTAGCTTGCCTTTTAGTCTGCCTCAGCATCATGCTGAGGGCTCATGCTGAAGTGCAGACCTACAATAAATCACTCCACAGGTCACTTCTTCCGAAGCCAGTTGATTTGTCCTGTGCTCTAGTGTAAATATTCTCCTAGACTACCTTACAGCAGTTTCTGATTTGAACCAAGAGGCAGTTCTGTTTCTTCATGCTGTTACCCTCAAATGTGTTTCTTGCTCCTGACAACAACTTTGAGCAAAACAGCATCCAGAAACATAAAGTCATTACCAGAACAGAAGAAATATTTCACTTTCTTTTCCTGCCAATGACAAATCACAATTTTTTTGTTTATTTTCCTCTCTGGGTCACTTAACTGTGCTGTTTGCCAAGGGATCTGCTGGCGTGAAAGTCTGCTTCTACACTCAGCTTATCCAGAGTCCACTGACTTCTTGTTTTGCTAGAGCAAATAGCTTGTCCCTCCTTGCTGCTGAGACAAAGCAGCGCATCTACAGCAAAGTTCCCAAATGTCCTCCATCAAGGACATTGCCAGCTATTCTGCATTTGTTGCTTATCATGTCTGACACAGTAAGTGGACCTTAACACCTCCCAGAGGATCCTCTGCCAGCAACTACAAGCAAAGCCAAGGCCAGGCACCCTGAGGAGCGTAAGCAAAATGCAAGGCTGCTCTCCTGCAATCAGTCACAAGAGACACCCCAAAATTAGTCACTCAGCCATCTAGAAAGTAAGCTTAATTCACAAGCAAAGTAACTCCAGCATCAGTTTCTATACATCAAGAGACAGGAAGTGCAAGGCTTAGAGGTGAGGAACAGTGCAGTGTCTGGAGCCCTTCCTCAGTACCAACCTGGACAGCAGTACAGTTATTCTATGCAGAGGTAGGAGGAAGGAAGACAGAAAACTTCATTCCTCACCATGGTTATTTGAGATAAAAGCAAAAACTGATCTTAGTCCAGACAACTCATTTTGACTTAAGGCAGTAATGAAGATTTTAAAGGGCTATGATAACTGAGTGCAGCCTGGTCAAAGGTCAAAGTAGCCCAGTCAGACTCTTTGGCTAAGCCTATATTTGGTGAAGAAAGAGCTCCTGGGTCCTGCTTGCACATGGAACAAATGATATTACTGTGGAGAAGATTTAGCTGTGCTCTGGTTATCTGTAGGTGTGGACTTCCTACCAAAGGTAAATGTGGGCAGGCAGGCAGGCAGGAACCTTAGTATGGTTCCAGCTGGTCCTTCAGTGAGGGGCACCAGAGCCATGGAATCACCATCATGCCCCTGCTGGAGCCAGCACAGCAGGGTACAGCATAAAGGGCTCCTGTCCTGTGATGCACCCTGAGCAAAAGAGATTGCTGGTCTCTATCTGCACTTTTTGCCATTCCTGTCTATTACCTGGGAAACAGACAGCACTTCTGCTATGAAATGTGTAGTAAGAATGAAAAATCTCAAAAAAAAAAAAAAAATTAAAATGTGTGCTTTGGTCAATATTGTCATAGAAGGTATTACTGCTTGATTTTTTTTTCCTCAGAAACCCTGCTGTGAAAGCACAGTCCCTGTCCACATCTGTACCTGTGGGTAGAAAAATATTGGTATAAACACAGTGAATCAAGCCACAACAAAAGAGGAGAAGCCACCCCAGAGATGAAGAATCAGGCCTGCCATGTGGTGAGAGTTGGGCTGTCACTGTCACACTCAGGAGTCTTTGCACATCCAGGAATTTCATGGTAAAGAGTCCATGAGTTGGGGTCACCTCTCTGCCACTGCCTGAAATACCTCCATGGGGAGTCTGCTGGAGACTCTTTTGAGGCAAAAATTACTTTTTAGGCCAGGAGGCTGATGCCTGCATGAGAATAAAATCAGATATCACAGAAAGGCTCATCTGAACCTCTCCCTCCTAGAATCTATTTATTGTTTAAAGGAAGGCAGGTCCCATAAGTAAAAGAGAAGCATTAAGGCTGCCTTTCTTTCAGTGACATAACATATAAAAAAATAAACTGTAACTAGATATTTAAAAAAAAAATAACTTTAAGGAGCACATGCAGATATATCTGACTCTGTAAGGCCTGATGAAATTCCATCTAGAGTACTTAAGGGAGCAGCTGAAGCAATCTCTGAATTTCACAGCAATTAGCTATGAAAACTAGAAGAGAGGAGAAATCCTGGGGGACATGAACAGGGAAAAATGCCCCCAGGAAACACAAAATAAACCTGTCTTGAAGGATAGGTTAAAGGACAGTGGATGAGTCAGCCTAATGCTGAACTTTGAGAGCTGGAACAAAGTATTAAGTCATCTGTACATATGTACAGGATAAGAAAATGAGAATCAGTGAATATGGTCTCCTCAAAAAAAGACCTTGTCAAAGAGAATTTATTTCTTTCCTTATCAGGGTAACAAGTCTAAAAGAAAGAGTAGATTTGTTATCTTTAATTTTGTAAGGCTTTTGGCATACTCCCTGTGATGTCTTCAGAAGAAAGATAAGAAATTTCTGTGAAGTGGCTGAGTGCTTGAAAATGAATTCCCAAGAGTTTAGACAGCGATGTCTTGACCAGCTGGGAGAACATCTCTAGATGGTTCCCATGAGGGACTATCCTTGTTTCTTTTAACTTTTTTAGCTTTATTCTTTTAACTTTGTCTAGCCTCTGTTCTAGGTAGCCTCTCCAAGACATCAGGCTCAGTTTTATACAATATTTTCATTAGTAAGTTCCAGACATACACAGAACATTTGCAGATGGTGCAGTTGAAAGATACTGAATTCCATTAGGATAAGGACTCTAAGTTATCTTGAAAAGCTGGAGACATAGGTGACATGTGATAAAGACAAGGGCAGAGGGACACAGACAGGAAGAATAATTAATTAAATGTGTATAAATTAGGGAATTTCTGGCCAAGCAACTGAAATGCAGAAAAACATCAGTGGCTGGCGAGGGAATCAGCAAAGTGATACTGCTGGAGTGGCACAGAAATATTTCCACATGTATTAACAAGTGTGTACCATGTAAGACACAGAAGGCAATGACTCCAGTCTGTTAGTACTGGTACAGTACTGAAGACAGCCCAGTCTCACCTTGAAGAAAACACTTCAAGAATGATAACGCAGCGTCTGTGAAGGCATGATGGGAAGAAGGGGACACTCTCAAGGCCTCTGCCACTTCTCATTTCTGTCGTTCACAAACAGTTTCCCAGTTCCAGAAAGGAAAGTTCAGTTTTATTTTAAATTCAGTCTCACCTCTCACATGTTTACTATGTGTCATGTTCAATCACACTGTGACTGTTTTGTTCCCTGCAATAGATGAGACTGCTTTGTATAGCAAACAAGTCTTTTGAGTCTGAGTAAAAGCTGATGGGGAGAGATAAATGAAAATTACTTGTTACTTAAAAATAAATCCATTGAAAAAATGTTCCTATCTTAAAATCTAGGTTTTCTTTTAAATGCAAATGTTTCAGCTATGACAGGAATCTGCAGATAAGGGAGCTGCTAAGAAAATCAGTGCTGTTTAGTCTTTTGTAGAAAAATCTGTTGACATTTTACCATTAAATCATGCAACAAGACAGAATGGATCAGTTCAATTTGCTTAGGAAGTAAACTTGCCTCCATGACAGAAGCCATTGAAGAGGTAAAGTCTATAAGGAATAACTCCTAAGGTGAGTCAGTAATATTTAAATATTTGGCTGTAGTGTTTGCCTTAGAGAGGAAATGGTTTAGACATCTGATGAATATCAAAGTGTTCAAAGATTCCAATGTCTCTCAGTCAGTTTGGGCTTCCTGCATTTCTCTTACATCTTTAATGAGCAACTCTGACCTAAAGGACTCTCTGCCATCCTATCTGTAGCAGAGGCAGAGATTTATTCAGATGTCTCCTTACTTCACCCACTATATGTTTGTGATGATGAACATGGCACTTAGGAGAGTCAGGGTGGCTGACAGCTTGGTAACAGTAAATAGGTACTGAAACAAAGTCAGGTCCTTCATCCACAAAGAAATCAGGCAGCAACCAAGGCAGCCTGCTTGGCAGGATCATATGTCACCAAGTGAAGATGCAGGAGGAAGAAATCTTTCAGAATACCTATGATAATGAAAAGCATCTCAAAACCCCTTGGAATAGAAGACACAGCCCAGCACTGTCTGGATTTTCCAGGAGCAGCCCTCAACTCCAGCTGTCAGGCACCCATGTCATGGGCATGAGGCTGGATGATGACTTTGTTTATGGATACCACCAAATACTAGGCCTACCTGGTGGAATGTAGCTGTTCTGGCTACAGACAATACCAGGAACTTCCCATCTAATAATTTTGCAAATTATTTCTCCACTTCTAGCAGCATATAGCTACTTACAAGTTTTACTACAAGCATTCTCAGGGTTTTCTCCTCCAAAGTCCTTGAAAGCTTCCTGATAGCTGAGGGAAAACAATTAGATGAGCTCAACAGCAATGAGGAAACACTCTAAGATAAAATCTCACATCACATTTACTTCCATAAAAACTCCTCCTTAGAAAAACACCACTCTCCTACACTTAGATCAAGTGCCCTCCACCTTGATGGGATCTTTCTGGGATTCAGAGGACCAGGTTCCATCTCTTCAGCACAAGAGAACTCAAGGGTGCAAGGTCAGCCAAGAGGAGCAAGGAATTGGGCCTACTGCATCAGACCATCCACAAATTTGGGGTACAGAAAAAGGGTAGCAAAACCTTTCCTACTAAAGAGCATATGTGGTGGTGGTGGGAGGAACTCAGCAGTAAGCAGAGAGCATGGACACAGGAGTGCCACTGAAGCAGGGCAAAGGCCTGAGGCTTGTGCATTACTCATGCTTCAGAGACTCAGATTTATCTGAAGGAAGCAGAGCTCAGTTATAAATAGCACTGGATAAGGCTGGCCCTACTTTCAGTTTGTTTTCTTCCTGCTGGGATTTGGATGCTCTGCTTTGTACAGTGTTTCACCAGGAATCAGTGTGCTTGTTCCCCTCACAGCACTGCCCAGTGAATTTATTAGGCTGGCATGATAACAGAGGAGGGAGGAACCAGACATTAGCCTGTCACCTGTTTGTCCCCTCAGTGCCTTGTGTTCCCATGTCAGACACAGCATGAAGCTGAGCAATGCATGCCAGAGGCCAGCAAGGCTCAGGGGTATTTCACCAGTTGATATTCACAGCTCTTGGTTTAAATTCTGACTGTGCTCATGGCGCAAGATTCCCAATTTGCAATAGACAAAATACGAAGTTTCCCACTCTGTGTGCAGGAAAAGCAGGCACGGAGGGCAGGCAGGTTAACACCCAAACCCCCAAGCTGCCTGGTGCTGCTACATCAGAGACAGGGTCTGCAATATGCCTGGCAGAAGGTTCCCATCACCACAGGACCAAGTGGATTGCAGCAGGGATGGGGAGAGACTCTCCTGGGACCTGCTGGATGCTGAGAGCCTGGACACCACACCAGGCTGTGGCAGCTCACCGTGGCTCTCGGGGTGGGAGAAGGGTGGGACTCATGGCCAGCCCCAGCTCCCTGCATCTCACTATGTATCAATGTGACCTTGCCTGCAGCATCCCTGCCCAACTTGCCTCTAACTCTGCCATTATCATTCTCTTGCTTTCATTTTATCCTCTTCAGAGCAGCATTCTGTTGTTTCACAGGCTGTATAAGAGCCATTAAGACCCATCAGTGTATTTATACGTACACTATAAAGCAGCAGAACAGAATTCAAAGACCCAAGCAACCAAACAAATGCATTACTACCTCTCTGGTATTTTAAACCTCAGGCTAACATCTTCCAACATCCCAAGGCTTAAAGGGACTTCTAAATTTTATAAGCGAAATTTTCTCCACAAATTAGCCCCAGTGCAACTAACAGGCAAAGAAAGTTTCTTGTATGTTGCTTGGACACACCAGAAAAGAAATAATCAACCTGAAAACCCACAGAAGGATGGTCTGGATCTTAAGTAAAAGGAAGAGGGTAAGAGTAGCATGAGAGAAGAATCTATTTAGCAAGAAACAGTGAGAGCAGAAGGTAGAAAATAAGTTCTGCATCTGAATGAAGTACAGAGGGAAATGCAGCATCAAAGCAAAAAGAGCTAATTTTTTACACAAACATTACATGATCTGCAATGGACACTTTGCTAGACAATTTCTAACCCAAAAGAATCCATGCCCAAGGCACAATTTAAAAACAACCATGAATAATTTCTGAATCTCCAGAAGACACAGATACCATCTCAAAAAGTACAATGCCAAAAAGTTAAACCATCAGAGATTTTGTTCATTATTGTCAAAGACATTTAGGAATAAGCATTTAGATGTTTACCTTTCCTAACCTATAGTGGCTTAAAAAGTGTCCAACAGTTTCGGACAAGGTATAAGCACACAGCAAAATTTTATCCACCATTTCTGTCACTGGACTATCCTGCAATTTCCACCACTTCTACCACACATAAATGAGCCCAAAGCTTCCAGATGAATTTTTGTGGCTCAGCACAGCCTTTCCAAAAAGTGGTAGAAGTTAACTCTGTGGGACACAGTACTTCCTCCGTTGGGGCTGTGCCTGTAGTGAGCTCTCCCAGCAACTGAGGACAAGCAGAAAGCTGCTGATCTTGACCCTGACTTCTACAGCAACATATGGCAACTCTTCCCAAGCACAGCCCTTCCCCCCCAGCTCCCTCCAGGAGAGGACAGGGACACAAACGATGCTACTCAGTCACTAAATACCTCATGGTTCTGCAGTGAGGAGCCCAGGGCCAGGACAGGACAACTGCTGCTGCAACAGCCTGGACACAGAATTCAGCGTAGGGAGCAGCTAAGGACTGCAGGAGGAGTGAAAATGACTTCCAGCGAGGGAGCTTCAGACAGACTGAGACCTCTGGACCCCAAATGCATGCTTACTAGTCCATTAGTGTTTCTCCACTGCTTCCTACTTCTGTGCAAGTGCAGAATGAGTGACCTCTCTGGTCTCTTTTACTTCTGGGATGTCAGAAGTTAATTCAACTTTCTGTCCTGTTTGTACCGGGCAAGGTAAGCAAGGCACAGCTGGTGGTACAAAAAAATGTAGTGGAAAGCTGGAGCTGAAGAGGAAGGTCCTCCCTGCAAACACTGAACAGACCCAATATGAGAAACACAGTTGTCCTGCCTTACTGAAGAGGTTTGATGCTAAATGACCCTCACAATTAGGTTTGTGCTCCATTTTGCTTTCAGGCTACATTCCTCCACCTTTTTTGGGTTCAGATTCCTTGCCTTCAGGTCTCTGTTGCTTTCATTTCTTCAGATTTCTGTTTCTCCTCCAGAGTTATTCCCTAGCACTATCATCACAGGGTTGAATGAATTTTTTTTCACTGAACTCTCCTCAGCAAACACCTATTTTGTGCTTCTTAGTGAAGGCAACAGGAGGGCTGTTGAGGCTGTTCTGATACAGCTGATCTTTATTCTGACCTTCATAGAAACCTTCTGTCTTATATTTTTCTTGTATTTTCTTTGCATTAAAAACTTTGTGTGCCTGAAGCCAAAGGAACAAAATATTATGTGAAGCAGTAACATCTCAGAGGCAATGCAGGCAGCAAAATCTGTTTGTCTGACTGCAGATGACAGATTTAGGAGAATGCTTATCATCAGAATGAAACAATGTGTTGGTGTGACAGTGGATTATGAACAAAATCCTTTTTTTTTTTTCTCCTAAGTGCAGAAAATATGATCAGCTTCTCAGAAAGACCTTTCTTTGTGGAGTTGTGTTCAGAAGCACAGAATGGGGTAAAGAACAGCAGGCTGTGCTTACTTTAAAGGGATTTTCATTTACTTCTATCAACAAAACAAGAATTCAGTGAGTCTGGGGTGGCTTCACAAACTGCAAAAGTTCAGTGTAGATTTATTTAAGAACTTAGATTGGAACACAGAAAATAGATAAATAGAAGGGGTCACACAATTATGTGACAAACTCCAGTGAGCAATTTCAGGTGTGTTCTGTCAGGTTGACACTTGAGAACTCTCCACAAGTTCTGCTGGAAAACTATTCTGCAAGCTGACACTCCTTTTAGTTTCCTTTGGCAGTTTGCAGGCTATTACCATCTTGCCTTGACTTCTTTGTCCAAACCATGAGCACCACATCTAACTTGGCTGGGATTTGGTGAAGAACCAGCCCGCAGTGGCCAGCCCTTTCGCTTCCCATGAATAAAAAACGTACAGCAGAAAATAATTCTCTCAGGAGGCCATATGAAGCTCCATGGTATCAGCTCCTCAGGGAGGCCAGATCAGCTTCAGTAAATCAACACTGAACAAAAATGTGTTTCTTACCAGTGAGATCTCCACAGCAATTCCAAACCACACTGTCCACATGGGCATGCCTGTGATAGCCGAGATTTTCTTGAAGCACTACTAAAAGAAATGTTCCATTTGCAGATCCTAGCATCAACACTTTGCGGTGGGAATTTCGTCAGTAACTCTGATGGTGAGCAAGTAAAATAAAAAATTATTTTCAACCCTCTGCAGCAGGATTGGCTCTGCACTAGTCTCAGCAGAAATAACATCCTTTTGGCTTGATGTGAAAGTAAAATAGAAGCTCACAGTGAAAACAAATCTGTCAAATAAGATGTGTTTTAGGAAGGAGATTGAACAACAGAAACAAACCCTTACACATAGTTTCAATTATCAATTCCTGATTCTGAACTACTCGAGCTTCCAGACAGTTCAAACCTAAAATATTTGGTATATCCCAGTGAAAAAAAGTTAAGAGAAAAATCACTCTTCTCAGCTGAAAATAAACCCTAAACATAAACTTTTTAAAAGAAAGGAGAAAGAAAAAAAAATAAATCTAGAAAAGGAGAGGCTGTATGCTGAGAGCCCCTTCCCTGCAAGGTGCAACTCCTTCCAGAGAACACAGCTCCTGTGGCTGCCAAAGTCTAGCCCAGTAGTTCCACACTGGCCAACCTCATTAACCTCCAGAGCCAAGCCCTGGGACTGGGCCACTGACTCAAAAACATGGACTGTTCAGGGACTTGCTTTGTAGGCCTACTCAGAGATGATGGGAGTGTGAGGATTTTGCTGACTAATTGAGAATTATTTTGATTAAAGTGGGGTTTATGTTAATGCCACACAGATTTTTTTCCCAGCAGAACATGACAGGTTTGACACAGTTTTTCAGGAGGCGACTCCTTTTAAGCTGGTGTTTACATTCAAAGCTAGAGGCCTGAATTCACTGAGGTGAGAGATAATCTAGTTCTATGATCCTGTGACACCTGAGTTTGATGGTAGAAGGTACAATGCACTGCATGCATATCCATTCATATGCACATATTTATTCCTCTCTGTTTATTTCTCTCTGAGGATTTGGATCCTCACCAATTAGTAATAAGCAATTAGAAATGTGTAATTTAAAACAGTCTAGAATTTTCCATTATTTACAATGCAGTAGCACTTAATGCATGGGAGATAATTGCCAAATCTATAAGTAACCATTGCTATGCTCTTTTAAAAAATAGGGAGTGGTATAAGGTAGACAAACACTTTCTAAGGTAATAGAAGTAGAAACTTTGTATTATTTTATTTTGCTCTTAACAATGGGAACATTGCATCAGCTTTGTTTTATGCAAACGTACTGAGATATTACTAAGTCACTGAAAATGAAACAGCACAAGAAAAGAGCTGTCAGTCTGCTTTACCCACTTCCCATTTTATTTCCATTGTGAAAGGGCTGCATTGTTTTAAAAGAAAAAAACCAGGCAGTCCAGAGAACAAAGGCTCCTAATTGCTCAGGATAACATTGTTACTTTTCTACTTTGTTCACTTTTCCTACAAAAAATGGAGATTTTTTTTGAAGTCTAATATCTAGACAAAGACTGGCCCTCAGACTAGTGGGGTGGGGGGGCAGGGGGAGAATAGGGGATCTTTGAGGTAAGTATGAGAGAAAAGGCATCATTTTCTAAATCATTTAATGCTGAATGAGGAATAACAATCCAATGTCTCAACCTAACAGATAGTCCATGTTGCTTTTCATCACACTGAATGGAGTGCAAATCTTTTCTAAACCTTTTGGCTGATATTGACAAATGCTTACACTTCAGATCTTTCCAACAGAGGTACAAACTCTTTGGATTGATGTACCATCACCTAACTACTAACTTTGATTGCTAGTTTTGTAGAAGTTAAAAATTCTAAAGTTTAGTAAAAATATTGGTACTTTAACCACAGAATCACAGAACACTTTGGGTTGGAAAGTTGGAACAAGACCATTCTGTTCCAACCTCCTTGCTATGGACAGGAACACCTTCTACGAGAACAGGTTGCTCAGAGAAATTTTCTCATTGCTGAAGAAAACTAACGATTATGATTCTCAGCACTCAACCTGTGGAAATAAAGAAGCAGGTACTTCTTTACACATCTATCCATATCCACAGAGTAGTTTCTTTCCTTTTCAGAGCTATCTACCTAGAGTGTCTAATGATTTTTTTCACTTCTGGGCCCCACTGCTGCCAAGTGGCACACGTAAACCTACCCCATACAGAACACCTCCACGACTGTATGTCCCTGCTCCTGGTCTGCAGGGAACAGGCTGCTAATAACACCCCTTCAGCACACAGTCCTTTCCAACATCATCTGGGGCACAAGGAATCTGGGATTTTTGTATCTCTAATGTAGCAGCTGCAACTTCCTATAGCATGCTGCAGCAAGACAATAAAAAATTTCACATAGGACTTACTATTTTGCCAGGCTTTTTTTACTGTAAGCCTAAATGGCAATGGGAAAAGCTCAGAAGTTTTCTTTGTGCTTGTGTGTGTGTGTGTGTGTGTGTGTCTGCGCCCAGGTTATTCGGTTAACCTCTTATAGAAGAGCTATAAATATCTGCTGGAGGAAAAGCTTTGGACAGACAGGCAGGAAATACAAAATTCATGTCTCCTCTGAAATGTTACATTTGCACAAACTCTCTGTTTCTAGCAAGCAGAGGTCTGCTCTTGGCATATTCCACATTCATCTGTAGTCCCATCAGGTTCTCTTGATCTCCTGGAATTTACTGGAAGATGGAGCCATGGCTGGGGGACCATCCACGCAAGGCATGTGCCAAAGTTCAGGGAACAGCGGTGTGAGACTGAATCAGCCAGCCTAAGCCAGGTGACAGCCACAGTCACCACAGCAACATCTTTAGCCCAGGCTAGCAAACCAAACACACACCCCTGCACCTCAACAGGCTCACACAGACCGTGCTGAAATTTGTGCTGCCACACTTCTACTGCTAAGAACAAGATCAAAAGCATGCGTACCAGCGCTTCAATCTGAGCTCAGATTACCTTGCAGACACAGCTGGTTAGCTGGATGTAGCAACATATTTACCCTGACCCTTCACAGCACCACCCATCTGGTGTCTCTTTGTGACAGGTGTCAGAGTGGCAGCAGTTTAAGAACATTACCTGCACACTGCAGTTCTGAATTCACTAGAGTACTTCAAGGTCAGCTAAAAGTCAACTACAAGGTAGTGTGTCTTGAATCCTGGTGGCAGCCAGTTCCACAGGCAGCTACCCCTGAACTTACTGCACTCAACAGAGCTCTCTCTTAGACTGGTATACTTGCTTTACTTGTTTTACTTGTTTTTATGCACTGCTCATCCTGTGATTTTCTGTTTGGAACACAAACAGCATTGCTTGCTGGTACATACAGAAGAGACCAGTTCTTCTTCAAAAAGAACTAAATTATAATACCGAAAACTGAGGAGCAAAAATTGTTTACAGCAAACTTTTGCTCACACTTTCAGTGTCTGCTGAGGACCAAGGATTCATGCAGTTGCTTTGCCTTTGTGCATATTTCAAAATTAGCTTGAAATACACGTACAAAAACAGCACCTTTACCATGCAGGACTTTTCCTGCTGTGCCCAAGCTCTGTGCAATTCAAAGCACAGTCACAGGAAAGGAAAAGCACCCTTACCTGCCACACTGGCTCTGTGTGCTTTCCTGACTTGGCACTACTCTTGTAGCAGGGCTGGGGGCTTGCCTTCTTCAGGTTGTAGATGGCCACGTTGCCGTCGTAGAAGCCCACTGCCAGGAGGGAGGGGTGGTCACTGTGGAAGTCCAGGCCCATGACACCGCTCTCACAGCTGAAGGAATACTCTGGGAAGGAGGGGTTCTTCAGCGTGTAGAGCAGGATCATGCCGTGGCCCTGCTTCATGAAGTCATCTAAACAAGGAGATGTCAGATCAGTTTCCAGGATCCTCAGCTACTGAAATGTAGAAACAGACAGCTCTCACCTGTGCCTGAAACCTACCTGAATGCCAAGTTACCAGGACCAAATGGTCATTTTGGTATGCCCACATCTGAACATCCTTTCCACCACTGACATGACACACCCAGGACATAGGCACAATGTACTTATACAGAAGAACTACTATTTTGATGTGCTTTATTCCTAGGAGAGAGACCTGTGAAGCCTTGGAGGAGAAGTGTGGAGGAAAAGAAGACTTTTGGGGACACTTCTTTCCTTGGGCTAGGATTACACTTCTTTCTGTGGGTTAGGACTTCACTACTCTGCAAATATAAAGGCTGAACCAAGGATAGCATAATTTCAATTTCTGTATTGGCAACATTTGCTATTTCAGTCTCCACTACCTTTTCAAATAAAAACATTTCATTAATGTATCTGTAAAGCATTTTATCAATTGCCATTACTCATAAGTGGACAATGTAAAAGTCACTACAGCTTTATTTTCTATTTATGTCCAACATCTCCCTGCTTGGCACAGAAGCTTTTTTGCCTAGACTTTCCAATCTTTTTTCTATTTACTTTCACCTTTTCTTTGTGCTGCCTGAAATTAGCTCTCCCTTTTCTCAGTAGGATCATCTTTCTTTTGTGTTTTTTTCTTATCATGCCCTGACTGTCTCTGCAATTCTTAGGGTATTTCGATCATGTAAAAAAACAATTTCCAAATTCTCTGAAAGGGAAAGAAAAGCTGTTGATGTAGATAAGCTCCCCAGAAACAAAGAAGGAACTTTGCTAATCTATGAAAACAATGCTGCCTCTGAGAGCTTTCTAGCCATCCAGGGCTTTTTATTACTGCCAATGCCTTCAGGCACACAGTATATGGGAAATAAATTTACTGCTTTCTGTGCTTCAAGTACTCACTACACATTCTATTTCCAGAACAGTCCTCTCCTTTTAAAACTATTTCCTACCTTTCTTACAATTTTGTCCAACCTGCAGGATCAGCTCTTGGTAAATGTGTACTCCAGTGATAACACTAACTTTAGAGAGTTAGTAGCAAACTGATTCCAAGTCAGCATGCAGGTACAGACATTGTGTACTCCATGTTTAACAGGGCCACATAAAACATTCAAAGAACCAGTAAAGAAACACACATTAACAAAACTATTACTGCTGCTTTGTACTATATTATCAAAATAGAATATTTTCACAGGTCTCTCTGTACTGGGGATAGAAAAGGAAAATGCCTTCTTTCTTTTGCAGAAAGGTGAGATTCCAAAACTGGCATTAAACATATCTGACTCCAAGTAATATTTCTAACTTTTTTTTTTTTTTTTAAAATAAAGGGGAACCATATTCTTAGAATTCTTGCTGAAAAGGGAGTGAATTTACTTTCTCCATCCAAGACTTTCCAGTTCTTTTAATTCACAGAATTGTCTTTATTCTTAGCCAAGTAATGTCATTGAACTGATATTTAGTTGAGGTCTATGCATGATAAGTATGAATCTGAGCTCTCCTCAGAAGAAAAAACATTTGGGAAAGCTGTGGAAATGACCACCAGGAGTGAGTCAGAGCAGAGTGAAGTCAAATTGGTTGGATAGCCTTTGAATTTAACCTATTTCATGCTCTTATTTCTCTTGGAGTGGGCTGACCAGCCAGGCATATTCCCAAAAGATCTGTAGCATACATTAATTTTCTATCTGTTAGCACTGTGCTGAGGAGCCTCAGAGAGCTGCCCCCATGTTCCTTGCACAGACAGCAGAGGAGACACCTCTACAGGGGGTGATTCAGCCAGAGATCTAAGTGGGGTTTTGGAGGTGGTTCTTTTCCCACTGACCTGACAGGAACAGAGTCCACCCATATTCCTCAGTCAGAGGTGACAGAGCAGGCCTTCATCAGGTGAAATAGCTCAGCAGCTTCAGCAATTCCACCTGAGGGTTAGTCTGGCAGGAGGAAAGCAAAGCCTTGGGAAGAAGCTCTGGTAGAGTGAAATGTAGGGTCCAGTTTACAGCTTATGACACCCAAATGTAGGTCTGTGTGTGCTGGCTGTGCACCCAGAGTCCAAGCTCTGACACCATCAGTACCAGCAGCACCTTAAAGGGGAGTTTTCTGTGAGTGCTGCTTAAGTCTCTAGGCTCCACTGACTGCAGTGGCTGCTACAGAATGTTAAACCCACCTTAATCTAAGAGCAGAATCCTACTCATATCATCTCCTTTTTGTTACCAAATACCAGGAATGTGGGTTAAATCACAGATATGTGAATACCACACGTAGGGCTGAATAATATGATTGCTAAAGTACAGCCTATTCTTGATGAAAGGTAATGTGATGAGAATAACCCACAATTAACACTAAAGCATGACACACAAACCTCAGCAAAACACTAACCTGCCGAGCATAGGCATATCAATCCATTTTAATGTACAGTGAATTCTCATTCAGAGTACTAACCTGTGATATACCAACATATTCTTTAATTAATAGTTTTTTAAAAGGGCTTCTTTTATTAGTGATATTCAGTGTTCCAGAACGGCAAGCAGAGCACATACCCACAGCAACACATCTGTGCTATAGCTTTGAAGAGCAGCATTTTCAAGGAAAAAGTTTTTGGTTTTCAGTAAAAACAAGCAGAATACTGCAGTTTGCCCCAAAACACTGGGCAAACAGACTCTCAGGATGCAGGGTGAGTCAATGCCAGAAGATCACAGAGCACAGACAAAAGGTGCAAAAGGCACAGACCAAGATCTGAGAATGGTGAACCACTGTTGGACGTGAAGGCAGCAGCTTCAGAGCTGAGACAGCTTCTCTGCACCTCATGGATGCAGTGGTATGGACTGGAAGAATAAAGAATATCTGCCCCATGCAGATCCACTATGTACAAACTGGAGTTTTGGGGTTTTTTTTCTGAAATACAAGGGCTGGAGACATTAGAGATATTGGACAGTTTTTCTGATAATCAGTGCCAGCAGGACTTGTTCTTTACAGGAAGACACAACGCAGCACAGCACGAAGAAGAGAATGAACAGACTTTTGCTGCCATGAGGAGCCCTCAGTGTTCACCTGAGCAGAGGCTAAATTTTAGACCCTGACACGTAACAAGTGTATGTAGGAAGACAAATTTTGCTAAGGAAAGATGCAGATAGCATGATTACTGGTCTCAACATGGAGAACTGAGCCTGTAAACATCACAAAGCAAACAGAAATAGGTTTCAAACCAACTATGATCACTGTCTAAAATACTCCTATGAATATGCCTCTAAAGCTGAACAGATTCACCCCAAATTCTTTTCAGAAAAATACTGTAGTGGTAGAAAAGTAACCAAGAACATCATTGTGATATCACCAAACAGTTTATGCAAAGTAATAATCTCAAAAGCATCTGAATCTTTTATTCTTGATGCTTACTAAGTACCTGGTTTAACAGATTTTTCATTTATATTATTCCTTACCTGAATTTAAAAGAATCAGCAAATGTCCAACATCAGATGAAAGTCTGTCTTTTGTTTGCCGGACAGATTTTTTAAAAATTTATTTGTATCTTTCCCTCTTTATTCATGAACAAAGCCATGAGGCATACATGGTTTTCTTCCATTTCCTCGAAAATGCTTAGGGCAGAACAACTACACTCAAAGCAACATCATCCTCAAGGCAGAAAGCACAATGCTTCAGGTAAATCCTTCAGCCACATAATAAATATCACTGTGGGGACCCTCCACAGGCATGACTTAAAGTTGGTATTTTTACTACACAAGGAGCCAGTGTTATAGTTTCTTGTGTGACAAACTGGCAAATTACTTTGTCTTTAGAGGATTTAAAACCCAAAAACCTGCAGTCCTATATCCTAGATCCTGTGATCCTATGATGGCTTTCTAAAAATCAAGTCTGCAAGCTGTCTCACTGACATGGCCTGGACCAGGATATCATCACACTAAAAAGAACTACTGGTACCTAAATTCTGTCTTGTGTCCTCTAAGAGCCCATCTGGGGCTGGGGTGGGGAAGGGCAAAATGAAATACATTTGTGAACAGCTGATTGTTTCTGAGGATCACAGCTACACAAGTACTTCTACTCTCCCAGATACACTCATGCTTTAAGCTGGCTAGCTGGGGCTCTATCCTTTAGGACTGGTTTGCTAAGAAGCCAAGGGAAGGGGCTGGCTGTGCTCCACACTTGGTGAGGCAATCTCCTCTTTGGAGGAGAGATCAGTTTCACAAAATTGTTGGTAGCCAAAGATATATCTCAGCTATTTATTTCTCTTTCCAATATTTAAAGTGTAGAGGACAAAAAAGAAGACCAGCGAATTTTCCGTAAGAAATTGTAAATCTTCAAAACCCTGAGCACAATCTAAGAATATTCCTGTGCTTCTATCTGCATGGCATAGACATGATGACTGAGCAAGTCACAAATTAGTGAATTTTCAATACAATTTATTTTTTATCAGTGAACAAATCCTGAGCAGCAGAGCACTGAGCACAGCCTAATCTAACCCGCTGTGAAACAAGTTGAATGACCTTGCACCGTTCTACCAAGCCTCTCTCCTGGCTTATTTTAAAAAGCTGTGCCAATTCCACACTTTGCTGCAGTCACAGAATTGGTGAGCTGTAAGAAAGGAAACAGCTGGCACTTCAGGCTTAACTGTATGCCAGCAGTTCCGAAAAATCAGGAAAGAACAAAGCTTTCCAAGAGCTCAGAGACTTTGGGCATGGGCTGAATGTGTTTTCAAAGCTCTTCAGGAATAACAATAATATCTCAAAGTTTTATAGCACTTGAGAGTGCTTTAAGCTTGTATATGCAGCATTCCTTTTTACAGAATGAGAAAGGGCAGCAGAGGGGACTGCCAGACTAAAACAGGGAACAGAGCTGGGACTTCAGAGGGTTCTGCTCAAGCAGACCGCATCCCAGGATCCCTGAGAAATTGAAACTAGGATCATTGGTGCTCAATCTGTTCCTATCCCTTTAAATGCTAAGAACACTCGGGTACACCGTACTTGTGTACAGCACCATGCTGTGCTGATATATCCCACATCACTATGGATCAGGCTGTGAACCATATTGTGGGCAATGAAAATATGAATATTGGACTTTCAAAACAGTCCCTTCCCAGAAAAGAAAATGTTTTGAGAACTCATTACTTCATAACTCAAGGCCAGAAAGCCTGGCGTCCTCTTTTTCACAGATCCAAAAATGTTACTGGCATATCCTGTTTTGAGCCTGATAACTTGGTTTTGGCAAGTATATGCATACTTCATATGAAGATCTCAAAAAACAGAGAAGCCACTGTTTCCTTTTGCAGTTTGTTTCAACATTTCACCACTCTGAGTGATTAAAAAGTGCACCTAATTCCTTACTTGACTTACCTGGCTTGCCACTGCTAATTCTTATTATGCCTACCTTGACTGGATAAAGGACTCCTTTCATATCTGGCGCTTCTCTTCATTAAGATACTTAAAAACTGAACAGTAGTCACATTTCAGCATACTTTTGATAACCATCACAGCCTGAACTCAAAAAATCCCCTTTATTTTGACCAGCACTGCACAGTGCTGCTTCGCAAAAAGCCAGGAACCAACATTAACTTTGCCACATCAAGTGAAGGGCACTGCCTCCACAGCTGCAAAGAGAAAGCCACTTCTCAGCAGACATGGAGAAGAGTAGAATATTATGAAATTTTCCAGAGATAAGTGGAGGATATCACATGGCTAGGATTTGTGCGAGGGCCAGACATAATTAATTTTGAGTCTAAATTTCAACTGGATGTTGTTCTCTCTCCAAATTTGGGGCATGCTCTCCAACTCTTGAATCAACCTGTGGCTCTTTCTGAACTACCTACAATTTTTCTGCATGCTTTGAAAAATGCTGGCTCTGGAATCAAACATAATATTGCAGTATTAGTCCCACTAATGTTTAAATAATATCCCTACTGCTACTCAGGATTCCCTGTTTGCACACCAGAATCCTGTTCTTCTTGCCAAGTCTCCTTGCCAAGCTACCACACTGGGGACTCACATTTCTCACTTGTACACAAAAGTGGGGTTTGCCTCCTTTATTTTTTTTTAAGAGTTGCTGCCTTCCAAAATACAACACTCCTTTTTGTCTAGAGAGGTATTATATTATATTTAACTGCACTAAATTGCATTTGCTTTGAATAATTCTGGTTTACCACAACATTAATCACTCTGTACAACAGCTCTGTTCCCAGCATGATTTACAACTTCACCTGCCTTTTCATCAGTCACACATTTCAACTGCTGTGAGTTTATATTCCCACCCACAGGACCAATGAAAACAATGCCTAGATCCAGGTCTACTACAGCACCCCCTCTGAGACACAGCCTCAGATGATAATTTCACCAGCATTTATTTTCTGACATTCACCAGTGGAAGTTGAATGCTCCTGTTGAGACCACCTGCACTGGCCTGAACTCTGTGAGCACAGGCATTTCCTAGCACAGGGAAATATGTACCCTCCAATTAGCAGTGTTGGTACTGCAAGATCTGCAAAATGCTGAGCAAGTCCACCAGAGCAGAGGAGGCAAGTGATAGATCATTTTGGCTTATGCTGATTTAGATGCTTGAATGTCAAATTTAACATTCTGCTTGACACCTTTCACCAGCTGCTTGACTAATCCCTGTTACTCCTGATCCAGTTAACATTTTTAGCTGGGGCTCTTAGGAACTTGCAGTTTGGATAAGAGAGGTACAAAACCAGAATTTCAAAGTCTTCTGAATATTTTAGAGAAGACAAAATTGACAGATGACAAAGCAAGTTGTAATTTATACATGTCCTGAGGCCTTGCTGAAGTCCTAATATGTGCTGAGGGCTCTGCACATGTCAGAGGCAAGACACACCTCAGAAGCAGAGATGGATAGATAGAGATAGCCTTTCTTACTCTAAAATACAGTCTGGCAGGGTAATACAACAGAAACCACAGTCAACCAGGCCAACAAAAATGAGTACTTAGGGACCACTAGAACCATGCACTGTTTGTCAGGGCCTGTGAAAGCAGAGGCCCAAAAGCAAACAAAAACAGGGGAGAAGAGGATGAAAAGATGTAGCAGTTTCATAAAAAAAGCAGAATGATCTGGCTTTCATCTGAGCTCCCTTGAGAGTGAGGTGAGCAGGTGAGCAGTGCAAAAAGAAGGAATATGTAACTTGGCTGAGTTTGCAATGCTCTATAGAAAACCAGAGTTTTCTCATTCTGATCAGAGAGGCTTTTTCATCATGGGTCTAGCATACACTATAATTCTTCCCTCCTTTTCTTCTTTAAACAAATGCTTATAAGGGCATGATTTTACAATGTAAATAATAATGGTGCAGCTGCCTGTATGTTATGGAGGCTAACATCATGTTGAGGGAGGGGATTCTGCCCCTCTGCTCTGCTGTCATGAGACACCACCGGGAGTGCTGCATCTAGCTCTGGGGTCTTCAGCATGCCAGACCTCAGCCTGCTGGAGCAAGTCCAGAGAAGGCCACCAAGATGAGGGAGCACGTCTCCTGTGAGGAAAAGCTGAGGCAGTCTCTGCAGAGCACTCTGGAGCTGGGAAGCCGGACAGGTGCTAATCCTCTCCTTACACACTGGGCAGCATTTGCCACAATCACCTGAACTATTGCTCCTGCCTTTCTTGTTTTCATTGATATAAGCTCCAATTTTGATTGTATTTCACTCTTTAATACCTGAGGCTCTGTTTCCTCTATCCCTGTTCTACTAAACTGGCACATTTGAGAACATTTGCAACCAATTAAATATTTAAGAGTGCCATCAAGTGGCCAAGTGAGGGGCTTCCAGGTGGCACGCAACGATTAGAAATCCCCAGGATCATGCCACAAATGGTTATCTACAAATGTGCTGCCTCTGGATAATCACACCAACCTGCAAACAAGCTAGGCTTCCAGCACTGTAGTATTCCTGACCAGAACAGCTCTGAGGGGGATGCACACACTGCAGGAGATGCTTATGTATTCCATAATTAAGAGACAGGAAATTTAGTGCTTTATGGCAGTGCTGTGGTCTCTTGGAAGCAGACAGATGATGCCTGATGAGATGGACATGTACAACTCAGGCCATTGACGAGACAATGAGAAATGATACAGCAGCTCTGAGAATATTTTTTGAAGACATTTGGCAAAAGACCCAGATTCAACAGAGGAGCGAGGAAGAAGCAGAGTCATACATATGGGCATGCAGTCATATTTGCACTAGCATGCACCATGAAAGTTAAGAGTAGCCATTGCAGATCCAACCCCTGCCCACAGCACCCCCAAGCCCTTCTGGGCAGGGCTGCTCTGGGGCTGTTCATGCCCAGCCTGGGCTGACACTGGGGCCTGCCCTGACCCAGGTGCAGCGCCAGCACTTGGCCTTGAACTTTATGATGCTCGCACAGACCCACTCCTTGAGCTTGTCTCTGGGTGGCATCCCATCCTTCAGGTGTGTCAAAGCACCACTCAGCTTGGTGCTGCCATCAAACTTGCTGAGAGTGCACTTGATCCCTCTATCTATGCCATTAATGAAGACATTAAAGAACACTGTCCCAGTACAGACCCGTGAAGGACTCCACTTGTCACTGATCTCCACTTGGACTCTGAGTCATTGAGCACTACTCTCTGGATGTGATTATCCAACCAATGCCTCACCACCCAACAGTTCATCCATCAAATCCATCTCCCTCCAATTTAGACAGAAGGACATTGTGGGGGACCATGTCAAAGGCTTTACACAAGTCCAGCTAAATGACATCTGTAACCCTTTCCTTGTCCACTCCTGCCATCTCTGCATCACAGAAGGCCTCTGGTGTGTCAGGTAGGACTCACTCTTGGTGAAGCCATGCCGGTTGCCTCATTTCAGCTCCCTGTCCTCCATGGGCCTTAGCAGAGTTTCTAGGAGGAAACTAGATCCCATGATCTTCCCAGGCACAGAGGGGAGGCTGACAGGTCAGCAGTTCCTGGAGTCCTTCTTTCTACCACTTCTCCAGATGGATACAATGGCTTTCCTTTTCCAGTCACCTGGGACTTTATCTGACTACCATGACTTTTCAAATGTCATGGAGAGTGGCTTGGCAACCACATAATTTCATTGGGTCTCAAGACTTATATACATTAAGATCTCTCAAGTGGGGAATCTGACCTTCTCTTACAGTGGGAGGGACTTTTCTCCCCCAGTTCTCATCCTGATGTTTGTCCACTTGAGAGGTGTAGGAAGAGAGGTTGCCATGGAAGACTGAGGGAAAAAAGTTGCTCAGTACCTCAGCCTTTTTCTCATTTGTTGTTACCAGTTTTCCATAATTTTTTTATTGGAGGGATTGCACCTCATTTGACCTTCCTTTTCTGGTTAATGTATCTATAGAAGCTTTTTTGTGTCCCTTGCCAGGTTCAGTTCCAGCTTCACCTTGGCCTTCCTCACTCCCAAATTGCCTAAGTAACATCAGTTTGCACTATATACTGCAACAAAGCAATAGCTTTCAATACTTTGACCAAGTAACAAGGTCACAGGGAAAAAGATAGTTGAGGTAAAAGGTCAGAGGGTCTTTCAGAGTGAAATTTCCAAAGAACAAGACACTACTAGGGGAATGGAACTGGTCCAGAAGATTCATATGCAGCATCAAGTATCTATGCAAAACATGGGGCAAATTTTGGCTTACACTTATATATGATGGATAAAGGATGAAAAAGAAAGAATCACAGAACCACAGGATACCTGAGGTTTGAAGGTACCTTTGGAGAACATCTAGTCCAATTCTGCCTTACAGCAGTGTCAGTCAGAGCATGGTGTCCAGGACTGTGTTGTCAGATTTTTAAAATCAGCCTCTCTAGACTGTGGAAATATTGCTCTTCTGCTCAACCAACCCACAGTAAAGAAGTTCTATCTTACATTTTAAGGGATTTTTATCTATCTCAGTTCACATCAATGGTTTTGGCCTTTCATTTGATACCACTGAGAATAGTCCGTCTCTGTTTTTGTCATTCCACTCCACCAGGTATTTATCCACATAAGAAACTTCCACCTTTCTCTAGGGACAGCCAGCTTTGTAGACTGCAGCCCTGAGAAGCCAACCACTACCTGAACCAGATCTGGCTCTGGCCAATACATGGATCTGCTGTGGGAGTTAAAGGGGAATTTATGTCCCCATTGTCTCCCATCTCCACCAGCCAGGCTGCTGTTGGACAATCAGTCTTCCCTCCAGCACCTCTGCAGCACAGGAAGAAGCCAGGGACTGCATAGCACCTGGAAAGCATGTTCTGCTCCATAAAATTCCTCTCCTGTTCAGTGGGAGCCAAGGTGGGGATCAGTATAAGCATCTTGAGAATCTACTGTGATAGCTCCTCTTTTGAGGACTCACCAAACAATACAAGAGGTGATACAACTGTCCCTCTATGAAGATCCCTTATACAGTAGTGGAAACCACTTCATCACAAACCATTTGAAGGGAGAAGCTGGAGAATGCCAGCAAATCCCAGCTCTCTCATACCTGGAGGAATCTGATAAGAAAAACACAGGACTGAAAGAATTTGCAATAGCTCTTGGAACAATACCTGCTGCCTTTTTTTTATTTCAGATGAGCCTTTTCCCAAGAGCAGCCACTTCCTAAATTTAATCAATTATTTAAATCCAGCACGATAATGTTGAAAAATTAAGGATGCATAGATTGCACAGTCAAACAGAGTGAGCCTCAAGTTCTTCGCATAGCAAAGTTTTATTCTGTTTGTCTCATAACCAGAAAAACTGAAGTGTAAGGATCAAACAAATCAAATCTACTTACATGATTCACCACTTTAATCCCTCACTGATATAGTTAAGCATCTCTGAATAATTTTTCTTCCTACCTTCCCTAATTGACTTCATTTTACAATACCCTAAAAAATACTCAATTTTATAATCTTTCACATATGCTACCGCAAAGTGATACCCATGAGAACAGACAATACAAAATATTTTTTTAAAAACACACACAGAGAATGAGTTGTTTTTCATGCTGTTATGATGTTATAAGTTTCTAAAAAATGCAATTTTGATCTGCACTTATTTTTCAATGGCCAGAATTTTCAAAGTATTCCTGACAGAATCATAACCTGAAGTGGCCTATTGTATGAATCAGTGAAAGTTAGCATCCAGATATTTCTGGTTATATTCTACAGTTTGGCAGCCTCGTAAGCATGAAGAGAAAAACTGAAAAAGTATGATTGAGTTCCCTAAGCAGGGACAAAACGAGGAAGATTTTACATTGCAGAAAATGTAGTTTTGCTTTACAGCAGTAAGAAACCAAAGGTAAGCTAAGAAGAGTCTGAACATCTTACAAGTTTCAACTAATGAAAACATTAAATTAGATAGATTTGCTTCAGGTTTTTACTAATGCATTCTGCTGAAAAATGATCCACACTCATCTCCAGGACAAAAGACAGAAAAGTCTTTGGAGAAAAAGTCTTTAATGGGGCCTTTTACATTTTCTTTTTACCATTCTGCCCTAGGAATAATGACAAGCCATCTAACTTCAGGAGCTTACAAAGTAACTTACATATTGCTAGAATTAATGATGGAATGTGTTCAATGCAGATTTGTAAATTCCAAGACTAAAGAAGATAGTTGTGATGAATAAATCCTTTATTTGTTCCTATGCTTAATCACTTTCACCATTAAAAATTCATTTCCAGCTTTCTGGGATCTCTGAATTCTACTTCCAGTTGCTAGATTCTGTCCTAAATGAAAAAGTAAGATGAAAGAGTCCTTTTCTATAAGATATCTCCTTCCTTTCCCTTCAAGTAATTAATGGACAGTAATCAAATCACTACTTAATCTTCTCCTTAACAAGCCAAGTTGAATTGTTTAAGAATTTAACTGTAAGGCAGAGTTTTCAAACATAAGTCATAATGTGGTTCATCTCTGAACCTTTTTCAATTTTAACACTCACTTTGAAGACTGAACTATTAATAGCTGCATACAACATTCCAGGGAAGACCTCATCAGATCATACACAGAAGCAGAACCTCTTCCCCCTGCTACTCTCAAGTAAGAGAATGCATAGGACATTGTCAGACCCCCTTACACATATTTCTGCAACAGCTTTTCCAGGTTTAGCTGTAAGTTCTCTTTTTTTCAGAGTGTACATCAAGATAGGAAAATATTTTCAAGTCCAGTTTCATGACTGACAGAAATCAATCTAACTATGGGCAGCTTCTAAAAATGCTGATCTCTCGCTCTTTCGTTTTTTATTCCCACCTCTCTTCTTACCCCAGTGGCCCTGTGGTTGTTGACCAGGCTGAAAAATAATGATTTTAAATGGCACTGCCATCTTTGGGTACTGATAGTGACATTACATTTATGTAACACTCAATCTGCATAACCAGCAATTCCTAAAATAAATCTAAGGAGGACTAGTCTTTAAAGCTGCCTGGTGGTCCAGCTGTCTGGTTGAATGCTAGCCAGCAAAGACAGCTGAGTAGGAAAGTTCCCTGCTCTTTGCAGGGGATGGTTGGGAAAAGTTAGGGACCGTCCAGAACAGAATCACCATCAGTGTGACGGCACAGGTCTGGGGAAGTGGCAATCAGGGTTGAATAACATGTTTGGAAAAAATGCCTCTAGAGTCACTCCCCTTCTATGGGAATTGCTGGACTAGAGCCTGCTGTTTCTAGGATTGCTCTACAGGATGTGAGATGAATACTATCTGGGTATTTGCTGTTTGCTGTGAGCCCCTTGGCATAGTTTTTTCATCATTAAGAAGTAAATGCAATCCTGCGTGACCTCATCTGGAAAGACACAGACTCTCAAGGCAGAAAGGAACCTCAGACATGACAGCAATGAGGACCATGTGAGTAACTAAAACAGGCAGGCAGAGATCCTGCCCACTCTGCAATCCCAGGTCACCATGAAGGAGCTGTCACATCCCTTGGCTCCGAAGTCAGTCTAAACAACAAATAGATAACTGCAGCTCCTGGATGGAAGAGAAAGGCAATTAGAAAATAGCTCTGCTGGGAGAAATGCAATACGAGTTACCCAGCATATAAGTATTTCTACCTTAACCATTCCTGTAAAGTATGTTTGCCCTAGAGGAGGGTTGGAGCTTCTCGTTGGTTTCCTTGTATCTTGTAATGTCTAGATGCTATAGCTAGAGCAGAAAGTGCTTCAAATTAACAGTAAAAAGCTGACCCCTGGTGTTGGGAACAGGGATACTGATAGGACACAGCAAGGAAGGGAGGCTGCTGCACTCCTGAGCACTGCCTCACAGTCTGTGCAGTTCTCCAATAAGATTCATTCACTAGCATTCCTTCAGACGAATGAATAAAACCAGCTGATGAATGAAAGCAACAGGCTACAGTGCTTGGCAGGAGTGTTGCTGTTTTCATTTCTATGCTTTCATATCAGTTCCTCCTCCACAAAGCATCTAATCAACCAATGCTGTACAGCAGAAAATTAATGGTTTCCTTTAGGGAGCTGCCTCACAATGCCAGGGAGTACAATGGGATTGTTTGTAAATATTTGGTTAGAAAAAGCAAGTAAAAATGGTATGAACATATGAAGAATTAACACTGTGTCACTATCCAGTGGGGTATTTACACTACAGAGGTGATGCCAGCAACCGTTAACACATGTGGTACTACACTAAACACTTCATGAGTGACCCTGCTCATACAATATCAGGATTCAGAAAGATCCAATCTGTAACAGCTGATTGACAGCAGCTACCACAGTTTTCAGAGGATACACTGGGTACTTTCTTCTACTCCATCTCTGCACAGCACACAAAAGGGAGAGTGCTCAAGCATCTTCACAGTCTTTATGTAAACCCTCAGCCCTAATTTTTCCAGTCAAAACAGGGGATAGTTCTCAAGGTCGGAAAGAACCCTCCTTTTTTGATGCCCAGTGTCCTTTGAAAATTTCCCAAGGGGGAGCAAAATACTTGATGGGTCATTAGCCCATGCATGCTCCTCTGTGGATGTTTCAATGCAACAGTGCAACAGAACCCTGTTCTGAAGAGGTGTTCCCTTCCAGGACACTCTCTCTCCTAATAGAGGGACATGGGTAGGGCTGTGATGAGCTTCAAGCTGCTGTGCATGCACATCCACACAAGGAACTAAAACAACTCTGCAGAACAGCCACGGGGAAGGAGGCTGCTCCCCAGGAAGGGTGCATCCTTCCTTGCCTACCTGGCTGAAGTGGGAAATCCCTCATCTAATTCCCAGTCAAAGATTTGTCCCTGTACTTCTGAATTTCAGCTTTGGAGCTATAACAAGCCCTCTGGCAAGGTGTGTCACGTGCACTTGTGCAGGTTTTTGCTCCAGCAAGTGAGTCTGAGAATGCTGAGACAAGCGCCTTAAGAGGAGATGAGGCCCTATCCTCCTGAGCTTTAAGACACTGATTTTAAAAGTGTCACACATTTATCAGAAGTCATCAAGCACAAATAAGTCTCTCCAGATATAATTAGAGGCCTTCTTCAGCCTGGTTTTCTATAATTCTTAAACTTCACACTTACTATATGAAACCAACACTGCAATAGCCAAAGGCTAAAATCAAACCAACATGCTAATAAAAAGTTCTTTTCAATAAACAAGGAAAAATTTTATCTTGTAATGCAGAAGGCAGACACCATCAAACACCTTCTAAATGAACAGAAATTAGATATAATTTCATAGCCAAACACTCTAGTAAACTTAGGCATGAAATCAGAATACAATTTGGCAGTATTTTATAGACACTGCCTGAATGACCTCTCCTACTCAACACAGAAAACACCAGTAAGAAGTGGTATTACCCTCATCATCCCCACTGGCAGAATGCTTTCACTGACCAGTTATCTCAGACATGTGGTTTTCAGAATTCCTGACTTGCAGCTGTTTGCTGAAACTTCTTTCCACTGCTAAACTTTTTTTCCATTTCATCTGGAAGCCACATTCTGCCATTTCTCTTAACTAATCCTGCAGTTATGTAAATACGTGTGCTAAGTAAAAGTCAAAATGCATGATTAATCATGCAAAAAACACCCAGTGCATCTTGGAGAAAAGCTGATGATTCAAGAAATCATAGAATTTAAATTGGGAAAACAATAGCTTGTTAAAATATGAATCAGCAGCTGCTCAACATAGAACACAGTCCCAACTGACTGTCATTAGTAAATTAATTGAGATTTCATTTTGGTGGCACCCACCTTGGTAGTCCAGTTGAATGAATTTATATACTGCACCACAACTCAAGAAATAGAATTACAGTCTTAATATTCAGGCTGGGACTTCACACTGTCAGCTATAATACCATATGCAAGAAATGATAAGAATTTGTTTTAAAGAAGAAAAGGAAATTGCAATTTTCTGAGCATGCTGTGAAGTCTGGAAGGATTAGAGGCTGTCAGAGATCCTGCAGTACAAGGGGTGTTTAGGAAGAAGCTAAACTCTGATGCCTTTAAAATATAGAAGATCCCACTGGGGCTTGGGGTTTGGATGGAAATCCTGAAAACTCTTCTGCAAATCTGAAATGTATTTCAAACTTGCCTTGGCAAAACTTAATTAACATTTCTCAGTGGGAATACAAATTTGGAAAATTACATAAAAAGCCATAAATAATTCAGCCACAAGAGCAGTTTAATCTCATTACAGACAAACTGAGGTGTTTTAAAGGAAACACATGAAAAGCAAGGAGTAACAAACCAGCAAAGGTGGACCAGACCCATGATTTACTGGGGATTTCCTGTTGTACTCTAGGGATCAAAGTGGAGCTGTGAGCCGGTCTCTCAAGACACACGAAATACAAAAGTTACAAGCACCAAGCCCACTGGGATTTGCAAAGACCTAAACCCACTGGGATTTTACTAAGGTCACAGAACTCCATTTTTTTGGGAATCACTGCCTCTGCCTTCATGAAGTGACACTGCTTAGAGGGTCTTGCAAGGAGAGACACAAAAGTTGCAACAGGGCTGCCAATTTCCTGAAATTTGGGGTGCTGCACTAGCAGGAAGTTTTCTTTACAAGTCTCAGCTTTATTATTTAAACAAAGTTCTGCTTCTGCTTTGTTTCAGACTAAAGCATTGCTAGCCCTCATGACAACAAAGGAAGGCTTTAAAACAAACAGATTCCACCCTGAAATTATAGAGGGCAAATAAAAAGAAATAAAGTCTTTCAATTAATCACTAATCTCATAATGCTTTTTCATCTCTGAATGATCAGACCTGGCAATCCCATGCCACAGTCAGGGAAAAATTTCTTAGCTACCAAACAAAATTTACCTATTCTCTGAGAGACAAACTCCCAGTGCTTTTAAGTGTTACCTTTTCCATTTGTAGTTCTTCCTGTTTTCTCACTTTCATATGTCAAATAACTCAGCTGAAGACATAATAAATCCTTATGCTTGCAGAACCATCTTAAATATATTATTTTTATCATAGACAAGAACATAAGCATTCCATCACTCCCCATGTCTTTAATTTCTGTCCCAGTGACTGTTTTAAGGGCATCTACAAAAAGAAACAACTAGTAGTTACTACAATTGTTAAGTTACTAAATAAAAATATAGAGATATTTTGCCTATAGTGGTTTGTAACAAAAGCTATTTACATACACAGTCTTGCTTTTAAGGGTGGCTAATATGCGCACTTTAGCAAGGGGCAGATCAAGGCATATAGAGAAGATGCACAGGGGATATTTTGCATGCTTTATTATATGCATTCTTATTGATTATTTTCTGCACTATAACATGACACCGGAGTGTTACTGACAAAAGTCTTGCTGAAGTCAAGGTAGACAATATCCACTGCTCTTCCCTCACCTATTCAGGTAGCTGTTTCATCACAGGAGGCAATCAGGTTGATCAAGCATTATTTATCCTTTGTGAATCCATGCTGACCACTCGTGACCACCTTCTTGTCATCCATGTGGTAGGAGATAGCCTCCAGAACAAGGAGCTCCAGCACCTTTCCAGGGACTGTGGTGAAGCTGACTGGCTGGGAGCTCCCTGGGTCCCCCTCCTTACCCCTTCTGAAAACTGGGGTGGCATTTATTTTCTTTCAATCCCCAGGCACCTTTCATGATTGCCAAAACCTGTCAAAGACGATGGTAAGCAGCCTCACTATGGTGTCCGTCAGTTCCCTCAGTGCTTTTTGATGCATTCCATTAGGGCCCAGGGACTTGTGCATGTCAAGGTCACCTAAGTGTTCTCTAACATGATCAAAGGAAAGTCTTGCTTCCAACATTCCTTTACACTGATCTTTTGGGTCAGAGACCCCTGAGGGCTGTTCTAGTCAATGAAGAACAATGCAAGAAGGTGTTCAGTAATTCTGCCTTGCCTGAATTCTCTCTTACCAGCTTCCCCCCTCCATGAAGCAACAGGCTCATATTATCCTTTGTTTTCCTTTTGTTATTGATGTATTTGAAGAAGACTTTCTTGCTGTTCTTGACATCCTTGGCCAAAATTAATTCCAGATGGGCCTTGGCCTTCCTTGTCTCATTTTTACTTGTTGTGTTAACATTTCTATATTCAGTCCAAGTGGCCCATCCCCACTTCCATCTCCTGTGTGTTTCCTGCTTATGCCTGATTAATGACAGGAGCTCTTGAATGGTCCACATAGGGCCTCTCATCTGCTTTGCTTGATTTCTTGCTCATCGGGACACATTGTTCTTAAGCCTGAGAAGAAGTGATCTTTGAATATCAACCAGCTCTCTCAGACTAATCTTCCCTGCAGGACCTGTTTCCACGTAATTCTTCCAAGAAGACTCCTGAAATCCCCCTCCTACTCCCAGTGAACCACTTGCCAAATTGCAGCTACCATACAGGGATTCACCACCGAAGTACATCCTTAGCTTGAAAGACTCTGAATGCAACTGAACAATGCAGATCACCCAGTCATATCTAAGCCTGCAACAGTAACTTTTTTAAAAATCATAACAGAATACAGTACAAAATTATTTATATGATCGATGTTTTCGACAGCAATGCTTCACTACAGAGGCTGCACTCCTGTAGTCATGACAGATTAACAATAGCTCTATCTTCTTAACAAGGATTTTAAAACTTTTGAGTTTTAATAGCTGATTAACCACACGAAAGCATTCATTCACTGATAAATAAACCTTACACAACCAACAGCATTTCTTATCTGTGTGGCTGATTTCACAAGCATGGTTGCCTCTGACAAACAGAGGAAATGGAAAAACCTCTCAAGGTCACTGGATCCAGAGCCTTTTCTTGGGAGGCAACCAGAAAAAATCCATAGCATACCAAACTCTCCCTTAAACTAATGCATCTGCCTACACAAGCCCTAAATAGATCTTATGCCTCCTGGCATTCATCAGACCTGATTCACTTATGGAGCACCATGGAAGCCAAACCAATCAATTAAGTTTGTTTTCCCTTACATGGACTCTCTGGAATTCTTCTGAAGAAAGTGACATACAAATCTGAAACATTGCAAGGTAAAAATTTTTTTAAAAATTACTATTTTTTGTGAATCCACCCAAGTTACCAAAACTCATCTTCAAAGTTCTAATGCAAAGAGTAAAATGAAGGCTGGACTTTGGTCTTACTACTGTTACCTCTCAGATACAGGTCAAAGCACTCAGATTAAGAAATCTGCTTAGTACCCCATATTAAGGTTTCAACTATGAAATATAAAGCAATCAGAAGGAAACCAAACTCTTTAAAATATCAAGTGAAATGGAAAAATAGTTAAGTATCTGTCAGGAGTAAATACATTACAGTTAAGTAACACTGGCTTGTGTTTTATCCAGATTCTGCTTTGCTATTTATTGACCTAAGCATTGGATTATCAGGGAAACAGGTCATATGTCAGGGTTGGTTGCAGTTAAGAGATAGGGAGCTGATACCTAAGCACAATAACACAGCCAGCAGCACAGGGGCTCTGTGGCAGCCACAGCTCATCCCACTGCTTTTGAGGAGATATGATGGTGAAGATGGTGAGGACCACTACAGCATCAGGACCTGACAAATTTTTTGCTACTTAGACTAGAGTGTGAAAAGTAGAACTGATTCCAGAACTTTTGCTAAGGAAAAGTCAAGCTGTGGTGAAAATGTAACCTTAGTATTTGGAGGGAATGCAAAATAAAAGCATATAGTGTTTATGTGATAGAACACGGGCATAAGAACATCTGTGTGTGGGGAAACCAATCTTTAAAATAAAGCAAACACTGATCCTTTTAAGAGAGAGTGTTTAGAACTGTTTTGTCTGTCCTCAGTATCTGTAGACCATCTTCTCCTAGTGAGTCAAGGGGTGTTTCAATACGGATGGCTAGAAAATCTTTTCGCAGATTTTCATCACAAGACCATCCCCTTGACATTGATGACAAAGAGAGATAACCTGTCTATCCTTGAATTCTGCTGTGCAAATGCTAAGAAAAGAATTCCCACAATAACTTAAATGGAGCCATTTCCAGAGACAAAGCTAAGAAAGTAAAGGGGTCAGACTAATTTTATTGAACAGCTTAGACTCTACGGTACACAAATGTTTTGCCTCCTGTGGATAAAAATGCACTAATCAAACTAACTGGTCTACACAGAGAGGTAAGTGGGTGGAATTTAATGGTCTGCAATGCACTGGAGACACAACAGGATGGCTCAGCAGCTCCTTTGATCCCAAGGCTCTAGAAAATCTGTTAATATATCTTTTTTTCCAAACACGCCAATGGAGCTCTTTACTATTTCATGCATAACAAAATGCTACAGCCAAAGTTAAAATTGTGAGTTGATTGAAAATTACATGTATTAAAAGGTTAAGACTCAGAAATACCACATACAAGTTCACAGAATTTATATTATAAATCAGAAATTAAGTCTCCAAATTAAATTCATCCTTCATGTGAAAGATTCACTTAGTGTATTATGGTTATTAGGTTATATTTATTAACAGAGTTGATAGTGTAATAGGTTCTTTCTCTCCCTGAATATGTGGTAAGCGATATTCAGTATATGGAAAAGAGGTACTAAAGTGTTATTTTCAGTGTAATTACGTTTAATTGACCACAATTGGTTATCTCAATAAACCAAATGTATGATGGCTTAAATTTCTAACACTGATTCCACTAGGGAGGTTTTTCAAAGACTGTCAGACCATGGGGGAGGATATAGATGTTTTGCAAATGAACTTTGAAGCCTCAAACAGGAGACAGTGCAGAAAGAAGCCCATAAAAATGTTAGAATAGTGAATAAATCAGACTCCTGAAAAATATAAGCTATCAGGGACACAAGATTTCACTACTTTAAATCTTTAAATGAAGAAATCATCCCTTCAACAGACCAAAACTTCAGAGAACAAATATCAAATCTTTAAAATTTCCACATTTTACGTTTTCCAGAAGACGGTAACTTACCACATGCCAAAATAAATTGTTCTCAATTGCTCATCTGCTATTAAGAGCCACACATTGTCTGGCCTGATTCATGCAGCTCTAGCTTTTCTTTGATCTTGTTACATCATTTGTCTGCCAGATTAAAGATCCCTTTGTTACATGATCTGCTTTCCCAATACAGGGAGTTAACAGACCACAATCCAATGACTTAATAAGCTTTTCTTTGACAAGCTGAACAAACCCAATTCTTTAAATTTGTTTCCCAGGTTAGTCGCCCTGCTCTTAGATCATTCTTTATTTTTTGAACCCTTCCCAATTTGTCACCCTTCTTGGCATGTCACCAGTGATGAGCATGCTTTCCAGCGAAGTCATTTCAGCATTAAATTAAAAACTACACCTAAAATTTCTCTCAGCTCCTCAATTCCTTGGCAACTCTTCCTCTCTTTAAACCCAAGGAACTCTTACGAAGTTCAGTATTGGGGTTTCTACACAAAACTTTTTAAAATCATTGCTCCTGAAAATAGGGCTTCCCTCTGTATTTGTACACAGCCTGAGGTTTTTTTAACCCTGTAACATAGAGTGATACCTTGTATTCTGCTACAAATGGGATCTAAATTGCTCTTTGAATGGTTGTTCCATTTCTTGACACCTCACAGATATTTGTCTCATCAAAACTTTTTGTCAGTAGTGATTTCATGGGTAAAATAATAGATTAGCATTGGACCTAGTTACTAATGGTTTTTTATATGCTTGCCTAAGAGACATCTGATTGCTACATATTTATTTCCTCTTTTATTTCCCAGCAGCCTCTTTTAATTAATACAATGTATTAATGGAAAATTCCTTTCAGGTTTTAAAAGTCACATAAAGAGCTCTTAAATTAGTACATAGCAAACCCAAGTCCTTCAGGGTGTTCCTGTTTGATTGTGGGCATACTCAGTGCCCATACAAATGTTCTACAGCAATTCACAAAAAAATTTACAAATTTCCTTTTAATTCTTCTCTCTCCTTATTCTACTGATGCTTTTTTTTTTTTTTTTTTTTTGTATTGTAATATCCCCTACAGTAGCAACTTAAATATAATCAGTTAAAATCACTGGTGACTATACAATCACTATGTTTTATTTCTGTGATTGTATTCTCTTTTTCCTCAATATAATTTTACTACTGATATTTAGACATCACTATCCCTTGTACCAACTACCACTAAAAACTGGCATCACAAGCATTTGCAGAAGGGGACAGTCTTTCAATTTACAGTACAAATATCCAAAATATCAATAAAAATACATTAATAACTAAAAGGAAACACTCAGACTCTATAGTGGTACAATGCAGTTCTCAATCCTGTAACCAAAAGCAGAGAGTGAGTCTCATGGATCTTTTACCATTGAAGATGCATTTATCAACTTGCACGCTGGGAACAACTGAATGAACATGAAGACATTTTTCCAAAGCTGCAATCTGTTACAGCATACAAATGTATGCCAAACAGCAAACTGAATCCAGACTGCAACGTGAACTTCTCTTTGAGTGAGGTGTGTGGACCACATGAATCTCTATCAGTCTTTTGTAGCATTTGACTCAGAAAACTTCAATAGCTTCACTGTGGGGTCTAAAAATCTGACAGTCAGTGCTGTACCTGGTCCATTATGTGACTGGGGACATGCCAGCCCCTCCTCTCCAGAGCAGTCCCCTCACATGAATTGCATGTACACACAGCCTCATACTAGGCAAAGAATTTCATCCAAGCGATATAAAATGCTTTTTCTCTGTCTGGCAAGGTCTTAAATCTCTATTCCCAATATAAAAACAAACTCATGTAGCTTAGTGAAAGATTAGTAGGGATTTCTGCTCCCAGGAGTCTTCTCTGCCTGTTCTAGGAACATAATTTAAATACATAAACATATTGGAAGAGACTTTCTGAGAGCTGCTTCAAAGATCTGAATTTTTTAGGCAGTATTCAATCACTTGGTGCTTTTAGTTGAAGCTCTTTGGTCATTCATCAGAAAATACCAAATTTATCTGCAGTTTGTTATGTAAATCCATTCCAGACTATGTTCCACATTCTGCATCACAACCTTTAAATCTACCACTGCAGAGAAGAAAACACAAGCAAACATCTGGCATATTTTGCAACACTGAGCCTTCTTAAGCCCACAGCCTCTACTGTTAAATCAAAGTTTTCAGGCTTTCTAATGTTCTGCTTCTCAAACATACATTTCTGTCCTTGTCACAAGGCTAGCCTGTCATCTACAGGGGTATGCTGTCAATGATGACAGGAATTATAGGGCATGCAATCATCATCAGGTGGACTAACTTTAGACCTCAAACCATGTTTTAAATGAAGTATTATCTTGCATGAAGACAGACTAATAACTTTCTAAAATTATTTTCAGTTCTATTTTTTTATGACTCTCTAATCATCAAAGAGCTGGACTCCCTAAATATCCCTTTTGGACAAAATGTCCAGCTCACAGATAGATAATTACATCATGCAATGGGTGAACACTGGCTGATGTGTAGGTTTATAGTAAATGGGATTACCTCAGGCTGACAGCTGGTCACTGTGGGGGTCTGCAGGGCTTCATCTTGGGCCCAGTGCTCTTCAGTGTCTTCATAAACAACTTGGACATAGGTATCAAAGGACTGTTAAGCAAGCTTGTCCGTGATACTAAATTGGAAGGAGCTGATGTTTCCCTCAAAGGCAGGGAGGCTGTGCTGAGAGACCTTGACGTATCAGAGAGATGTGCAATCAGCAACTGTGTGAAGCTTAACAGAGACAAGAGATGGATTCTGCTTCTGGGATGGGGTGACCCTGGTTGTACAGACAGACTGGGGAATGAGATGTGGAAAGCAGTGCCAGGGAAAGGGACTCTGGGGATCCTGACTGATGAGAAGCTGGACATGAGTCGGCATTGCCCTGGCAGCCAGAAGGGACATCCCTGTCCTGGGGACATCCCTGTCCTGGGGACATCAGGCCAGCTGGGCAGGGGAGGGGATTGTCCTGCTCTGCTCTGCACTGGGGTGCTGTTTTGGGTGCCACAATAAAAGAAGGATATAAAGCTACTAGAAAGCATCCAAAGGAGGGCAAGGATGATGAAGGGCCTTGAGAGGAAGCCATGTGAGGAGCAGCTGAGGTCACCTGGTCTGTTCAGCCTGGAGGAGACTGAGGGGAGACCTCATTGTAGTTACAGCTTCCTCATGAGGGGGAGAGGGGGGACAGGCACTGATCTCTGCTCTGCGACCAGTGACAGGACCTGAGAGAATGGCCTGAAGTTGTGTCAGGGAGGTTTAGGTTGGATATCAGCAAAAGGTTCTTCCCTTAGAGGGTGGCTGGGCACTTGAACAGCTCCCCAAAGAAAGGGTCACAGCACCAGGCCTGACAGAGCTCAAGAAGCATTTGGAAAACACTCACAAGCACATGGTGGTGCTCTTGGGGATGATCCTGTGTAGAGACAGGAGTTGGGCTTCCATGATCCTTCCACTGGGTCCCTTCCATTTCAAGGTATTTTATGAATCTATGGTTCTCAGTTGTTATTTCCATAATTTGACAGAGTTCTCATAGAAAACTTGAAGGATTTATCTATATTTCAGGAACAGCTAACAAGTAGTTAACCTGAATTAATGATCACAGACCTTATCTGTATGCAGTGGACTTCCTTCAGTGTAGGACTCCAATCCTGCTGAATTATCTCACCTATTATCTGGATCCCTAGACCTAAGGAGAGGGTAAATGTATTGTCAAAACTACCATCCCTCTTGTCAGGATGACTGATAGAATAACTGTACTAGCAAAAGTATGAATGCAATCATTCAGCATCCAGTTAAGTATATAGAAAGATTTGAGTTTAACTTATATGGCATTGAATCAGTAGAGCACACACTAACTGGATTAAAAAATATCCCACTGTCAGAGCCTAAATCTTGGCTGTTTAGAGCATTAGCATGTGCGACTCTTTGGGAAAACTCTCTCCATGATAAAGGAGTGAATAAGAGCTGGGAGACATTTAGATACATTTTTCTTAGGGTGCAAGAGCTCTCAATCCTGATACTCAAAAAGTTGGGTAGGGTAGCCAAGGCTTAGCCATCATCATCACAATAATCCCTTCAGCCCTTGTCTCCTCAACATTTAGCACCTTCCATCCCATTTTACAGTGCCTGGTGATCATCTCTGGAGGCCAAGGAAGACATGGACCTGTTAGAGTGAGTTGAGAGGAGATCACAGGCAAGATCACAGGGCTGGAGCACCCCCACTATGAAGACAGGCTGAGAGAGTTGGGATTGTTCAACCTGGAGAAGAGAAGTCTCTGGGAAGACCTCACTCTGGCCTTCCAGTACTTAATCAGGCTTATAAAAGAGATGGAGATGCCTTTTTTACATAGCCAGATAGTGACAGAACAAGGGATAACATTCTTAAACTGAGAGTTTAGATTCAATATTAGTAATAAATTCCTTACTGTGAAGATGGTGAGACACTGGAACAGATTGCCCAGGGAAGCTATGGGTATCCCACCCCTGGAAGCGTTCAAGGAATACGATCTAGAGAGTGGCATTCCTGCCTGTGGCAGGTGGATTTGAATTGGACAATCTTTAATGTTCCTTCCAACCCAAACCACACTATGATTCTATGATGCCTTCCTCATGTCTTTCAAATTCATATTTGTCTGAAAGATATTTTGCTAGAAAACAAAGTATTTGGCCTAGAACAAGTCTCTGGGGCTTGAAACAGGCTGTGTACAAACCTAAGTGGTGTAACATGAAGTTCATCTTTGCTTTTATTCAATCTTTTGAGTGAGTAGTGGATTGGGAATTCACTACTAATTATTTTTCCACTATTTGTTTTCTAGATAGAGGGAAATGAGGCATCTTGAAGAAAAAGAGGAGGCAAATAGCATATCTCTATTCATATCTCCTCTCAGTCCCTGCAGAATGACTTTTTCCCTCTGTGAGCTAGTTTTACTTTTCATTTTCTTGATTCTAATCTCTAATTAAAGTGCCTGATTATGAAAATGCCTATGAAGTAGAGAGGCAAACAGGAAGAGGCAGTACCTTGATAAAAACTACTTGGTTAATTTTCTCCTCTCACTATTCCTTCTAAAGCACTCTAAGCACATCCTATTTGGGAATACCCTTATTGCAGGGACCAACCATCCATCAGCCTCACTCAGTGCAAGGCAGTAAATAAAAGATTATCCATGGTCATTGGGCAGTTCATTTGAGAAATGGGAAAATACAAGACTGCCCACTAAGTATGCCCAATCTCCCTGTATTAACCTGTCTCTTTGTTTTAGGAGAGTGCAACCAGAGCTGTTCCATGTTCTGTGTTCCAAGATTACTCTTCAACTTTGGGGAGCCTCAGGCCATCTACTAAGAGCCAGCTCATCTCCGTGAAAGCTCTGGTCTGGATTTGACACCAATTTAGTTTGATCACAAAGTTGCAGCAACTCTAACTTTGGACGCAGTCACACCGGTGTAGGGACCCTGTGGCAGCACTACTTATGCTGATTTTACACTAGAAGGATAGAACAGTACATGTATCTTTATGTGCTTTTCTTCTGCCTGCATAAAGCCTTGTTTCGGACTGCGAAGAACTGAGTAGACATCTTTGTCAAATACCTCAGATTGCCAGTGCTTTCTGTGTGAATACATGCTCTTCAAACATCCTTGAGTGGAAAGTTACATCCAGTAAATCCAAAGAAACTGTGGGATAAAATACATTGGCCATAGAGACAGTATTTTTCTCTACTCAGCTCATGTGCTGACAGTTGGAGCTGCACACGAAAAGCCATCTCTAAAGCCTGTCAGAGGCACAATTGCTTTTGGAACATGAACAGAGGTGATGGCAAAGACCTGAGCTTGTATTTGTAGTCTTCTCATCAGCAAGGCAGAATACAAGCCCAACACCCACTAGTGGCTCTGAACCCTCACTGCAAGCTGTTAGTGTAGCCAGAAACCCAGAATATTTTTATTTTATGCAAAAATAGAAATAGAAAGACAGCTCCTCCTCATGGGAATAAAAATTAGTTCCAGCCAGGCAGCATAAACCCTGAATTGCAAATTACAATGACAATATTTCCTTGTTCAGAAGAGCCTGTCTCATGCCAAAGAAACACCGTTAGCATCAGAAAATCCCATCCAGATAAATCACTGGAGAAGACTGCAGAAGGCTCCCTAGAGAAGCAAGGGAGAGGCTAGAGCCCTCTCTGTAAAGCAAGCGCTCACCACTCTGGAGTGGTGTCAGCATACAGTAAACAAGGCATCTTTTGTTTCAAAAAGTACACTTTAGGCAGCAGGACAAATGTGTTACTTGTATTTTGGCAGTGCTCCCAAATGCCTGCTGCACAGAAGATTGGTGATATAATTATGGCCACAGCAGACCCAAAGATATCCCAGCCGTTGTGTGACTCTAGGATCATTTCCTCTGGGCTGGATTTATCTCACCTCACTTTAGTCGTCTAAGAGACAACTAAAGTGAGGTGAGATAAATCCAGCTAGGTGCTCTGCCTTGGCTCACTTGTGAGGAGGGATCACCCCTTCCAGAGAGCCACTTGGCTCCTCACTTGAACATAGGATGGATGGCCTCTGGATGTGCTGATCTCTCCGTGCTGACTAAAGAGGAGCTGAGAGCAGAGACAGCTCTCAGCTGTTGGCTGCCTTCAGCAGGTTATGCTATGCCCTCTGTCCTCTACAAAAATGGGGTAAGAAGATTTCTGGCTCTCTTGCCACTTACCTGGCAACTCACTGAGTTAGAGCCTCCCTCCCCTTGCATCTCTGTGTTGCCTTTGGTACAATGGATCCTGGTAGAACTAACTAATACTTTTGCACAACCCAGAAAGCGTACTGGTCTTGCGTAGTGTACGAAGCGTATGAAATTAAAACAATTAAATGAATAGGTTATGGAATTGGTTAAGCAGGGAGATTACCTTCCTTGAGCTTGTGTCTCTCCTCTGCCACCTGGCTGGGAGGGCAGTGGGAAGGCACTGCTAAATTCCTGCACTCTCTCAGCACAGAGATTTGAGAACAATAAGATTTTGCTCTGCTGTACAAGGCAAGGACATCCTGAGCATTTCACACCATGCTTTTTTCCCCAAAAGCTGATTCTAATCTGCTTTTCAGAATAGCTGCTGCCTGCAGAATTAAAAAGAGTGTCAGGCCAATTTAGGCATCCTGGCAAACTAACAAGAACATTTCCAGACTCAGATGGAGTGAAAGTCAAAAGAAAAATGTAAATTTAAAAGGAAAATGAAATTTTGCAATATTGCAAGTTGAGCACAGTCCTTACCAGTATAAATGAAGACAACCCATCTGGTTCCATTGTCAGAGCACAGAAAAAGACATAAGAATAAAGACATATTTGGGATGATACCAAAATTCCTGTAGCTAGTCTAGCCAAGTATCTTACACCAACATGTGGCAATTGTTTAATTTGAGAAGGTCAGCAAATACAGGTCTGTTTCCTTGTATGTACTCAGCTCCCCAGAACTCACAGCTATCAGCTTACTGAATCAGGTGGTTTATCCCTCCAACAGCAAACTGGTCCTCCCTGAATCTATCTAAACTCTTTTGAAATCATGGATATTTCTGTTCTCCCGACCACAAAGGAAGAAAGAATAGTTCAGCAATTGCATTACATATCACATTATCCTGTTTTAAATTTGGTTTAGTCCTACAGTAATTGCTGGCTATGGCTATGTATTTCTGAATGTTCATGTCCTGGAATGGAAAGGCTTAATCCCTGTATTGAGTCAAATCTCAATTTATTGCTATGAAATTAGGTGAGTCCTTGCTATGAGATGCAATCAGTGTCTCAGAGGATTGTCTGAATTGATCTCAGAGCACTTGATAAATATTTTAAATCTCTCTGTGATTCTTTTGCATTTAGTACTTACAAGAACCATACCCCACTGCAAATAGGTCCTTGTACTTTGGATTCCTGTAATGAGAAAATATATATAAGATGGCATTTATTATTAACCATGTAGCTCCACAGCAATAAACAGTGTTTCACACATCAACTTCAGAGTTCATTCTCACAGGACTCCCCTCAGTCTGAGGGTTCTGCCCTTTGACCATATGCACTAATAAAGTTTGTGAGTAACTTGTCCAAACTCATGATGCACGAAAAAGCAGAACATTAGAAGATCAAAACAGTGGATGAAAAAGATAAAAAGACAGACATGTCAATCTCCAGCACTTCTTGATTTATCCATTTCATAATTGTGGGAAGTTTACTTTTAAAAATTAGATCTTTGAGGAAAGTGAAAATATAGGAATATATTGGTTTCCATCTTTCAGTGGCAAGAATTAAAGAGTTTCTAAATAAATAAACTCACTTTTCCTACCTGTTATTAAATTATGAGAGATGCTTCCAGAGACAGCTATCAGTTCATAAATTCATGTCACAACCACAAATCAGGAAGGGAAATTCCCTTCTGACCCAGCTGGTGGACATTGTATTTCCTATGGCAAACACTGGCAATAAGCAGTTAGCCATCTACTATGTCTTATAAAGTCCCTTTACTTGAAAAACATCTACTCTCTCTGCAATTTCTTCTGTGGGTGGTAGATTGCTGTAGATAGGATTACCATGGGACAAAGATCAGTATGTTGTTATCCCTGAGCTCACATAGCACAACCAGTGGGTAACAATTCCATTAAATTAACGTACGTGGAAATTATCTATGAGTATTGTCTCTGACTTGCTACTGTGAATTGGTAGAATAAACCACTTCTCTTTTCATTTCTCCTTTTGCATTTGGGCTAATACCTAGGCATCCTAATGCCCTTGTTCTTTTCACTAAATGCACCATCACTGCTAAAAATGAGAGAATAAAAATTGAATTAGAAAAGCTTATTCCATAAAGCAATTTGGAGTAATTCTTCCAATTTCAGAGCCATCTTTCTCTTATCATTTCCTGGGGACAAATTTAATAGCAGTATAAACTACCTATTAAAGATGCCTTTTCTCCCAATTTTGCTTCCCATTTTTACTGTTATCTGTAATTTTCACACAACTGCATGCTTGATACTCTCTTACATAATACCACAGTGGCTTGAAAGGCAGAACATGGCAATCCTGCTCTGTCTCTCCATAGATTCTCCTTGTCAAGGCACAAACGTGCTCACACAAACAAGTAAGAGGAGGCCTAACTGCAGGGGAGCAGAGGGCAGGGTCTGGCTAGGTATGTCTCATGCTCAATGCACGAACCAAGCCAGTTCTGAGGAGCATCAAGCACGTTAAAAAGTGAAAGGACTCATTTGTGTTGGTGATAAGTGAGGGTTTTTTCACAGTAATAACCATAGCAATAATATTTCAGAACAAAAGAGAGTAGATTGCAAGTATCAGTGATCATTTTTGGACTGTCCAAAATATGTGAAAGTGGACTGCAGGGCAAATGCCTATTGCACTGAACTGTGCAAGATCCCAATACACAAATATCTCTCTTGTCTGGAGGGGAAGCTCTTGTGTGAGGAGTGGCTCAGGTTGCTTGATCTGCTCAGCCTGGAGAACAGGAGACTGAGAGGAGACCTCACTGCACTTAAAATGTCATTGGGAGGAGGAGGGGCAGACATTGATCTCTTCTCTGTGATGAGCAGTGACAGAAGCCAAGGGAATGGCATCAAGCTGCATCAGGAGAGAGCTACATTCAATCTTATAAAAAGGTTCTTCACCCAGAGGGTGGTTGGGCACAAGAACAGGCTCCCCAGGGAAGTGGTCACAGCACCAAGCCTGACGGAGTTCAAGTGTTTGGTCAACACTCAAGTACGTAGCAGGATTTTTGGGGCTGTCCTATGAATGGCTCATTCCTACAGCATACTTTCCAAAGATATGACACATCTATCCCAGCTTTTCCAAGAAAGGACTCTTCTTTGCCCTGTTAACCACACTCACTTTCCCCAGTGCTGCACAGAGCTTGCTCTGCCTTCAGTTTCTGCTGAAGGGCACAAGCCTGTCACATTCAGCCTTACACAATCTTCTCTGCAACCAGAAGCACCAGGCACGTTTCAGTGCTGCCCAAGCAGCTGACTGTAATAAATCAAACCCGTGTTCCCAGAGAAATCAGCCCTGCCTCCTAAGATCCCTTTACATTCCATTCTACTCCCCTGCCCAACAGTCGAGATTAAATTTGGAATGACTTACCAGGAGATGGCAGTCACTGCAAGTTTCTTGGTTTTTTCATACTGAAACTTCCAGAGTGGGAGGAGGGTTCCTTTCTGGCCTCTGAATTCATCGGACGCATCCTCAAAATATTTAAAATCTAAACAAAACAAAACAAAAAAAATCAAGGAAAAGGCCCCAGTATATAAATCCAAAATAAATCAGCACAGTTGAGTGTCAGGGAAGCTTTAAAAGACAATCTGTTATCCTCACAGCCTCTGCACAACCCAACTGTTAGTGTAAAATCTATCTCAGTTCTTAAGTCCCAACTCCAAACCAGCAACTCAGCCCTTTAAATGCATTTTAACAAGTCCTTTCACACATAGGAAAAATAAAAATCAAACTGATGATCAGCAGACAAAGAATTAACAAGAAAATAGAAGCCCTGAGCAAGGTGCGACCTCAGGCCACTTCCAGACACGGCCCTTCAGGAGAAAGCTGAGCAGAGACAGCAAAACGACTCTTGTGAAATGACATCAAGACTACATTATGAAATGACATCAAAGGTACATTGCCATGGCTGGTATGTGAGCAGGGATCACTCTGCTCTGGCTGCTGTCACTAGCACCTACATCCAGGAGTGAAGTACCTGCTGAGGGAAAGAAGTGCTGCAGGGAGGGCAGTGCTCAGCAGACCTGCTGTCCCCAGCCAGCTCAGAGCAGGGCTAATGTGGCATGGTCTTTGCATGCCCATGGTCTGATGTACTATTTGCCTTGTGTGAGTCAGCAGGTTCCTAAACCTGCTCATTTTACTTCTGTTTTCCTATTCTGTTCTGTCCTGTCCTTGCTGTGGCTGTAGGTACTTATCTGCTTGAGACTTGAGTTAGAAGCACCTCTTCATGGACCATACCTTGTGCAATGTCATCATATGTGTTCAGGTTCACCATCCGCTCCGCTATTTTAGCAGCCTTTGCAACCTTGCTTAGAGAATCAACGTGCTGAAGAGAAAAGAAAGGAAGACAAAATGTATTTCCTGTCTGTTTACAGGTGTCTCAGACCTCATGTGACTGAAAAACTTGAGTCCTTTGATCTTGAATATAGATTAATTTGAAATGTGTCATACCAGAACCCAATATACAGGCACTTGAAAAAAATGTAATTGCTTTATTATGAATTTAGCAAGATACCATCCACAACTGAGGTGCAGTAACTTCAGGGTTTGTTCCTGATTTAGCTCAATACAGGTACTTACGTATAAAGGTAGATAAGAGTCTTGTCTTTCAAGGTAAGTCCTGACAGGATGACCTAAAAGGACACAGATGATTCCTACCCCATCTCACTGTGTAACAGTTCATCAGATTTGGTGATGAAATCAGAGGGGCTTGGTCATGCAGGAGCACTCTCTCATCTCTACCTGGAGAGCTCTAAGGTCTCATGTATTAAGTAAACATCACAGGACTTAGGAGTCCTTCAGTCAATTACTGGGTAATTCCAACTTGATCCATTCACACATCCATGGACAAGTGGAGAAAAGGGAGCCCAGCAGGGGCTGTTTGTCTGTTAGCAGGTGGCTAGTTCATATGCTTATCTGACAGAGCCCTGTGGCTGATCACCATATCTTACTAAACTGCATTCTCAACTATTTTTTGTGAGTGTGCTCTCTATACTCTGTGTTTGTGAGACCACTAGTGAAATCCAAACTGGACTAACTAGAAAGAAGGACAAGAAGTCAGGGTGCTAGCAGTGGGAGGGACAAAGCTTGAAAGTCCAAGTGCTGACCATATAAGTATGGTCAGCAGTCACAGTTCTGTGCAATGATGTCAGAATGCCAAGGCAAACACAAAGTGCTCTGAGAGCTTGCTGCTCCATGTACCTGAATCCCCATCCACCACTGCTGCCCCAAAGCCTCAACAGTGTTTCAAAGCCTTTAATCTTCAAGCCCCTGCTATGAACTGATGGCTGCCAGCACAGTAAGATTTCCTTCATAGTGACAAACACTGGGAAGAAGCATGCCAACCTTGCACAGCTCAGAGAGTGCCCTGAATATGAAAAGAAAAAGTGAAATGGGTTGACCAAACTACACCACACAGACACAGTCAGAAACAGGAACATGACTTCAGGTTAAATCTGTCCCTCTGCTTCTTTTCTGGGCTCTGAAGAGACTGAAGGGAGATTGAGTCTCATTCAAACATCACAAAATTAATAGGGCTACACAGAGATGAGAGGACAAAAGACAAAAAAATTCTATAAACTGTTAAATTTTTTACAAATCTGTGGTTTGCTTACACCTCCAGTAATGTGTGCAGTCCACTTTTCCCAGACTAGAAAAAATTAAGTAGAACTTGAAACCAAGTTCAGAGAAAGGCAGCAGATCAAGGCAGGGCATTCTGCCCCTTGGTTCCACCGTGGCAAGACCCACCTGAAGCATCCAGCTCTAGACTCCCAGCACAGGAATGCCGTGGAACTGCTGGAGTGAGTGCAGAGGAGGCCATGAATAGGATCAGGGGCTGGAGCTCCTCTCCTATGGAGACAGGCTAAGAGAATTGGGGTTGTTCAGCCTGGAGAAGAGAAGTGTCTGGGGAGACCTTAAAGCACCTTTCAGTCCCTAAAGGGAACCTACAGGAAATATAGGGATGGACTATTTATCAGGACAGTGACAGTGTTTTAAAATGAAAGAGGGTAGATTTGGATCAAATATTAGGAAAAAATTCTGTACTGTGAATGTGTTGAGGCACTGGCACAGGTTGTCCAGAGAAACTGTAGATGTCCCAGCCCTGGAAGTGTTCAAGGCCGGGTTGGACAGGGCTTTGTGTAGCCTGGTAGAGAGGAAGGTGTCCCTCCCAAGGGGATAATGGTCAGAATGAGATGATCTTTAAGGTCCTTTCCAACCCAAATCATTCTATTAATTTATTACATGATTCCACAAATTTTATTGTTGGGGAGTGTCAGTGGAAAGCAGGCTAAAAATTAAAAAGAAATAAAACAAAAACCAAAACAACCTTGTAAATGCAGAAGCAATATATATTAAATTTGGTTTTTTCTGCAAAGCAGAAAACTCTCCAGATGAATCAAAAAAATTTTAAGTCAGCTTTTCTGTCAGGTAGCTATCCTGTTAATAACATATCTATGACTACATTTATGACATTATAAGTGGATGAGAGTAAGTTATTTTCTCTCTGTATCCTGTCCTGTTTGAGATTTTATTTATTCTGTATGTTGCTGAAATAAATCTTCAGAGGAAGTGCTAGGCCTAATTTCTTCTTCTTTAAAAAAAAATTCTTTTTGAAACACACTTTTCCACCTTAGGCCAATTCTGAGCTAGCTAGCCAAGTACAAGGAGAGCTCACAGGATAACACGTTTGCTTTGTTTATTTCTGTGCATAAGTTATTTTTGGAACAGCAGTAATGTTAATTGAATCATATGTAAAATGGATAATGGGCTAATACTTTGGAAAAAAATGTCTTGGTCTTGCTTTGCAATTCCACTAACTGCCTCATACTTGCCTCTCAGCTTCTGGCCAGTTGCAATGTGTGTCTCCCATAAATTGAAGCATGAAAAAAAGCTTCTACGGGTGTTAACTGCATATCCAGGAGACAAATCTCACCCTGAAATCAGTGCAATATCCACTCATACCTCTAGCAATATATATACTGTGACTAGAAGAGCCCCTGGTTTGCAAAGAAAGAAGCACTGTACAGGGCTGCTGTCATTTGTTGCCCAGCCAACACATGAATGCAAACACCAGCTGTAAATCCCAAATAAAGTCCCCTAACTCATATCATGTCAAGCAGTTATTAAATTCTATAACTGTACTCATCTCTTCATTTTCACTCTTTGCTTTTAATTCTGATAAACTGCAAACAGAAAACTGAAGACAGGGAAGCTAGCAACAACTCTTGCACTCTTCGGGATGACCAGGAACAGGTGAACAATAATGTGAAAGTTAATTGCATTCTAAATTCACCTGCTACATGAAAAATGATAGCAGCCATCATCTAAGAGCTTCCAAGTGCTATTTGTGACCCTGCGGGCTGTCTCACTGGGCACATCTCAGACAGGGATAATGCTACTGTGAGACAGACAAATGAGACAGAACTTCACATGATTCAGGAATAACATTTCTCTGTTAACTATAAATTTTGTTTGGACTTCTTAAGACAATGATCAACCACCTCCCACTGCAGAAAATTCTTGTTTTAATTTCCTATTTTAATTAATTTAATTATATTTTAATTTTTATATTCCTAATTGGTTGACATCATTAGTATCTCTGTTGATACTCTCCTCTTCTTAGTACTTCTCTCTCTCTGTCTGTTATCCAAATCAGAGTCTCTACCTACCTTTGCATTTACAGACAAACATGATAAGATTTTCTAGTGTTGTATATTCAAGCTTTCGATTTCTTATGATATTTTCCATATCTATGCAGGTTTGCAATCATTGAAAAGCAATGAACAAAATCACATATCCCTGTCTATTCCTGAAAAGGTATCAGCCCATTTTACACAACATAAATATCTTCTCTGCTACTCATCACAGGGTAAATTCCAACAGTGGAATTGTCTCTCATAGCCACATCACAACTCCCCAACCAACATGGAGTTGCTGGAGAAACACACTCATGTTGCTCTCTGTTATTACAGACCATAAGCCTGCTCCTTACCAAAGATTGTTTCGATACTCCAAAATTAAGTCTTCCACTCCACCAGTCCCTCCCAAGCTGTACTAACAACTTTTCTAGTCTATCTAATGTAGCGCCTAATGGCACTACAGCAATATTTTACAGAATTCCAGCTAGACTACCTTTCCTCTGCTTTGCTTGTTCAAGAAAAATACAACTTGCTTTTCATTAAAGAAAGAGATGAGATTATTTGGACACAGTCTGCCTTTGGTAAATATATGCTATTTTATTTCATTTCATATTTAATCCCTGTTCTGTATTTTTTTCCTCCTTACTAATTCTGTTGCCTCATGTGTTGGTAAAGGTCAGACTAAAGGTATAGTTTTTACCTCTCTTGCAACAACATGTCCTTGTTATGGTCCAATCACATTGCTCCACCCCTCTTTGCATAGATTCATTCAAAGTCCTTAATGCCAGACTTGTGGTTTCATGCCTTGCCATCTAAGGGTGAGAGGAGCCTGCACTAATTACATTAAGCACTTTGCATTTTCCTTCTGCCTCAAATACTGTCATTTCTAAGTTCATTCAAAAACATAAGGAGGGTTATGGATCAGGCCAAGCATGTCTCTGGGTCAGAACTGTGGAATCACAGAATCATTTGGGTTGAAAAAGACCTTTACCTTTAAAGATAATCAAGTATCCTCCCTGTAATCAGAGCCGTAAACAGATGGTATAGGAACAGAAAGAGCAGGAGAGGCAGATACAAGACTTCTGCCTAGTAATCTCTGCTTCCAGATATCTTCAGCTCAGAAAATTTAATATCATTCCACTTTGGTATTCTGTGTTATCCATGGTCTGTGTACTGCCTTGACTAAATACCAAGGAAAAGTTCCAAAAGTTGTATCACTGCTATTAGATGTAGCATACACTTTCCCCTCTAGTTCCATTTGAGTGAGAAGCACATGGAGAGATTTCTAGGAGTACTTCATTACAGTCTCCAGTCAAATACTTTCGATTATTCCAATTTATATTCCATCATACATCTTCTTTATAAAATTCTCACTCTTCCTTCTGTTGAAATTCTTGGTTATCTCCCTTCCTTTCCTGTTGGCTGCCTCTATTGTCTGTTTTGCTAAACCACATCTTTCTTGCTTTTCCTAGTAAGAAAGCTGCAATGAGTAGCTTCATTTTACTTCTCTTCCCCTAGTGAGAAGCTTCTGTCAAGAACTGTCAAGGCTCTCCTCTCCTCCCTTCCCCTCCCCTCTTTTCTTCTCTGCTTTTCTCTTCCAGTCATGCACTCCTTTGACCTCTTATTCAGTACCAGTACTGTTTTCTCTCCCTTTTCCTTCACTACATTTTGAAATCCTCATCTAACTCACCATAATCTCCAGCTGTGGCTCTAGTTCTTGGATCTTTTCTTTCATGGCCTCCTACCATAGCAACAGCTTCCATGAGAGATCCACCTGTGATAATAGCCACTCATTTTATCTTCTTCTTTCCCTTGGGTTAAATCTGGTGCTATCTCAGTAGCTATCATAGTTTTTCTTGCTAATATCTAGCCTGACCAAAACAATGGTGGAAATTAATTGTGGCTTCTAGCCATTGCAGCTTGATCCATATCAGCCATGTCTCCTGCTTGATGTTCCACAGTTCTCTTCAGCAATGACCAAGCACAGTTTGGCCTCAAAAAGCACTCAGCTGGAAAAGCTCTGTTTCAATTAGCATGGTGTAACATATGTAATGTGTGAGTTAGCAGCTCCACAAAACCTACTTCTATATTTGCTGACTTGAGGCCAGAAATACAAATTCTGATGCCATCAGCCTTTAATTTCTGTATACTTACATCCGAACAGACATAATGACTGTTGTAAGTCTGATTTGAGCCTTGGAGCACTTCAGATTGCATTTTTTCCAGTTAATGAGTGAAGAATTCATCAGGTTTTTCATACGCTCCACATTGGTTGATCAGCCTCACAGAGAACCTCAGTTTGGGACACTAGTCCCGCATAAAGAAGCTTTTCATTTCACTTATTCAGTGCATTGACTTTTTGGCTTCCCTTCAAGACCCCTGGAAAGTGTTAAGCATGAAAAGCGAAACACCAAAGGGACGGATAACATGAGTGACTGGATTTCAATTTCCCACTGTTGTCAGCAGAGTGGGCAGCAGGTGCTTTGCAATACATTTTCACTTTATTTTCATCTAGCTTTTAGCAGTCCACCCTTTAAGCCTATAATTGCAACGTTGACTTGAGGCTGAATGTTCCAAAACATACTCAGGTGACAGGTTTACTGGTTTTCAAAAGGACTGTGAATTTCCATGGCACAATTCACAGGAAGAAGCCTATCAGAACATGTTCCTGGTCTGTTTATACTGTAAGGTTTATGCTGGCACAGTGCTGCTTCGTGGCTAAACCAGCCAAATCCTCTGTAGTTATATTGGCCATATGGTAGGAAAGAGCTAAAGCCAGTTTCAGGAGTTAGCTCTTATTACACACACACACACACACACACACACACACACACACACACACACAGATATATATACACACACATACACATATCTATCTATCTACCTCTATCTATGCCTATATCTAATGTTGATATGTCTACACCTATTCTAGGAGAAAGTTATGAACTGATTTCCATGATTCTGTATTATAATTCTCAGAGTATCTTGCTCTAGTCATTAAAGAAATTATTTCTAAATTGTTTACCTTAGACTGGGGAAGAAAGAACCACCCTGTTAAACCATAATAGAAGCTTCCTGAACCCCTTGAAAACATTTTGGAACATGAAGAAGATTTTTCAGGGTTGCCATATTGTCCTATATATCGTACACTTGGGGTTTGAAGTGGGATAATATTTTTAAGATGGGGATATGGTCACTTTGATAGAAGGAACTGTCGTAAGGTCACAGCAACAGCTCAGGGCATGGCAGGTGTTAGGACACCTGATATTCTGAGATGCATATGACTTAGGTATCTATAAGTTGAAAATGTATAAATTGTAATGATATAAAATCATTAAAATACAGTGCTGTATTTTGAAATAATCCTAAATTGCAGTGCCTTTCAGATTGAAACATTGTAGGTAAAACCATCATCCCTTACAATTCTTTGAAAAATCAGAGGGTGTTTCTACCTATTCTATTCTTTTATCTCTCACACAATAATAAAAAATGTGAAACAAACACAGTGCACAAAAACCAAAAGCTACATCTCTCACTTGGAAATGAGGTTTGAAAATAAGATTACTCACAATCCAAATCCTGTTTTATACAGCACAACAGAAATCCTATTTTAGGAATTCAATTTCTAACAAAAACGAAATTGTGCATTTTCTAAAGGTGTTATTTGCCTACTAAGACAACAAGCTACACAGCCAGCATGATTTACTTTCACCTGACTTCCTCTACAAATGCACCCACCAGCACTTTGAACAATCTTTTTCCCCACATTATGAAACATACCGGTGGCTCCACATAGGATAACTTTCTTCCAGATTTCATATCTTCTTTCTTTACTGCTACAGGTTTTGCTTTTTCTTTCTCTTTTGCCTTTTCCATTCTCTCAAGTTCCTCCATGTAGGCATCATAGATAAACCACTGAGAGACAGACAGAGGCAGGATTTATCAAGACCTGATCATATTCCTGAGAACAGCCAGCTACACCATCACAAAAAATATGACAGTCATCACAACAGTACCACTGCTGCTGGAAATAGCTGAACATCTGTCTTCTTACACAAAAAGTGAAGAGTTGAGGTCCAGGATTTTTCAAGAATGATGGAGAATGTCTTATTTTAAGAACACATTACAGAGTGTTCCTGTATTTCTTTCCTCCAACATGCTACTTGCTCCTTTGACTCTGTCTGTACCTTTATTTTTGCAGGACTTTGTTTTTGGCTAATTTACCAGTGTTTAACAGGAAACATGCATTAAACATTTGCTTTATGACATTTCTCATGGGTGTTGGAAAATTAAATTGTAGTTGCTTAACACAATTTAAATTTGGACTCCAACTCTGCAGCATATGATTAAAGGGAAACTGAGAGCAATTTTACATCTTCTGCTATGCCACACGCCACACATGTCTTACTTGAGTAGATTCAAAAGTAACTTATCTTAAGAATTATTCATTAGTATTGAAATCCTAGTATTGTATCTGAAGCAGGTATATTTCTTTCAGGACAAAACAAAAGGCAATCTGACACATTAGCTTAGGATGGGGAGTATGATTCAAATATTCAAATATAGAATATAGACTAGAACATTGAAATAAAGGTAGCAGAACTCCTTGGGGGGGGGGGGGGGGGGGGGGGGAAAAACATGTTTTG